>NC_089250.1:210170930-210470930 GCF_963930625.1 Muntiacus reevesi | reverse complement strand
GTCACTTACAAGGTCCTGAAGTTGGTAAAGGATGGAGTCAGGCTCTGAGCCCAGATAACCTCTTTCATGCCCCACTGTCTTTCTGTGACACGAAGCTAAATGTCAACCAGTAATACGTTTTCAAAAATTCAGACCAAGGAGAAAGTTCCTTGAGATTGGTTATTGGGTGAAAACAATACCAACACTATTATAGCCACAGGAACATTGAATTGTTTTGTCATGGTGGAACTTTGTTATCATGAATAAGCTGCAGGAAACCTCATTTTTCTGTTGTTTGGATTAGTAGAGGACATACAGACCCTATATATTGCGTTAGCAAGAAGTGCTTTGGAAGTTATTGGGCAGCTGGATAAGATGTGCATAAATTTCTCACTTCCTATAAGCTAAATTAAACAAACTTGGTGATCGCCGGCAGCCGCAATTATTCCTGGGACCTCAGATTACCTTAATTCAAATATGGCATCTGGAGGTTTCTGGGGCCTGTGCATAGCCACCCATAACTAGAGGGGTCTAAAGGAACCATGGATGAGTTAAAGTGTAGTTGGGGACTTCACTAGTGGTCCAGTGGTGGAGAGTCTGCCTGCCAATGCAGGGGAATCGGGCTTGATTCTTGGTCTGGGAAGGTTCCACATGCCATGGGGCAGCTGAGCCCGGGCACCACAACTACCGAAGCCCACACGTCCTATAATCCATGCTCCACAATAAGAGAAGCCACTGCAGTGAGAAATCTGAGCGCCACACCTAGAGAGTAGCCCCCACTCGCCGCAACTAGAGAAAGCCTGCGCACTGCAATGAAGACCCAGTGAAGCCAAAAATAAATAAATAATCAAACATTTGAAAAAGTGTATTTGGATGAAGGTGACCACTGGTGAGGGGTTGTAAAAGCCATGTACTCCAAGAACAGTTTGGAGAATTTGTGACTTTTTGGTCAGGAGTGATGACTCAGGATCCAGGGTGAAGAACATGCCCTCAGAATTGGGGGGAGATATTACATTAGACTCACTCTGCGTGGGTTCATGGGTATAACTGATGGAGAGATGATGTCTGTAGGGAACGAACCACTTCCGTCTCTGTAAATGCATCTGGCGGCATTGGGTTGCTATCTGGATGAGGAGCTAGAGGGATACCTGGCTGGATGGCGTGACTTGTCATTTAGCTATCTCTCCTTGCAACCTGGTTGTGGCACTTCTCACAACCAGGCAGTGTGATCATTCTCAGAAGACTTGGACGTTCACTAGGGTCTCCAGCTCCTTGAGAACTAGAGAAGAAGGCCAGCTTCTCATGGCCCCCTGTGACCATATGAAACCCTCGCTAAGATTTGTGAAAATTCCTAGAGGGCTTGCAGTTATACTCTTTTGGCTCTGAGCTCGTCTCCCTTATGCTTTGGGTGGTGCATCTTATCAGCTGCCTTTCTGTCTCTGTTCTATGTATAATTAACTTAAATCAGTGGTACTGTTGGCTTAGAAAGAGATAACCTGTTATTTGCAGAGTGGTTTCATGTGTGTACTTTGGCCAAGGAAGGGCCGAGTAGGGTTAGTAGACTTCAGAAGTCTTCCTTGTTTCTGCAAAGTGACCTCTAACTGAACAATAGGCATTTCATTCTTAAAATGTCATTGGACAACTCTTCACCAGGGACATTTTTCTGACCTCTAATCATCAATCACTGCCTACCTTGCTCTGTCTTTTACCTTTTCTTCTCCATTCTGCTTGGGAGTAAATTTCTTTTATGTATTTGTTTATTTATGTCTGTGTTGGGTCTTAGCTGCAGCACGCAGGATTTTGTTGTGTTATGTGTGATATTTTGTTATGGTACGTGGTCTCGAAAATGTGTGAGCTTTGTAGTTGTCGTGCACAGACTTGGTTGCCCCTCGGCATGTGAGATTTAGTTCCCCAACCAGGGATCAAACCCATGTCCCCTGCGTTGCAAGGCAGACTCTTAACCACTGGACCCCCAGGGAAGTCCCAGGAGCAAATTTCTTATACAAGACATTTTGACCAACTCCTTGGTTATTCCTTGCTGATTTCCACGTTCGTAAGACAATGGCTTTCCAATGTTTTGGCCATGGCCCATAATAAGAAACACTTTCTATATTATGACTCAAAATACTCATTTAATAATTCGTTTTTTTTTTTTTTTTTTTTTTTTCAGTTGTGCTCGGTCATCATTGCTATTGGGAGGGCTTTCTCTGGTTGTGCATATCTGGCCTCTTTATTGTGATGGCCCAACGTCTCACTGCAATGACTTCACCTGTTGTGACAAAGAGGCTCTAGGGCATGCAGGCTTCAGTAGTTGTGGTGCACGGGCTCAGCAGCTCTGAAGCAAGTGGAAACCTCCCGGACTAGGGATCGAACCCGTGTCCCTTGCATTGGCAGGCGGATTCCTAACCACTGGACCTCCAGGGAAATCCTAACGCTTATTCTTACTACCTCTGACGCACTAGGTCTTGTATTGTCTAGTCTATCCAACACTATGCTGTCTCTTGTCTTCTCCCCTCATGTTCTGTCCCATTTCATTCCAAATTTCCATCATGATTTACCAAACTGATCTCACAGCCCACTGGTGTATCAGGACCTGAGATTTTCAAAGCACAGCTGCTGCCTTTTAAAGCTCTAGTCATTTGCCAAGTGCCTTCCTGTTGCTGTTTGGCTTCTGTGAGTCATAGAATGCACATCTTTTAAAGCAACATCTCACTTTTGAATTCTCCACACTAATTATCTCAGTCCTAAATATGTAGGAGGGTAGAGTAAGTCCAGCATTTGTTGGTCAGTGGAATAATTTGGGGCCTTTTAATGTCACCAAAATCTGCAAGGGACTATGTCAGGCCTAGAAATACTAGAATAGGTGCCATCTGCAGCTCCATTAGAGACTGGATGTGGAAATCCTTTGAGAGTGACAATGGACCCTCAAATTCTGGTTCGTTGAAAAGTATTCTTAAATGTATTTTTTTATTGTGGTAAAAGTCACATAATATAAAATGTACTTTTAAAGCCATATTTAACGGTACAATTCAGCGGCACCAGGTACATTCACATTGCCATGCAACTCTCACCATCATCCATCTCCCGGATTTTTCACCCTCCTAAACCGAAACCCTGTCTCCATTAAACGCTAACTCTCCATTTGCCCTCTCCATCCGCACCACCCCCCACACTCCCGGCCCCGGGCATCTATCCATGTACTTTCTGACCCTATGAATTTGACTGTTCTAGGAACCTCATATAGTGGAATCAAACAGTGTTTACCAGCACCTAACGCGTATTGGAAGGCATGTTTAAGGTTAATGTCCTACAAACAGATTGTACCTTTTTTCCCCTGTGAAATAGAGTAGGTTCAAAAGCATTTGTTGTACTGAACCTTTTGCCAGACTTTTCTGCAGAAACTAGAAGCAAGAGTCATACGTGCTCCTGTCCTTGAGGAACTTGGGAGCTGACAGCAAGTGAATTTATAACGCACTGTGACTGGTGTGCTGCCAGGGGCATGAACGGTGTGCAGTGAGGACCCAGGGGGAAGTGTCACAGAGGACACTCTTTGCATTTAGTCTTGGAGGCTCAATAAGCATGGTCAAAGGGAAGGGAGTTGGAGACAGAAGGAACAGCTTGTGCGAAGACCATGAGCCCCAAGTGATGTGTGTGGGGGTGTGTGTAGGGGTGAATGACAATTAGTTCTGTGTGGCTGGAGTAAAGGGTATGATGCTGGGAGAGATGGGAGATGAGAGCGGTTGGGGTCAGACTGTAAAGATTGTGAGCTTGGACAGGAAGTCATGCCATGTTGTACCTACGGAATGCGTGGGATGGACTGAAGGTGGGGAGACTCCGGGAGGGCTACAGGTTAGGAGACCGGAGAACTTTACTGTTCACATCGGCACCTGGTAAGCAGTGACCTCCAGCATGGCTGGCTCTTTTTGTGGCATCATCAGATCTTTTTTCCAGTGGCAGTCAGAGTTGTGCCTTCTAGCTAATGAAAAATTTTTTGAATTTTTATTTTTTATATTTATGTATTTATGTGACTGTGTTGGGTCTTAGTTGTAGCATAAGGGATCTTCATTGTGTTATGTAAGATCTTTCGTTGCCTTGCACAGACTCTCTAGTTGCAGCTTGTGGGGGCCCAGTAGTTGCAGTGAGCAGGCCTAATTGCTCCATGGCATGAGGGATCTTAGTTCCCCAACCAGGGATCGACCCTGCGTCCCCTGCATCGTAAGGTGGATTCTTAACCACTGGACTGCCAGGGAAGTCCCCACCACTGAAACATGGACTCTGGCAGTTTCCTTGGAGGTTCTCAGCCAAGAGTGGAGGACCCTGCCCAGCCTCTGTCAGTTCTCCCAGAAAAGAGGAGAGGAGAGGAAGCTGAGGTCTGCAGGGTGCTTTGGCCCCAAATGGTGCAAACATCGGACTATAGCCTCGTGTTGAACGGGTGGCTGATGATCATTTTCGTGGTGTAAACGATCTTGATGATTAGGCCGTGGTTATAAACAGCCAGCCCGAGCTGGCTTAACCACACGTGGCTTTGATCTTGACAAGTGAGAGGTTCATAGTGTAACATGGAGAGAGAACAATGGGACTCACCAGTTAAATTGTTCCTAAATGCCTACCACTGGGCACTTAAAAAAAAAGTCCAAGGTAAAATAATGCAAAAAAAACCCCCCATCATTTAGTACATGTTAGACCTGATATGGGGCTCAGTGGTAAAGAACCCCTCTGCCAATGCAAGAGCTGCAGGAGACGTAGGTTTGATCCTTCGATTGGGAAGAAGACCCCATGGAAGAGTAAATGGAAACCCACTCCACTGTTCTTGCCTGGAAAATTCCATGGACAGAGGACCCTGGTGGGCTCCAGTTCATGGGGTTGCAAAGAGTTGGACATGACTGAGTGACTAAGCCCACATGCAGACCTGATATGCTATAGTTGGATGTTACAGGCTGTATATGACACTATACACTGACAGAGGACAGTGAGGGGTGTCTTCTGCTGCAGCCGAGCCCCCAACCAGGCCTCCCACCATATTTGGAGCGTGGACTGGGTCCTCTATTGTGATCCTGCCCTGGGCACCGCTGTGATGTTGGCTTGCAGGGGTCTGTACCTGCTCATATGCACCGCCATCTCCCAAGGACCAGGATGACCCAAGAAATGGTGAAAGAAAGCCTGGAGGTCTGCTATCTCACAACCCAGAGCCCTGACCGTCAGAAATAAACACACTCATCCTAAGAAGCACTGGGTCTGCTGGAGCCGAAGCTGCGGGCTCAGTTGCTCAGTCTTGTCCGACTCTTTGCAACCCCATACACTGTAGCCCACTGTCCATGGGACTCTCCAGCAAGAATACTGGAGTGGGTTGCCATTTCTCACTCCAGGGGATCTTCCAGACCCAGGGATCAAGCCCACATCTCTTGAGTCTTTCACACTGGCAGGTGGACTCTTTACCCCTGTGCCGCCTGGGAAGCCCCAAGCTTCCGAAGCTGAAGGTCTGATAATTTCATACCCATGTAAGGATCTGTTTGCAGGCAGCCATGGCTTTTTTGCTGTCTGGATGGGAACTTCCCAGAGGACCCAGGTCCATTCTGGCTGAGAAATTATTGGTAGATTTGACTCATCTAGAAAGCCAGGCCCAGCATCTTGACAGGCAGGGCATAAACAAGGCTGCACGGTGACCATTCTGAACCGAGATCATGAAAGGAAGGAAAATTGTCTTCAGTAGGCGCCGCGCTCCCCTTTCAGCCACTTGCGATGCTGACAGCTCACATCCTACATCAGGTAATGAACCATCATCAGGAGAGAAAGGAGGAATTAGCCTGCCACGGAGAGTCGCGTATAGCTCAGGCATATCTGTCCAAGGAAGGCTCTTTCTCTCTTTTCCTGGCGAGCTGTTGGATTATGAGACACTTGGCGTGACAGCTGTATATTTGCGTCTCCTCGGGACCAGCAGCTATATAATCAGCAGATACCTAGAATCACGCAGATCTTACCTGTTAACTTGGGGGAAGCTGGAACCGCTTTGTTGAGTTAATAATGTCGCACAGGTGGAGAGGGGAACATGACGTCATCGGGAGGAGGTGGTCTTTCCTGATTCCAGGTGAAGTCAGGCTGACCCGTGTTTATTGGCATTTTGGTTACCACATCCCTTTTCTAGGGCAGGGGCAAGAGCCAATAGGGACCTGGGCCAAAGCCTTGTCAGACTGACTCGAAATATCTCCTCCCAGTCTCTTCTCTGAGTCTGTTTCCTTTTGTGCACAAGCAGGTGGGATGTGGGTAGAAGGATGAGGGAGGTGAGGTTGATGAGAAATCCAGGCTCGCAGGACACCATTCACCCCACACACAGGTCAGCCTGGGATGAATCTTCAGCTCCGTGCTGACTTCTAAGTGGAAATCTATATCTTGCCCGTTCTCCTCTGTGCAACCCTGTTTTCTTTACTCGTGAATATTGATTGCATATAAACAAGCTTTTCGCCCTGGGCCTGGTTGAGGCACCAATTAGACACTGGCTCTAATGCCACATGCATGAGACTCTATATGATAATGTATATGAGACTGGTTCCAACCTGCAGTCTTTTTTTTTTTTTTTTTTCAACCTGCAGTCTTTTTTGGAAAGGAAAGAAGCTCTATCCTGAATAATTTATTGGAAAGCCCTTTCTAACACAAAAATTAGAGTGGAGTGAGCTTCTCTAGATGAAACAGCAGTTCATCAGGACATCTTAACTTGTCATTCGTGGGTCCCATTCTGTCTCCTCTCCCATGCCCAGTTTTGGCTTAATGAAATAAGTCACTTTTTGACAGGAGAAGGAAGATTTTCTCAGGCAGTGTTCTGGATCTCTGAAGAGAAAGATTGAGCCATGTGGTTTATTTTGATAAAGACTGAACAGATAGTCTGATGGGTATAGGAGGACTTCCCTCATTTGGCATCTTTGTGTTTATTTTACGTTGACAAACCTTAAAAAGAAAATGTTTAAAAAATAGTCACACACACACATACACAGGGATCAAACCTGTGCTCCCTGCACTGAGAGTGTGGAGTCTTTTTTTTTTTTTTTTTCAATTATTTTTATTAGTTGGAGGCTAATTACTTCACAACATTGTAGTGGGTTTTGTCATACACTGACATGAATCAGCCATGGAGTTACATGTATTCCCCATCCCGATCCCCCTCCCAGATCTGAAAGAGACATGTGCACCCCAATGTTCATCGCAGCACTATTTATAATAGAGAGTGTGGAGTCTTAACCGTTGGACCATCAGGGAAATCCCATATATTGTTAAAAATTTCCTTCTTTCTGTTTTTTTAATTTTTTAATTTCAAAAGGATGAAGACTAAGACAATACAGAGAACAATTTAACCAGTAACAGTGCACCTACTACCCAAAATAAACAAGTATAGGTTTTCTCATAATTGTTATAGATGTTTAAAAAACAAAAGGTAAATATGAAGTCCCATCTGTGTCTAGAATAAATTCCCTTCATCCCCAGAAGCAACCTTTATCAAAACTTGAAGAGTATATCTTCATGTTTATCCATAATCTGCATAACTATTGATTCATATGTTTCAAAATTTCCATAAATGTCATTAAAATGTACACACTGTATATATCTTTCAACAACTCTTCTTTTTAAAATCATACTTTTGTGGCTTGGTAATATTCCATGGTGTATATGTACCGAAGCTTCCTTATCCATTCGTCTGCTGATGGGCATCTAGGTTGCGTCCATGTCCTGGCTATTATAAACAGTGCTGCGATGAACATTGGGGTGCACGTGTCTCTTTCAGATCTGGTTTCCTCGGTGTGTGTGCCCAGAAGTGGGATTGCTGGGTCATATGGCAGTTCTATTTCCAGTTTTTTAAGAAATCTCCACACTGTTTTCCATAGTGGCTGTACTAGTTTGCATTCCCACCAACAGTGTAAGAGGGTTCCTTTTTCTCCACACCCTCTCCAGCATTTATTGCTTGTAGACTTTTGGAATCAGTTCTAATGAGATGGATGAAACTGGAGCCCATTATACAGAGTGAAGTAAGCCAGAAAGATAAAGACCAATACAGTATACTAACACATATATATGGAATTTAGAAAGATGGTAATGATAACCCTATATGCAAAACAGAAAAAGAGACACAGATGTACAGAACAGACTTTTGGACTCTGTGGGAGAAGGCGAGGGTGGGATATTTTGAGAGAACAGCATCAAAACATGTACATTATCTAGGGTGAAACAGACCACCAGCCCAGGTTGGATGCATGAGACAAGTGCTCAGACCTGGTGCACTGGGAAGACCCAGAGGAATCAGGTGGAGAGGGAGGTGGGAGGGGGGATCGGGATGGGGCATACATGTAAATCTATGGCTGATTCATGTCAATGTATGACAAAAATCACTACAATATTGTAAAGTAATTAGCATCCAACTAATACAAATAAATGAAAAAAAAAATAAAACAATCAGAGAATTAAAAAAAAATAAAATCATACTTTTGTTTTTGGTAGCTATCCCTATGAATTCATTCATCATTTGTTTTTTGGTAGTTACCTATATTGTGCATGCATGCTAAGTTGATTCAGTTGTCTCCGATTCTTTGCAAGCCCACGATCTTCAGCACGCCAGGCTTCCCTGTCCTTCCCTATCTCCCGGAGCTTGCTCAAACTCATGTCCATTGAGTCAGTGATTCCATCCAACCATCTCATCCTTTGTTGCCCCTACTCCTCTTGCCCTCCATCTTTCCCAGCATCAGGGGCTTTTTCAACGAGTTGGTTCTTCACTCCAGGTGGCCAAAGTATTGGAGCTTCAGTTTCAGCATCCGTCCTTCAAATAAGTGTTCAAGGTTTATTTCCTTTAGGATTGACTGGTTTGATCTCCTTTCTGTCCAAGGGACTCTCAAGAGCCTTCTCCAACATCATAAATTGAAAGCATCAATTCTTTGGCTCTTGGCTTTCTTTTTGGTCCAACTCTCACATCCAAATGTGACTGCTGAAAAAAGCATAGCTTTGACTACATGGAAATTAAAATTAGTAGGTTTAAATTTTACTAAGCATGGTGAAATTACTCGCCCAAGGAGCTGTATTATATTTAAGCTCCTCCCACAGGTATAAAGTTTCTATTTAACATTTTACCACATTCTCACCAACATTTGATATTGTGCAATTTTATCTCAGTGTCTTAATTTGCATTTCCCTGGTCACGAAGAGGATGGGGATGAGTACTAATTCAGATGTTCCCTGGCTGTCAGGGTCATTCTTCCTTTGTGGATTGAATTTTCTTATGCTTTTCCCTGAGATGACTGTGGCTCAGATCATGAACTCTTTATTGGAAAATTCAGAGTTATATTTAAGAAAGTAGGGAAAACTACTAGACCATTCGGGTATGATCTGAATCAAATCCCTTATGATTATATACTGGAAGTAACAAATAGACTCAAGGGATTAGATCTGATAGAGTGCCTGAAGAACTATGGACAGAGGTTCATGACATTGTACAGGAGGCAGTGATCAAGACCATCCCCAAGAAAAAGAAATGCAAAAAGGCAAAATGGTTGTCCGAGGAGGCCTTGTAAATAGCTGAGAAAAGAAGAGAAGCAAAAGTCATAGGACAAAAGGAAAGATATACCCATTTAAATGCAGAGTTCCAAAGAATGGCACGGAGCGGTAAGAGAGCCTTCCTCAGTGATCATTGCAAAGAAATAGAGGAAAGCAATAGAATGGGAAAGACTAGAGATCTCTTCAAGAAAATTAGAGATACCAAGGGAACATTTCATGCAAAGATGGGTTTGATAAAGGACAGAAATGGTATGGACCTAACAGATGCAGAAGATATTAAGAAGAGGTGGCAAGAATACACAGAAGAGCTATACAAAAAAGATCTTCATGACCCAGATAACCATGATGGTGTGATCAGTCACCTAGAGCCAGACATCCTGGAATTTGAAGTCAGGTGGGCCTGAGGAAGCATCACTGTGAACAAAGTGGAGGTGATGGAATAGTGGAGGTGATGGAATTCCAGTTGAGCTATTTCAAATTTTTAAAGATGATGCTGTGAAAGTGATGCACTCAATATGCCAGCAAAATTTGAAAACTCAGCAGTGGCCACAGGACTGGAAAACGTCAGTTTTCATTCCAATCTCAAAGAAAGGCAATGCCAAAGATGTTCAAACCACCACACAATTGCACTTATCTCACACACTAGTAAAGTAATGCTCAAAATTCTCCAAGCCAGGCTTCAACAGTACGTGAACCATGAAGTTCCAGATGTTCAAGCTGGATTTAGAAAAGGCAGAGGAACCAGAGATCAAATTGCTAACATCTGTTGGATCATCGAAAAAGCAAGAGAGTGCCAGAAAAGCATCTATTTCTGCTTTATTGACTATGCCAAAGCCTTCGACTGTGTGGATCACCACAAAACTGTGGAAAATTCTTAAAGAGATGGGAATACCAGACCACCTGACCTGTCTCTTGAGAGATCTGTATACAGGTCAAGAAGCAACAGTTAGAACTGGATATGGAACAACAGACTGGTTCCAAATTGGGAAAGGAGTACGTCAAGGCTATGTATTGTCACCCTGCTTATTTAATTTATATGCATAGTACATCATGGGAAATGCCAGACTGGATGAAGCACAAGCTGGAATCAAGATTGCTGGGAGAAGTATCAATAACCTCAGATATGCAGATGACACCACCCTTAAGGCAGAAAGTGAAGAGGCACTACAGAGCCTCTTGATGAAAGTGAAAGAGGAGAGTGAAAAAGTTGGCTTAAAACTCAACATTCAGAAAACTAAGATCATGTCATCTGGTTCCATCACTTCACGGCAAATAGATGGGGAAACAATGGAAACAGTGAGAGACTTAAATTTTGGGGGCTCCAAAATCACTGCAGATGGTGACTGCAGCCATGAAATTAAAAGATGCTAGCTCCTTGGAAGAAAAGCTATGAGCAGCTTAGACAGCATATTAAAAAGCAGAAACATTACTTTGCCAACAAAGGTCTATCTAGTCAAAGCTATGGTTTTTTCCAGTGGTCATGTATGGATGTGAGAGTTGGACTACAAAGAAAGCTGAGCACCGAAGAATTGATGCTTTTGAACTGCAGTGTTGGAGAAGATTCTTGAGAGTCCCTTGGATTGCAAGGAGATCCAACCTGTCAATCCTAAAGGAAATCAGTCCTGAATATTCATTGGAAGGACTGATGCTGAAGCTGAAACTCCAATACTTTGGCCACCTGATGGGAAGAACTGACTCATTTGAAAACACCCTGAGGCTGGGAAAGATTGAAGGTAGGAGGAGAAGGGGACAACAGAGGATGACATGGTTGGGTGGCATCACTGACTTGATGGACATGAGTTTGAGAAAGCTCTGGGGGTTGATGATGGACAGGTAAGCCTGGTGAGCTGCAGTCCATGGGGTCACAAAGAGTCTGACACAACTGAGCAACTGACCTGATGCTTTTCTGTTTTTGGCATTTGCCTTGTTTATGTTTTTCTTAATGATTTGTAGAAACTATGGATATTAATTTTTATTGGTTATCTGGACTGAGAACATTTCCTCCCCATCTGTTGCTTTAATTTTGCCTGAAGTTAAAAAGCCTAAGGTGTCTTCTATCATTCAAGAAACTAAAATTTTGATCAATTTAACCTATTAATTTTTTCTGCTTAAAAAAAGGTTTGTAGAAATATTTCTTTGGAGTAGGTCATAAAATTAGTTTCTAATACTTTCTTCTCATGATTTTCTTTTCATGTTTATATCTTTAATAAACTGACAATTTGTTTGTATATATATATGTAAATGTATGTATTTATTTGTTTTGGCATGGTGTGAGCTGCTGCTATGCTAGCTCTAGACATCTTCCCCAGATGTCTCGCTATAGATAAGACACTGTTTAAGTCACTATTGATTAAACTTTCTTTTACATTCTAACTGCTACATTTATCCTCTCTGAAGAAAGTGAAAGTGTTAATCACTCAGTTGTGTCTGACTTAAACCCTGTGGATTGGGGCCCACAAGGCTTCTCTGTCCATGGAATTTTCCAGGCAAGAATATGGAGTAGATAGCCATTCCCTTCTCTAGGAGATCTTCCTGACAGAGGGATTGGACTTGGGTCTCCCACATTGCAGGCAGATTCTTTACCATCTGAGAGCCACCAGGGAAGCCCATTTATTCTCTCTACACATTCCTAAAACTCCCTTTATATATATCTCAAAGCTTATAATTATTTTTTTCCATTCTTCTTTTCTGTTTTGTTTTTCTTTGCTTCATTTTGGAAAATTGTCCAAGCTCCATCTTTCACTTCATACATTCTCTCTTTGACTAGTTCTAATCTCTTATTTAACCTATCTAATGAGTAATTTCCAACCAATTACTGTATTATTTATTTCTGTAAATTTTGTTACTTTTTTTCAAATCTTCTTTTTTTTGGGTTTGCAATATGTCCTTCTTATGCCTAGACTTTAATCCTTTCTTCATATATGTACACTTCAAGTAAACTTACTTTAAAGTCCCACTCATACTGATCTATTATTTGTGATTCCTTGGGCATGGCCATTTATCATGTTTGCTGATGATCTCCTAGATCATTAGATTTCTTTAAGAGTTCTGTGGATCAGGCCTTTGGCATGAACTATTTTTTCACACTGGTGGTACACATCCTGGCTTGCAGAGGCTTTCCCATGGGAATTTTCATAGTTGCTTCTATTAGGGTCACAAAGGAAATCTCAGGACCAAATTTTTATGTTTACATCTTGGCTCAAGGATTTTGCATCATGTAGACAGTTTAAGTATTCAGATCTCATACCATCAGGCAGTGCAGTTTGGAGGATTCTGTTTCTTGGGTCAGTGAGTGAAGTTTTCCCAATTCTACTTTGATGTACAGGAAAGACTTACTTTTTCTGGGTCCTGTGCCAAATGTGGAGATTTGGCCTGTGTCAGCCTCCATGGTAGCCTTAAAACCTCAACCTGCAGGACATGTTATCTGGTTTAGTTACTCTGGCGGCCAAACAGTTTTAACTAAAACTGCAGTGTTTCTGGCACCTAGAGTTTCTCATTTTTGCTTTTGAACTTGGTTATGTATTTTGAATTTTTAAGAGTCATAAACATTTTGTAGTATTTCTGTGTGTTTTGAGAGTGAGGGGGGCTTCATGCATGAGCACTGTCTGCAATCTTGACCTGAAAGCCCTTCCACTTCTTTACTGGCATCTCCCACATCATGTGGCTTATACTTCAAACACGCACTTGTAAATTAGTAATTGTGAAGTCAGAGTATATTTTTCCATACAAGGAGAGTTGGTATGCTGATTAGATAAATGATAGTGCAAGCTTCCCTGCTTAGGACAGGTGAGCCTCAAGGTCTGGGTGTCATTAGGAGAGATCCATGTAGCTATCTCAGCATGCATTCTCCATCATTCAAAATCTGGCTTTTGGGACTTCCTTGATGGTTCAGTGGTTAAGATTCCACACTTCCAATGCAGGGGCTGTGGGTTTGATCTTGGTTGGTGGAACTAAGATCCCACATGCCGCGTGTAATGGTCAAATTAAAAAAAAAAATCTAGTCTTGCAGTCTCAGAAATGCAATTTTCTTGGACACCAATTGTGGATTCACCTGTCAGGTAAGGACTCATTCAGATAGAACAGCCTGATTTGTCAAATCAGAATGCCAATTTTATAATGTATCACGAGAATGGTAACTGCTGAAGGAATGGATGCTTAAGACCTCCTGGAGCACATTCTCTCCCTGGAGCTAATCTCTGTGGGAAGCCACATAATCACCATGAGTTTTCCTATGGAGCATGAAATCTAAGTAATGGGGTTTTTAATTATGTGATCTTGAAAGAGCCTCAGGACCTGACATATGCTGAATTCATGTCTGTAACAGGGGACTTCCTTGTCAGTGAGACCATCACGTTCAAAGTCCACTTGACGAGGTGTCCTGTCCTCTGGACAGAGCTTGGGTGGTCACTGCCAGCATTTGTTTTTCTATTTCTCTCTTTTCTACCCTTCCAGGAACGACCACATTCTCTCTTTAGATTTAATAACTTCAGTTCAGTCTTGGACTTGGGAGCCACTGTTTTAATATGATTTTGTAAAGCTCTGCTCTGATTCACTCTGGGTGATTTCATAGTTTAACTTTCAGCATGTAATCTTATTTCTGGCTTTTGAAAAATATATTTATTTATTTATTTGGCTCTGCTGAGTCTTAGTTGCAGCATTCAGGATCTTTGATCTTTGATGTGGGATCTTATTTTAGTTGTGGCACATGGGATTTTTAGTTGTGGCATTTGAGTTCTTAGTTGTGGTATGTGGGATCTAGTTCCCTGACCATGGATTGAACTTGGCACCCCCCCCCCCCACCCCCTGCTGCCGGCATTGGGAGCGCAAAATCTTAGCCACTGGACCACCAGGGAAGTCCCTATTTCTGACTTCTTGGTAGTGGGACAAGACCCATTCACAGTCAATGCCCTTCTATTCACAGCAATACCTATGTATATAAACATATGTATTTAAAGTGTTTATGTATATAAACATATTTTTGTTTGTTTTGATGAACATGAGATATAAGTTGTAGACATCATGCAATATAGCTAACCAATAAATCACCGTACATTTCCAAGGAACAACTACATTCCCTTATGTAACCACAGTACCGTGATCACACCCAAGAAAAGAAAATTAATTTATAATCCATGTTGAAATTTCCCCAGTTATTCTAACAAGATCTTTCCTACCATGACTATTCTTAGTCATCTTTTTGGGAGAAAATGCTTTCAGAATTTGAGGTGGCAAGCATCTCAAGTTTGCACTCAACACAAGATAGGTATTATGTTCCTTCTCTGCTCCTCCCACCTTTATCTATTCTTTCAAGGGAAGAATCAGGCATGAAGAAATTATAACAGGAGCAAGAAGGGAAAGCCGATTTGTAGGTAAATGGTAGAGTTATGACTTATGATCTTATTGACTCTAGCAAACAATACACACTCATCCAGGTGTTTCCCAAACACACCCAGGGCTAAACTTTTCTATCCAGGCTGGCCACTGCTGCTGCCGTTTAGTCACTCAGTTGTGTCTGACTCTTCGTGACACCATGAACTGTAACCCAGCAGGCTCCATGGGATTTCCCAGGCAAGAATACTGGAGTGGGTTGCCATTTCCTTCTCCAGGGGATCTTCCCAATCCAGGGATCAAGCCTCCATCTTCTGCTTGGCAGGCAGATTCTTACCACTGCATTACCACTTAATAGCTGGGGCCATGGGCAATCAGAAACACATTGAATAGAGATCCCAAGGCTCCATCTGCTTCACTGTTAGCTGCTCTTCCCTGGCAAGAGTTCTTTTGCCCAGTGTGACCTGGCCTCAGTTCATGATGATGTCGAAAAGCATCTACCTTTGAAGAACTTAACATGCTGGCTTGTAAGTATCTAGGGAAATATTCTGTGTGTCCTGGATCAAGGCGGGGAAGATTTCAGGGTGCCCCTGGGGCAGCACTTGTCTTCAGATGCCAGCCTTGGCTCTTAGGCAGCTGGTAGACCGCTCTTCTTTAAAAGAGCTTCACTGTGAACTCTGCATATCTTTTGACCTGGTTTTTTCAAAGCCCGGAAAATGCGAAAGGGCTCTTAACCTGCCTTGTGCTCTCAGGACACATGCAGGCCCTGAGCCACCACGGGGACAAGGCTGTACTCTGCTCAGTGAGGATGGAGACCACCTGCCTACACAGAGCTCAATGATCTGGACTGAAATGAGACTACCTGGGTGTCAACATGAGTTTGTTAAATTGCTCCAGGAATGTCTTGCCCAGAAAGATGAGCCTGTAAACCAATAAATAACTTCACTGCTTGGATCAGAAAATTTCTCAAAACCAATTTGTTCAGGCAATCATTTGCTCATCTGGGCAAATAGCGCAATGATCAGACAATGGTATACTTATCCAGACTTGCTTCAAGAACCTCACCTTGCTGTATTCATCAGTCCTAAAGTGTTACAACATGAAGTTTTTCCTTTGCCAATCAGATCTGGGCACTCAGGGCCACCGGCCAGGCCAGGTATATTAACTGACCCCTACCCCCTGTCTTCCCTGTAGCGCTTGAACTTCTCCCAGTTGTCCCTATTGAGTCAACTGATTGTGCAGACTTCCCCACAATCCCATGGGCATGGTTTTTGTGTGACTTATTGGGTAAGCAACAGCATTTGTGATTGTGTGATTGTGCATGAATCATGCAAAAAAGGATGTGATGATTTGAAAGAACTGAGTGCATTTTCAGACTTTTAAAACTAAAATCTTTGAATTTTTGCAAAGTATAAAATTAAAGTCATCACTTTTGAACTCCACATAGGAAGCACAAAAATATTTATAAGAATTATACAGCTAGAGACATGCTTTTGACAAAATTTCCTGAACTCTTCCCAAACTGGTATTTAAATAGGACAATGATATATTTTTTTCTAGAAGCTCTATTATTACTCTCATGAGATGTTTTATCAAAGACAAATGTGAATCTGTTTACAAAGAAGGATATACATAAGTAAATAAAATTTAAAATTAAGATTTTTCTCATGAATGGTTTATTTCTGTTGGAACAAAATAGGTCACGGCAGGCACTTATAGTTGGTTACAATGTAAATTTTTTCAGAGTAGTGTGTCAATTAAAAAAATGGTTATGAATTCTTCTCATCACTGCATCCATGCCTTCCCCACATGGAATCTGTGATTCTCTTTGGCCAATGAAATGTTGGTGAATGAGATGCAGAGGCTTGAAAAGTGCTTGCATATCTCTGGATAAACTACAACCACCACCATGTGAAAAAGCCCAGGTTAGCCTGTTGGATGATGAGATATACATGGTACTATTACCCTTATCACTCATGCTGACAGTCAGCCCAACCATCAAACATGACAGTGATGCCATTATGGACCAATTGATCTCAGAGGTATGAGCAACCTTAACCAAAGAGCAGCTAGAGAACCTTCTCTTGATGCCTTCCTGGAACTTAGATGTGATATCAGGGGCAGAGCAGCCATCCTGTGTCCATGAGGCAAGAAGCATTTGCTAAGGGACAGCTGAGCAGAAAGATAAGCAGAAACTAGGGTCTCTGATGGCATCATGGAGCTATAGCATTAGCCATGGAAACCCTACTTCTGGACTTTGTGTTGTATGAGAAAAAGAAAATGTGATTTTGTTCAGCCAGTGTATGTAGGTTGGGTTTCTGTTATGATATTCATATCTGAAAAACTGGTGAATTAAAAAGTTTTCTCTGCCGAAGCTTCTGTAAGAGCTCTTCTCGACCTCCATGCCCACCAATTCTGACAAAGTGAAGGAGAGTGGGGGAGCTGTGGATTGAAAACAGGCAGAAGGGCTTTCTGGGTTGACCAGGAAAATCGGAAGGGCTTTCCAGATTGAGCATGAGGCCAGCTACGGGAAAGTGGGTTACTTACTCTGGAAACCAAAATAAAATAAGGCCAGAAGCTGCTAAGGCCACTAGATGTGGAGCAGGAAGCAGAGGACGAAAAGGACAATGGATGGGCGTGTGAGAGGATGGTGTCTGGGGAAACACCTGGAACAGGTATATTAAAGGTCAGGATCACCTTAACTGTAGGAAAGACAGCACGGTAAATGGGGGCTTGGCAGACTGAAAGCCAGGAGTGTAGGCCAGACTTCCGGCTCTGGTTTGTGGAGTTGAAGTGGTCGAGTTCCTGGCCCGTGGAAGGGTTACTCAGCTGCCCCAAGACTGTTCCTGGGAAAACAGGAGTGAAATACCTCCTCCGTGTTCTCTGTCAGCTTGGATTCCAGAACACACGCTTCCCAAACACCTGAGCTCCTGGCTTTGCCTCCGGCTCCCTCTTCCCTCCGCCACTTCGCTGGGCCAGGTCTCCCCCGTCATTTGGCGTCCCGAAATACAGCCGCCCTTCACCGCTGGGCCTCTGTGATTTACAGCCTCTGAGCATCACCACGGAGCAAATAAGACATTCTTCATTTTCACACCTGACACAAGAGGAGCAGGAAAGTCAGTCTCCGAAGTCAGACTCAAGGGCCTCTTGATTAAGAGTTAAATTGCAGATGTGATTTACTCAATTTGAGCGTGGGGGAAACAAGGGATGTGGAAGATAATGTGATTGGCAAACTCACGTTTCCGTGTCTCGCGAGAGCGCAGCAACGCGTGCAACCCGCGCGGAGGCTGTGCGGAGTCTGAACTTGGGCGTGGCCGGGGGAGGAGCAGCTCTGTGACTGATGGACTCACTTGGGTCTGTTTCGGGGAAGGGTGAGTTGGTGAACTCTCCTGATGTCCGTTTTAAGTCACGTCAGCAGGATAAGTGGCGAAGGGAATGGCAACCCACTCCAGTATTCTTGCCTGGAGAATCCTGTGGACAGAGGAGCCTGGTGGGCGTCTGTGGGGTTGCACAGAGTCGGACACGACTGAAGCGACTTAGCAGCAGCAGTAGCAGCAGGATAAGGGGTGTGATCAAAAGTATGAGTTGGGGGACATCTTGGGAGGAACAGGAATGCAGAGACAAGAATTCTGGTCTTGATTTTGTCACTTACATGTTGTGGGAATCTCATGCCAGGACATATCAATGGGTCTCAGCTTCTTTAAAAATGAGTCTCTGGTAACTCAGACGGTAAAGAATCTGCCTTCCAATGCAGGAGATGACATGACAGATTCCATCCCTGGGTTGGAAAGATTCCCTGGAGGAGGAAATGGCAACCCACTCTGGTATTCTTGCCTAGAAAATCCCACGGACAGAGAAGCCTGGTGGGCTACAGTCCAGAGGGGTGGAAAGAGTCAGACACGACTGAGCAACTAGCACTTTCTAAGACTTTCAGCTTCTTGACCTAAAAATGGATTGGGACTAAATTACCTAAAGGTCCTTTGGACTGACTTATGCGAGAGTGAGAGCTGAAGAAAGAGGTCTAGTGAGTTTAGAAAAATATGTTTGATCAATTTTACCATAGAGAGCAGCTGAGAACAAATCAGGAACTGGAGGGCAGTGTCGAGTCAGGATAAGATATCTTTACAATGGAAGATAATAGAACACATTATAGAAAGATAAAGGATCACTGTAGTAATAAAGCCCTGGAGTGATGAAGGGGAGAGAATGTACAGCTCAAGTGGCCTTTGATAGGATCAAGGATGATTCATCTCCTGTAACTGGATGGGAGGCAGAGTATTTGGACACAAATGCCAAGGAGACGGTTGGATTTGATAATGGGAGAGGGAAGTTGTTTTCTCATCTGATAGTTCCTATTTTCTCAAAGAATCACAAGATGATGTTGGCAGCCCAGGTGGTAGGGAGGTATTTGGGGGGTTTGACAAGGAAGAAGTCATGATAGCATCTCAGAAAGTAAGCAAGTGAAATGACTGGGGTCCTAGGGCTGGTTGTTGGTGAGATGAGTGAATGAGTGAAAATCACTCAGTCGTATCCCACTGTTTGCAACCCCGTGGACGGTAGCCCGCCAGGCTGCTCTGTCCATGGGATTCTTCAGGCAAGAATACTAGAGTGGGGTGCCATTTCCTTCTCCAGGGGGTTTTCCCGATCCAGAGATGGAACCCGGGTCCCTTGCATTGCAAGTGGATTCTTTACTGTCTGAGACACCAGGGAAGCCCCTGTTGTTCGAGGTACATGGTCACAAATTGAAAGGGAGATGAGTTAACATGATTGTGGGATTTCTCCTCCAGTGATCTGCTTTCTGAGTGCAGGCAGATGAGACCTGAGAGTGAAGCATCTTGAGAGATAGTGTTTGTAAAGAGGTCTTTAGAGTAGGGGGCACACAGAATCTAAATTGTGTAAAGAGGAAAGTGAAAACTTGAGGTCATGAAGAGATGCTGGAATTAATGAATTTAATGGAATTAATGAAATTGGTGGACTGGGGTTCTGAAGGGGGTGTGCTGGAAGGTGGTGAGGAAAGCACATCTTCGTACAGGATTTGAACTCCTTTCTTCCTGGTTTGCTTTGCATGTTGAAGACGGATTCTTGTGAGCCTGGGACACTGGTCCAGTCCACGCCCCTTCTTTCCCCTCGGTTTTACAGTCTTCAGGTACCCCTGGTGAATAAGTGAACAAGGGAGCCGATTCGTGCAGCTCATTCTCACTATTGCAGGGGGAAGTCAGATCACACGGCCTACTTACCAAATGTGGTAATGTCTTAGCCATCGGAGCAGCAGGGAAGTCCGTCCCTGAGTATATGTGTTTTTGCTTGCATCGTGCTCGGTCATGCCCAACTCTTTTAGAGCCCGTGGGCTCTAGTCTGCCAGGCTCCTCTGTTCATGGAATTTCCCAGGCAAGAATGCTGGAGTGGGTTGCCATTTCCTCCTCCAGGGGATCTTCCTGACCCAGAGATTGAACTGGTGTCTCCTGCGTTCCCGCATTTGCAGGCAGATTCCTTACCACTGTGCCACCTGGGAGGCCCATATATGTTTTTAAAAGGCTTATTTTTGTTGGATTAAGTGGAGAATCAGTGGTTTGTCTCTTTTCTTTCTTTTTGATTTCCTAGTCTGTACCACTGATCGGTGAGGGGTGTGTTTTGGCTGCTGATAATCCAAGCCTAGTGTAGGTAGAGATGGACTCATTTTAGGTAAGCAAGTGGTGTCGCCTCCTCCGTCTACAAAGAACCCGAGATCTAAACAACAACCCTGATAAGAAGGGCATTAGGGCACATAGGTTGTTGCCATTACACAGATGAGGTCACAGTCCAGGAGAGTTTAATACCTGCCCTATCTTAGGAAGAACACCACCATTGACTGTTACCAAAGACTGAAACCTTGAAGTCATCCTTGGTTTCTGCCATCTCTTTCACTTCCTCCAAAAATCAATCACTGTCTTGAATGAATAAGTGAGTGAATGAATGAATGAGCTGTACAACTTCAGTTTAGATTTTGTTGAGGTGGATAAAATATTACTCTCACTTCTTTCCATTCCCGCTGCCAAATGAGAGACTAATTCACTTTAATAATTATACAGAGGTAAATAGATGTTTCAGGATGAGCATGTATGTTTACTTCATAAATTGCTTATAAACTTAAAAGTATTTTAATTATACTTGATAATGTATAACAAGTTATTTAAACAGCATGAATTCATGGGCAGCACATCTTCATTGTATGAGTAATTTTGGGGTTATTATCTATATGTCTATTGGTTCTTCCTACTCAAAAATACTACATACGCATCTTAAATTTTGATTACTATATAAAAAGATACCAAAACATTGTTGATATAAATATGCCTGATTAACCAGTACAGGGTTGAGCAAATAATCTGAAGCAAACTAAATTGATAATTATAGACTAATTATGAAATTGTAATTTAAGTAGCAGCAACTGAAAATCATGATTAATTCAAGGCAGTATTGAGGACACATTCACATGGATGTCCTTTCATAAAATTGTTGAGTTGGAGGGAATTTATGGATCGTAAACTCTGTATGTGTGTATATGCTCTATTTTCCAAAAATGGACACTGCAATATTTCTGGTCCCTTAAACTTTGTGATCACCTTGACCAATAGAATTTGGGAAAAATGATATTATGGGTCTTTGAAGACTAGGTCATAAAAGGCGATGTGAGCCTCTCTCTCAGAATTCTTGCCATTAGTGTATTAAGCCACTGAGTTTTAGAGTAATTTGGAACACATACACATCTAGAAGCTTTGCAGGTATGACCTGGTTTTGATGACAAAATTTCCCAATAGAGAACTGAATTAGAATCTTTGGAAACTGTCAATAATGCACTAAGTTTTAGTTATGAATTGCATCAGTCATAACTCTTCAGAGTTCAGTATCTAGAAAGTAGGTTCCATATACACATAAAAATGAACGAACATGGAATTGAAAGCTGTTTTCCAGTAAAAACCATGGTGGTGTACGTGTGTGTACTCAGTCGTGTCTGACTCTTTGCGATCCCATGGTCTGTAGCCAGCCAGGCTCCTCTGTCCATGGGATTTGCCAGGCAAGAATACTGGAGTAGGTTGCCAATTCCTCTTCCAAGAGATCTTCCTGACTCAGGGGTCGAACTCACAGTCTCTTGCATCTCCTGCATTGGCAGGCAGATTCTTTACCACTAGCACTACCTGGGAAGTTCACAGTAGGGACTTATAATTTTTGCATCTGTTCATAGTTCCTTGGAAGAATTCTATGGACCACCAGTAGGATATGGACAATATATTGTGAAACAGCAATCCGTATAGATAACTCTCAAATCAAGATGCCTATCTCTGGCCTCTACTAAGATCTCTGCTCATGAATCTCTGTAATCATTCCTTACCCACAGTTTCTATTATGCTTATTTGTTTTATCAGAAAACAATCTCAGACTTACAGGAAAGTACTGGGAATAAAGATTAGAAACGCCCATGGAGCCATTGCTATAATTATACAGATTAGTGTTTAACCAACTTTATTGCCTATTTGAAATATCTTTCAAGAGCTAACATTAAAGGTACAGTTCAAGCCTTCTTTGAGCCCTTCTGACCTCATTGCCTCTGTCTCTCAGAGCTGTGCACTATTCTGAAATTGCTGTTTCCTTTTCATTCCAGGGCTTCCCAGGTGGCGCTAGTGGTAAGGAACCTGCTTGCTGATGCAGGAGACATAAGAGACACAGGTTTGATCCTTGGGTCAGAAAGATTCTCTGGAGGAGGGCAATGGCAACCTACTCCAGTATTCTTGCCTGGAGAATACCACGGACAGAGGAGCCTGGTGGGCTACAGTCGATGGGGTCGCAAAGAGTTGAACAACTAAAGTGGCTTAGCATACATGCATACTTTCTTTAGTCTCCCTCGGAAGGTAGATGGAATTCATCCATTTTCTCTTAAAGGAAGAGACAGTTTTTTGAATCTTTAGACTTTAAATGCATAGTTCAGTTTTAACTCCCCGCTTTTCTCAGTCCTGAACACCTATTTTCAGTCCCCATGTAGAATTAGAACCCAAGGCACTGGGCCTTATACTCTGGGCAAGAAACCTGTGATGCCTTGTAGAGTGAGCTTGATTTTCCATTTTATTTTTAATTTCTCAAGGTTTTTGGCAGTTGAAGCTTTTACCTCTTTAGTTTTTTTTTTTTTTTTACCTCTTTAGTTTTGAACCCACCTCTGCATTATATATTTTGTCATGTTATTTCATGCAAAATTTCTATTTGTTTTGGCAAGGGTGGGGCTGGCTTGTATCAGCTCAGCACACATAATACCACAAGCCATCCCTGCCATGTTTATATTTGCATGCTCATATTGGCACCACCATGTTAATCACCAGCTAATTGGAAAGAAAGCCTGAAGCTTTACAAAAGTTAAAATAAAACCAACCAACCAAGAAAAAAAAATGTTCAAACCAGTTTGTTGGTTAAGATAATTGAGTTGATAGATCTGAGCATCCTGGGTGATATATAGTGCCCTTGTTTTTGTATCAAATGTTCCTGAATCCAAATCTTGGCTTGGCTATTCACTGGTAGTATAATTCTAGGTGTATTACCTCTCTGAAACTCACCTTCCTAATCTATTGAATGAAGATAACACTTACCTCCTGTGTTTTCAGGAAGAATTAAAAATATTTATATGTGTAAAAGTTCTCAGAGTACTTTTATATTTATGTTAAGTTTTTATTTACTTAGCAAACTCACCCATTCATCTCAGTTTCTTTAAACTATGATACCTTTCTATGGTAAGTCCCCTACATACGAACCTTTAAGTTTCAAACTTTGAAATATGTGAACATGCCTATGTATGCCAGCCATTGTACTGTACTACTGTACTCTTCAAGGTATTATACTGTAAGATTAAAAATGTTTTCTTTATTTTTTGTGTTTGTTTTTATGTACATATTATTTGTGTGAAAAGTATTATAAACCTATTAGAGTGTGGTACTATATATCTGATTGTGTTAGTTGGGTACCTAGGCTAACTTTGTTGGACTTACGAACAAATCAGACTTATGAACGTGCTCTTGGAGTAGAACTCATTTGTGTGTCATGGACTTACTGTATCTCTGCCTCTGTCACCTCCATCTCTTTCCCCATACAGAGTCCTCATCCGTAACCAGTGCCTACGCAGCACTGATTCTCCTGGTTGCAATTGTTCAGTTGCTAAGTCGTGTCCAGCTCTGTGTGACTCCATGGGCTGTGCTGTGCCAGGCCCCCCGTCCTTTAGTGTCTCTCAGAATTTGCTCAAATTTACATCCGTTGGGTTGGTGATGCTAGATGGGCGGAGAGCATCACTGACTTTTGCCTTCTTGTTTTGCCTTCAACCTTTCCCAGCATCAGGGTCTTTTCCCTGATGGTTATAATAATAAACACTGAAAAGACACACGGAAGACCCAGTCCTTGCAAATGCCCACTGCAGAGGGTGCATCTTGTGTTCAACTTTGCGTCCTCTTAGCCAGCAGTTTGGCTTGACTGTTGCTGTGGTAACCAGCTGCCCGCAGGTGTAGCTTGGCAGCATCTCTCCTCCGCTGTACCAGGCATCTCTTGCCATCTTCCCTGATGCTCCCCTCACTTGGGATGCCTGCTGGAGCCAGGCAGCCATCCTGACACATGCACCTGGAACATCCTGGAAGCATGAGGGAACAAACACCCCTGGGGCAACCAGTCCTTAACCATTGGGGGATAAGAGCTTGTCCTTATATACAACCCTTTTCCATCCTAGCGAAAACTATTTTGAGGTGTGTCCTATCTGGCTGTGCTCTGGAGGTCAGAGCTCTAGTTTCTTGCAGTTTGATGGTTAATCTGCTTAATCACACAGCCATGGATTAGCTTTGCTCCCCCTAAGTTCACTGTCTCCATGTTTTGCTCCTGTTCCTTGGGATTACTTTTCAAAATTAAAGCCCTGGACCTAAGCCCTTGCCTCTGACTCTGCCTTTTAGGAGAGTAGAGGCTAAATTACCCGGATAAGTTCATTAAAAGACTAGATCTTCCACATAAGAAGGTGAGAGCTCAACTCTATCAGAGATGTAAGTACTAAGATTTAAGTTTGAGAACATTTGTATCGACAAGCTTATGAAATTAAGGCCTTTCGGGTTGCAGAAATCTTTATAATTTACACCATGAAGTGAAGTGTTAGCTGCTCAGTCATGTCCAACTCTTTGTGACCCCATGGACTATAGCCCACGAGGCTCCTCGGTCCATGGAATTCTCCAGGCAAGAATACTGGAGTGGGTTGCCATTCCCTTCTCAGGGGATCTTCCCGACCCAGGCATCAAACCCAGGTCTCCTGTATTACAGGCAGATTCTTTACCATCTGAGCCCCTGGGAAAACCCAGTTTACACCATATCCTTCCCCAAAGGGGATATAAGATGTCTTTATAGATAGAGGACAGTTAAAAATCATTTAAATTCCAGAAGCTTACAACCAGTGCCGCATATAAAGGCTGACATTTGTTAGGCTGAGTGCAGTGGGTGAGACAGCTCCCCAGTGATTGGAACTAGATAACCAGGAAACCCTTGAGAAGAAAAGCCTTAAACAGACAATGGTGGGATGTCTCTGAATATGATAAAAATTAAGAATGTATTTTTCCCTAACTCTCTGCTGTCCTTGGGGTGATAGACATAATTTCAAGTCTATACTCAATGTGCCATATGCTCGGTTGTGTCTGACCTTTTTCAGCTCCATGGACTATAGCCCGCCAGGCTCCTCTGTCCATGGAATTCTGCAGGCAATAATACTGGAGTAGGTTGCCATTTCATCCTCCAGGGAATCTTCCCGACCCAGGGGTCAAACCCACATCTCCTCTGTCTCCTGCATTGCAGGCGGATTCTTTACCTGCTGAGCCATCAGCGAAGCCTTGACTCTAATTCCCATGATTAGAAGGTCAATCTGAAATCCAGCCAGAGCTGACTTTTTCACTCATTTCTTGCTTGCAGATAATTGGAGGAGAGATTGTATCACTTACTTGGATGGGCAATGAGTAAGGGGTTAGGACCTTCACAATCGTGGTCCCCATAAAGAAGCTGGTTATAATTGCCAGCGTCAGAAATGGGGCATCTGAATGATGTTTCTCCAGCAGAAAGCCAGCTTCTGATTTTTTTTTTTCCCTGGCTGTGCTTTTGGAGGTCAGATGCCAGATGTACAATGAATATTCAAGAGATCTAGGACCTGGGCAGTTCCTGGAGCCTCTGACTGTCAGCCTGGCTGTGGCTGATTCATACCTTGCTCTTGAAACAGTCTGTACTTGGGGCCAAAAGTAACACCTCTCCTCTTTCAGTGCCAGGTGGGTGGAATTTACCTTGGGCAAAAAAATATACAGAGGAAAAGTCAATCTACAAGAACTGGAGGGGAGGAAATAGGTCAAATACTGACCTATTTGAATAAACCCTCCATTTACAGGCCCCTGAATGGATGTAAACTTGAACCGACTGTTTAGAAAAGGGCAAAGTGACCAGAAACAAGAGCTTGGAGATGTGAAGACAGCTCTAGGGAACAAACAGAGCCTCGGTGTTTTGAAAACCCATGTCAGTGAAAATGAGATCAGAGCATAAGGAATAGAAGTGGCATTCAAAGCAATAGCAGAATGAAACAGTTCTGAGAAAGACCTACATCTGCAGATCAGAAGTACCTAGCAGGCCCCAGGCGAAAAGAATAAAAACAGATCAACACCTAGAAAATAGCCTGGCAAAATTCCTGAACTCCAAGGACAAAGAAATGATCACTGACGCAGACTCCAGAGAGCGAGCAAATGATAAAAAGAGTCAAGGTCAGGTTTCCTTTCTGCAACGTTAAATAGGAGACCACATGGACAAATGAAGCCAGAGTTCTAAGGGAAAAAGAAGTCATGGTACACGATGATGCTCTGCGTGAAGTCCCAAGGGAGGCATCCTCAGATAGGCAACAGCTCAGGGACACTGCCACTGCAAGAAAGATCCTGAGCAACACTAAGGGTCCAATGTACCACTTAGTATCACTAACTGAGGCTGGCAAAGCCTAAAATAAATAAATAAATATTAAAAAAAAAATAAAATGACAGACTTGAAGTCTTTCAAACACAAGAACGGAGTTTGAATCACCATTATAAATATTTTTTTGAAAGCTGAATGCAAATGTCATCATTCATTCTGGAAAGAAATGATGTTAAAAATAAGCTGGGTCAAAAGTTCCAGACTGTGCCCATGAAAACTATAAAGTAGGATGAAAAAACAAAAGTATGAAGTAGGGACATAGTGCTAATTTCCCCAGGGGAAAAAGGGGGTTCTCCATGGCTCCAGCTGATGGCGATATTTCCGCTACTTCTATTTGGGTTCTCCTTGGTTATTGGCCAAGGGTCTTTCTCTTTGCTCCCATCTCTCCACATAGCGATTCTAAGAGCCTTCCCTTCCTTTTTTTTTTTTTTTTTTCCATTTATTTTTATTAGTTGGAGGCTAATTACTTCACAACATTGCAGTGGGTTTTGTCATACATTGACATGAATCAGCCATGGAGTTACATGTATTCCCCATCCCGATCCCCCCTCCCACCTCCCTCTCCACCCGATTCCTCTGGGTCTTCCCAGTGCACCAGGCCCGAGCACTTGTCTCATGCATCCCACCTGGGCTGGTGATCTGTTTCAGAGCCTTCCCTTCTGTTGGGGGCCCTTGCTGGGTCTCCCTCCAAGAGTCTTGGACTGTTGCTGGGAGGGTGTCTTCTGTGGGGTGGTTGAGCCTGAGTCACGTATGTAGTGAGGGCCACGCATCAGTGACAGTCTTGACCCTCTATTCTGCATCTTGGACTTCCTCTAAAGAAGGTCCCACCCTCCATCGCCTTCTGCCGTCTTCCTCCTATTCTCAGATACTTCTTCGCTTACCCCACTCCAGGTCCAGTTTTCTCTAGTCTCTGGAAGGGGAGAAACTGAATTTATAATCCACCTTCTTCCTTTGGCCCTTCGAATCTATGCTCTCCTTTTATGACTGGCTTCAGAGGATGGCCTTCAAGGTAAAAGCAAGAGAAGGGAGGGGAGGATATTTATAGAGAACAAACAGATTCAAAATTTGGAATAGAACCTGGTCACACTGGTTTCTATAACCTGTGTAACACAGCACATCCACAACACAGTGCACAAAGAAAGATGCATGATTTCGTGGTTTTTCACAAGACAGACACTTGTATACCCAATGCCTGGGCCAAGTGTCCAGAAGGCCCCTTTGGGTCTCTCCTACCTTCCCGGTTACTACCTCTCTCCACCCTAAAGGAAGCCACCACCCTGACTTTTATTAGGAATCACTTACTTGCTTTTCTTCACAATTTCACTACCTAAATGTGCATTCCCCAACACTCTGGTTGGATCTGGTCTCCTTTCTTTTTTTTCTGGAAAATATTTTATTTATGTATTTATTTATTTGGCTGTGTCTTAGCTGCAGCAATGCAGGATCTTTGATCTTCATTGCAGTATGTGGGATCTAGTTCCTTGTCCGGGGACTGAACCCCGGCCTCCTGAATTGGGAGCACGGAGTCTTAGCCACTGGATCACCAGGGAGGTCCCTTGTCTCCTTTCTTGAATGTTACATGACTGAAGTCACAGAGGGTGTGTTTATTTGTGGGTCCAGCTTCTTTTGCTCCCTGTGATGCTAGGTGGTTCGTTTATGCTGCGGCCTGTAGCTGCGGTCTGTCTGCCTGTGTAGCCACACAGCTCTCTTTGGCTGGAGAGCACCATCTTGTAGTTGCCCACTCACTCAGCTGCTGATAGGCATTTGGGCTGAGTCCAGTGTTTGGCTATTACAGCAAGGTTGCTGTGAGCATCACTGTCGCTGCCTCGTGGTACCCATGTGCCTGCATTTCTGCCGAGGGTCTCTTAAATCAGCGGCGAGGCGTGCCACGCTGCTCTATCACCTTCACTTTCTCCATGAGCTATTGATCTGAGGACGTGTATTTTAGCCCTGGTACCTGTATCCTGATGTATGAATGCTTGAGTGACATTGTTACAGGACATAAAAAGGCATTTTAAATTACACCACACCAGTAAATGTTGAAATAATAGTCTGAGAGCCACTGAACTCCCAGGAGAAGCTATCATGGACACAGAGGGTGGCTGGGAGGTACCTAGCCCTGAAAACTGGGGGTGTGGCTGTGTTCCAGCTTGCATCCTTGCTCTCCAAGCAACAGCTTGCACACACACACACCCATCCTGGCCCATCAGCTGTGAACTTAGGCAATTCTTGATGAAAAATTTTTTCAATTTTGTGGCTGGTATTATTTATAAGGTGGTACATAAAGGGAGGCTTTATTAATATTATAAAACATTACTTCAAGACTGAATAATTCAAAAGCACATAAAAAGCAGATTCACCATACCACTGAATGACTCCTTCCTTAGCCACAAAAATAGCCAGCAAAAGCTTTAAAATTACTGTTTGGAAAAGACGAAATTAAATTTGGATCTAAGGGCCATTCCGGTCCCCTGTCTTTTCTGGAGAACTTGGGAGAAAAGAGAAATGGAGGAGATTTTATTCTCTTAAATATATATTGAACATATAAATATAAATAATAAAAATATACATCATATATTTATATGCAAATAAATATAAATATAATATTGAAAGGAATATACCCAAATGCTCTCAGAAGTGGGAAAAGAGAAATAGAGATGATTTTATTCTCTTATATATATATATATTGAGTTTATAAATATAAATAATAAATAAAAATACATTATCTGTTTATATGTAAATAAATATAGTACAGTGTTGGAAGGAATATACCAAATTCTATCTGAAGTGTTTTTTTGTGGGGAAAGGCGGTATTATGGATAACTTTCTACTGTACTCCTAAATTTTTGTATTAAGTACACTGCCTTTTCCAACTAAGGAAGACTTTAAAAATATTATTGGAAACAATGAAGTCATAAGAAGCCATATAAAAAATGAGAGGCTATAATTTAGCTAGGAATACGAGGCTCTGAATTTTGCTCTACGCTTTTTGCCAGCCGAGGCCAGATGGAAATCTTAAGTAATGTGTCGACCTTATCTTCTGATAGAAAGAAGCAAATCGGGCCTTTACGAAGCACCAACTTTTATCCCAGCCATTTGCTATAAACTATAACGGGAATTTTTCAGGCCAATGGATCATTTTCTCAGGGACACTGAATAGCTAATTGACGGTGTCTTTGAGAGCAATATTTCTTCTTCTCTCAGACACTGACTCTCAGACCCAAAGGCCGTGACATTAAATTCCCGTTCAGGGAAAGTGTTCTGATGGATGTCAGTTGTTAAGTAGTAAGGTTTGCTTTCTTTCTGTGTCCTGTCTTGAGTGAAAGATGGAACTGGGGAACGTGTGGGACTGATTGTCATGTGGCTAAGTATAGTAGGTTGTAAGATTTTGTCGAAATATCTGCTGCCCCCTCTTTAAATAGGTCCACCTCATGGGGTTACATTCCATGGTAATCCCCACCCCCAAATGCGAGAACATGTCCCACACCACTGACAGCAGGCCTGGCCATGTTACCTGTTAAGGGAAGTAGAATATGAGTAAAAGTGGTGTGTCTGTCTCCTGCAGAGCCTTTAATGAACACTGCAAGTTTCCATCCCTGTTCTACTTCTGCAATAAAACCACTGTGTCAAGAGAGGGTCCACATTATCCCCCGGAGCCTGGGATGAATAAAGTGAGGGTCAGAGGAGCAGCTAACCCACAAGGGACAAGGAGGACCAGCAAGAAGGAAACCCGTGTTGTTGAAAGCCCCTGAGCCCCTGAGGGGCATCTCGTTACTACAGCCACCTAGCAAAAGCTGGTGAAAACCTGAGACTTCTTTTCTTGAGTGTTGACCAGGTTACTGATTGAATTCTCAGGTGCTGGCTTCCTCTGGTGTTTCTTACTCCTGTGGAGGGTGGAGAAGTGGGGCAGACAGCACCTCCATGTGAACCTGGGAGAACTTCCATGCTGTCCACACCAGCAATGGAAGGTACGCTTTCTATAACTTCTCCAGGAAACTGTGGTCTCAGCTTAGACATCGTTTCCTCTGGGTAGCTTTCTCCATCCCACCGCCAAGTATGGATTAAATGTCCATCCACTCTCCTGTGTCTCCTCTATTACCATGCATTTGTCACCTTGTACTGTAATTGCCTGTTTACCCATCTCTCTCCTTTTCCTATGCATTCTGTGAAGGCAATGATCATATTCTTATGGGATGACTTGTGCTTCCTCAAAGATTCATATGTTGAAATTCTAACCCCCAGCACCTCTGAATGTAATCATATTTGGCAGTAGAGTATTTTAAAAAGTAATTAAATTAACATGAGGTCGTTAGGGTGGCCTCTACTCCAATGTAACTGGAGTCCTTATTAGAAGAGGAGATTTGGACACAGAAGCATACAGAAGGAAGATGATATGAAAGCACAGAAAGAAGATGACTGTCAACAAGCCAAGGAGAGAGGCCTGGAGCATATCCTTCCCTCACTGGTCTCGGAAGGGACCCACCCTGCTGATGCCCTGATTTTGGACTTCCAGCCTCTAGTCTGCGAGTTAATGAATTTCTGTTGTTTAAGTCACTCAGTTTATGGTGCTTCATTTTGGCAGCACTAGGAGACTAATACACATACCTTATTCACTTGTCAGTGTTAGCACAAAGTCAGAAGGAGAATCAACATCTGATCAATACTTTTTTGAGTAAACAAAAGAATGAGTCAGTGACCTAAAAGAGTCCTCAGCTCAGTTTATATTAGCACAATTGAATTTAATGGAGTCCTAATAAAATGTCACTGGCATTCAGAGAAATTAAAAACGTCATTCCTGGGGGTCCTCATGGACCTGAAAATACAGAATAAAATGCTATTTACTGTTCCTGTTGTCTAATAGTCTATAGTCAGATGTGGAAGGGGATGTCCAATATAGCTACAATGAAAAGATGTGATTCAAGCTCATGAGAGACATATAAACAAAATGAGATTGCAGGGGAAATATGAAATGGCTGAAGAAAGACTCAGGCCTTGAAAGGCTGGCTGTGTTTCAGTAAAAAGAAGTAGTGGAAAAAGAGAAATCCAAGGCACAGGATAAAAGCATGTTCCAGAAACAGAACACAGCCTGTTTGTTTGGATCATGTTGGGAGCCATGGGGGAGAAACTCATAAAAGACAATATTTGAGAGACCCTTGAATGCTAGTCTGGAAGCACTTCTGAATCTCTATTTCTGCATTTATCCCTTACAAAAACTGAAAACATATCTATCAGCTCTTCCTCCATTCCGCCACCCACCTTCCCTGAAGAAGCATCCTTTGGTTTAATTATTCATCGCAAAAGCTATCTTCTTGTCTCCATTTTTTGCTATAATTTTCAATAGGAAATTTATGCATGGTCAATTAGCCCTCCAAGAACATGCACAGCTCTGATGGATGGGCTAAGTTTTTGTTACCACACCGCTTGGTACGTGTGTATATGATTGTGTCAGTGCAGAGACTGGCAATTAGTCAAAAACAAAAACAAAAACAAAAACGGACCACCTCCTTCAAACAAAGTCATCCAGAAATTCTGTTATGCACATTCAGAGCTGGTAACTCACTTGACAGCCACAGGGCTTTCTTGGGCAAGGTGGTCAAACAAATCTCTCTCCCCAGCCAAGGTGGTCCCAGGGGTCCTTTTTCACATGCTGGTGATCCCACACAGGTCTGTGTCAACTGATAGAAAACCTCAAGCACAGTCCTCGGACTTGGAAGTGTCAACCTCTCCTTGCCTGCCATTGACTTTGTTCCAGGGCTGTTGTCAGCTGTCTGCCCCTCAGCAGGATAAGAGCATTGGAAACCTAAGATGAACAGAGATTAGGAAGGAGGTGGGGTATGGAGATGATTAGAGCTGGTCAGGTCTTAAAGGGAAAGGGAATTTAGAATTTTTATCTACATATTAATATTTACTTTGAATTTTATCTTACTTAAACCGGGAGAAATATTAATAACCTCAGATATGCAGATGGCTCCACCCTGATGACAGAAAGCGAAGAGGAACTAAAAAGCCTCCTGACGAAAGCGAAAGAGGAGAGTGAAAAAGCTGGTTTAAAACTCAACATTCAAAAAACTAAGATCATGACATCTGGTCCCACCACTTCAAGGCAAATAGATGGGGAAACAATGGAAACAGTGAGACTTTATTTTCTTGGGCTCCAAAATCACTGCAGATGGTGACTACAGAAATTAAAAGATGCTTGCTCTTTGGAAGAAAAGCTATGAGCAGCTTAGACAGCATATTAAAAAGCAGAAACATTACTTTGCCAACAAAGGTCCATCTAGTCAAAGCTATGGTTTTTCCAGTAGTCATGTATGAATGTGAGAGTTGGACCATAAAGAAAACTGAGTGCCAAAGAATTAATGCTTTTGAACTGTGGTGTTGGAGAAGACTCTTGAGAGTCCCTTGGACAGCAAGGAGATCAAACCAGTCAATCCTAAAGGAAATTAGCCCTGAATATTCATTGGAAAGACTGATGCTGAAACTGAAGCTCCAATACTTTGGCCACCTGAGGCAAAGAGCCTACTCAATAGAAAAGACCCTGATGATGAGAAAGACTGAAGGCAGGAGGAGAAGGGAAATGACAGAGGAGGAGATGGTTGGATGGCATTTCAATTGAGTCCACTGACTCAATGGACATGAGTTTAAGCAAGTTCCAGGAGTTGGTGATGGACAGGGAAGCCTGGCGTGCTGCAGTCCATGGGGTCACAAAGAGTTGGACACAACTGAGCAACTGAACTGAACTGAACTTCTCTTACTTAAAATTTTTATCTATTAATTTATATCCCACACTGATGCTGAAATAATGTGGGGCAACCAGGATTTGGTGGTGCAGTGACTTCGCTGGAGCTCCAGGGGTTAAGATTTTGTCTTTCGATGCAGGGGATGTGCTCCTGATCAAGGGGCTAAGATCCTACATGCCCTGTGGGCAAAAAACCAATATAAAACAGAAACAATATTATAACAAATTCCATAAAGACTTTAAAAAAGATTTTTTATGCAAATGAAGTCTCTTGTTACATAGACTCTCCATGTGACCCAGGTTTTCCCCACTCTAATATGAGAGCCATGTTCATTAATAACCAGAGCACGTGAGTATGAAGGAAGTGGCCAGTGAAGAAGCCGTAGGTTTGTGAATGTCCCCACCAGGACCCTCTGTTAGCTTTTGGGCTAGACGTGCTCTCCTTGTATCTCAGAGGTACCATCCTGGAACATGTGAAATCAGCATCTTTGCCCCGGGCTGTGTCGATAACAAGATGCTTGGCATTTCCCTATAAGTGTTTGCTTTGAGCCTTTCCCCCTCAGAGCTGAACCTAGAGAAAAATAAAGCAGAAAATGTCTTAGACCCTGGCCTTTGGGATACTCATCCAGATTGTTCTATCAGATCTTCAAAGCTTGAGTTCAAATGAAAGCTGTCAGTACTAGAGTTTGTTTGTTTTCTTTTTTTATTGGAGTCTAATTGCGTTACAACGTTGTGTTAGTTTCTCCTGTATAACAAAGTCAATCAGGTGTCTGTGTACGTGTATCCCCTCCCTCTTTTGCCTCCTCCCACCCCAACCCCACCCTACCCCTCTAGGTTGTTACCGAGCACTAAGCCGAGCTTCCGGTGCTATATGTATCAGCTTCCCACCAGCTAGCTATTTTACACATGGTAATGTATATGTAGGGGGCTTCCCAGATATCTCAGTGGTAAAGAATCTGCCTGCCAAAGCAGGAACTGCAGGAGATGCAGTTTCAATCCCCGGGTCGGGAAGATACCTGGAGGAGGAAAAGGCAACCCACTCCAGTATCTTTGCCTGGGAAATCCCATGGATGGAGGAGCCTGGTGGGCCACATCCCAAGGGGTCACAAAGAGCTGGACACAACTGAGCATGCACATGCACAGCCGTGTGTATACATCGATCCTAATCTCCCGATTCATCCCACCCTCTCCTTCCCCTGCTAGAGCTTTTGACTGAACCTTTCTAGAGTCAGTCTCCCCATCTGAAAGGACATAGTGGGGTTTGGAGGTATCTAGGCTCTAACATTCTGTGATGAAAGATTTAGCTAAGAAGTCTCTGAAGCGAACACATCAACATCCACGGAAAGTGATGTTCTGTCCATGCTTCCTGCCCTCCCACCACCAAGTTGCACGTCTATTTTGGGGTCTTTCTTTTCCCTTTGAAGCTGTTTTAAATATTCATATCCCCTCTTTCACAAAAGTTTTTCATCTGAGGTGGGGAAGGGGCGCATAGTTTACACCAGCCAAGGAGGCCCCACCTCTCCTTCTCCAGCAGTCCAGGGCTGCCATCTTGAATGGTCCCACCTTTATGTGGTTGGTTCTGGAAGACGTGGCCTTTGCCTGGATGAACAGCGCAACCACATGGCCCAGGGTTGAGCACCTGGAGCCACTTACTTCATGTATTGGCGGTGGTGGAGGGCACTTCGGCAAGGCATTGCACTCCAGCTCCAGTTCTTTCTCATCTTTATGCTCCTGTGAATTTCAAGGGAAATGAGAGCCAGGTGCTTCTGATAGCTTTATACTTAACTCATCCAAAAACTGTCTAAGGGAAGGTGTTTGAGAGCCCGTAAACCTTTTTAAGACCCTTTGTTTGGGAAGTAAACATTACAATGTTTTCCAGAAATCCAAGTTTCGTATCATACCCTTTATACCACCTGTCCCTGCACCTCCAAATCTGAAACCTATATTTAGCTGGCCAACCAGTGGTAAAGAATCCACCTTCCAATGCAGGAGACTCAGATTCCATCCCTGGGTCGGGAGGAACCCCTGGAGAAGGAAATGGTAACCCACTCCAGTATTCTTGCCTGGAACATCCCATGGACAGAGGAGCCTGATGGGGCTACAGTGCATGGGGTCGCAAAGAGTTGGATACGATTTAGTGACTAAACAACAACAACTGTATCTGAAATAATCAGAATAACGTCACATTTGTGTCATTCTCCACTGCTTTCCATGTTATCCGTTTTCTCATTGGATTCTTATGGAAACTTAATGAAGGCAACAGAGCAGGGACAATTATATTTGCCATTGGAAGTGTCAAAGGCATAAGTGGTCAAATCAACTTGTAATTTGCACAGCTCAGACCAGACCCCAGGCTCCTAATTCCAAAACAAGTGGTTCTTGAACTTGAGTCTTGAGTCAAAATCCCCTTGGGCTAGAAGCCTGGTTAAAATAGGCATTGCTATGCCCCCCACCCCAGGGCAGGTTTGCAGTGGGTCTTGAGAATTTGTGTTTATAAGAAATTCCCAGATGAGTTTGGTTCTGGCCACTGTCTTAAATATATCTGCAAGGGGATGCCAATAGATTCTCCATGAATATGTAGGGTTCTCTTCCTCACTATGGGTTTCCCTTGTGGCTCAGCTGGTAAAGAATCTGTCTGCTATGCGGGAGACCTGGGTTTGATCGCTGGGTTGGGAAGATCCTCTGGAGAAGGGAAAGGTTATCCACTCCAGTATTCTGGCCTGGAGAATTCCATGGACTGTATAGTCCATGGGGTTGCAAAGAGTCGGACACAACTGAGTGACTTTCACTTTTCACTTCCTCAATATGATCCAAGCAAACACAGGGGAAAGGAGTCTTCTTTCACCAAAGCAGAATGTCACATATTTGCAAAGACTAGTCAGCAACAAGAGATCATATCGTTTTTGGCTGGGACATGTCACCTAACTGCAAGCAAAACCTCCCTAACCGGCGTCTCACTGTTTCCTTCATTCTGCTTCCCCCACTAGGGCTTTCTTAACCTCAGTTTGTTTTGTCTCCCAACATCTAATGACATTTTCCTGCTATTACATCTGACACCTCGGAGGGAAAGGGACTGAATATCACTCATAATTCATAGTTTGCTCTCAATGACTATTGCGCTCCTTAATGTTATCTCCATATGTGGAATCCCCACCGGGGCAATATCGCCTTTTTGGCATCGTCAGTTAATTTGTTCATTTCCATGTACCTTATTGAAAGCACTCCGAGCCTTAATTAGTCCTCTTTAGCTGCTTTTCCCTGCAGCCCCGTGTCACAAAACCAAAGGCACCGAAGCACCGTACGGAACAGGCCTAATTAACAGGCCCATGATTGAAACAGAAGAGATGGAATCTGCAGGAGACAGAGATGATTCATATATAACATGGGGGAGGGGGGGAGCTGATGAAGAGGCGGGGGAGGTGGGCTTAATCCAGAAGAGTAGTTAGGGTTCATTGTCAAGGATATTTATTGTTTAAGGCTTTCGGCCTTCCTCTGTCCTTCCAGAAACTTCATCTCACTCTCCCTACCCCCAGTTCTAAATGGCTTTGGTGATGGTTTAGTTGCTAAGTCATGTCTGACTCTTGCAACCCCATGGGACTGTAGCCCTCCAGGCCCTTCTGTCCATGGGATTTTTCAGTCAAGAATACTGGAGTGGGTTGCCATTTCCTTCTCTGGGGGATCTTCCCGACCCAGGGATCAAACCCCTTTCTGTTGCATTGCAGGTGGATTCTTTACCCACTGTGTTACCAGGGAAGCACTAAATGGCTCTGGAGGGATTGTCAATTGCAGAGCAATGATTCCATCCTCTGCTGTGGTGTGGGTGTTATGGGGTCCAAGCTCATTCCACTCACCGCCTGATAGGCCAATCAATCGGAGAGAGGAGGTATTGAGACAAGGAAGAGACTTTAATCCGGGAGCCAGCAGACTGAGAAGATGGCAGGCTGGCGCCTCAAAATAATAATCTTGTCCAGGCCTGGATGCCAGGTTCTTTTATGGATCAGAGATGGGGGGAGGTGAGGAAACAAAGTAAAAATATCATTCAGTTCTTGCAAATATCTCCTAGAAAGGCAAGCCTCAGGCAGGGGGATGTGTTAGTTTCATTTCCTTTCAGCCCTGCACAAGTGGGCAGGGTCAGGCTATCTCCCTGTGAGCCAAACAAAGCCCAAGGGTCAGGCAGAGGGGGCCCTGCCGGGCTCCTTGAAGCAGACCATTATGTATACCTATCCAGTGGCTCAGCTGGTAAACAACCCTCCTGCCCATGTAGGAGAAACAAGAGACACGAGTTCGATCCCTGGGTCAGAAAGATCCACAGGAGAAGGAAATGGCTACCCACTCCGGTATTCTTGCCTGGAGACTTCCATGAACAGAAGGAGTCTGGTGGACTACAGTCCATGGGGTCGCGAAGAGTTGGACATGACTTGAGTGCATGCGCACATACATGTAATAATGAAAGCGGCAAAGTAAGAGTTAAAGTCAGAGAAGCAGTCCAGTATGGATTTAAAATTAACCCTTATAGTTACATGGACACCAGGTCTGGCTATTTGGAGGGCTTCATCCTTCTGGCCGTGGTCTAGTTGGCTCAGTCAGGGCTCCTTTGAAGGTTTTTTCTGCTGAATATAGTTGAAAGGACGGCCTTTGGCCTTTAGGATCATGGAGTTGGAAGGGTGGGACTCTGGCAGCCAGGAGTCATCTTCCCCACAGCATGGAAGAAGCCCAAGGAGCTAAAGAATGAGACCAAACACTAGAAAGAAACCGAACCAGGACGTAGAGGTGTTGTAAGCCACGCGTTCCGGCAAACAAACTCACTCAGAAGGACAATGCAGATACTGGAGTGCAGTTTATTACACCGGCGGGCCCAAGGCAGAGCCTCTTCTTAGCCAAGGCCCCTGACCAGTTTTTATGAAAACCTTATATACCCTAAGTGTATGTGCTCAAACCCATGTCCTCAATTCCTTGAAACTAGTCTGGACAAGGTAAAAGAGGGATACGATCAAAATTAACCCATGATTCATGTGCCATAAGCCTAGATAGTTAAACAGTGGACATTTAGCAATAGGCCTGTGGTCATATCCTGATAAGCATAATGAGATTTATGACTTTGTTCTTTTACAGAGATAATTAGCACATTCTTTTAGGCGACGGAGAGTCTAGGTACAAGTCCTGAGTCTCCTTCATCCGGGAGGGTCTGGTTTTCCAGTTTGTAAGTCGTTTCCATAGATACTGGGCACAGAGCTCAAAGTCCACAGTCCAGCCCAAGATGGAGTCCTGCTTTCAAGATGGACCCTGTTCTATCTGTTTCCTCCTTTAGAGGGAGGTCAGAAGTCACCAAAGACAGAGTTTGAGCCGGCCTGTCAGTGACGATGCTACTTTCACCTTCATCAGTGCATCAGATGAGAACTTCCTTGTGTTGGGATCACATGCAAATTAGACTTCAGCAAACTCCTGTGATCAGCCTTGCCTGCCTCCCGTTAGGCAGGTCATGGGACATTGACTTTAAGTTGGTCCCAACCAGGACAAGGAAGTGGATATAAAGACACTTTTTAAAAGTCTCCCATCCCTTTTGGGCCCACTCCAAGGGACTAAGGGTGCTTTCACTGCATTTGAACCTACGGGTTGGCCAAAAGTTTCATTCAGGTTTTCCCATAACCTCTTACGAAACATTCTAATGAACTTTTTGTTGTTGTTTAGTTGCTAAGCCGCGTCTGACTCTTTTGTGACCCCAGGGACTGTAGCCCCCAGGTTCCTCTGTCCATGGGATTATCCTGGCAAGAATACTGGAGTGGGTTGCCATGCCCTCCTCCAGGGGATCTTCCAGACCCAGGGATCAAACTTTCGTCTTCTGCATCTCCTGCATTGGCAGACAGATTCTTTACCACTGAGTTACCTGGGGAGCCCTGAATGAACTTTTGGCCAACCCAATACAAGACCAGGTTCCCTCAATTACCTGGGACCTATTCCCTATATAAGAATGAGAGCCACAGATTGTGACATCCCTTTGGACACTGTGGAGGGCAGGTCTGGCCACCTACTTGAGGGACATCCTGGCACACTACCTCTGAACCAACCTCAGTCCGTTTACCTTGACTCATTTCACATGTTATGTGCTTGACACATCTGGGAATAGAATAAGCATGCTTCCTGCCGCACAGACCTCAGGGTCCAGCAGGTATGCGAGCCTCTGGACCTGAGCCTGTGAAAATGACTCCTCTGTCTTCTCTCCATTGCTCAGTGCAGGTACTCGACATTCAGATCACAGGCTCTTGCTGGTCCTAAAGTGAAAATCTCAGAGTGTCCCATCCGCAGTACTCCTCAGCGTAAATTCTAATTTAGATTTTGTCTCCCAAAGAGGAGATTCACACTAGGGTTGGGTGTGGACTGAGGAATTCATAGAACTGTATTTTTTTAATTATCTGTGCCGGGTCTTAGCTGCAGCATGCAATATCTTTGAGTTGTGGCATGTGGGATCTAGTTCCTTGACCAGGGATCAAACGTGTGTCCCCTGCACTGGGAACATGGAGTCTTAGCCACTGGGCCACCGGGGAAGCCCCAGAGTGTGTCTCCTTAGAGAACATCCCAGGTGTCCTGAACAGAATGCCCCTAGAAGCATGGGTGGTATAGGCAGTTCAAACAGACTAAGATGGGGCGGGAGAGAGAATGAAAGAGACTGTGAGGAGAACATGACAACTCACTCCAGTATTCTTACTTGGAGAATCCACATGGACAGAGGAGCCTGGTGGGCTACAGTCCTTGGGGTCGAAAAGAGTCAGACACACATGTCCACATCTCTGGGGCATCTTGGAAGCCAAGGGGGCCAGTGGTGGGACTCCTGCTTGCTTCCTGGAGTTCTTCCTTGGGAGCTGAGGAGGAGATGCCTGCCAGGGGCCTGGGGGAGCCATCACTGAGTTTTCAACCTCACCCTGATGCTTTCTCTAAACCTCCTCAACATCATTTAGGACAGAGGGTGAGGGAAGGCAGCCCAGGGCTCCTTCTTCAGAAGTGGATTATGTACCAGCTGTGGCAATTGGAACATATGCTCATTAATTACTCCCATTCCAGTTGACAGCTCAAAGTGTGTGTTTCATACTTTGGGAGTAATAACTGCCTTTTCCTCCCAGATCATACTTCCCTGCACCTCTCAGCCCTTCTCCTTTCCCTTCACCCACAGCAGCTGGAGATGCTGGCCCTGTGCTTTGTGAGAAGGAAGATCTGAGTAGGAGGGACGGAAGGACTCCAATTTTAGGGGACTTGTTTAGGGAAATGGAAAGTGTATGAAGACAGTCAGTCTGGGACCAGAGGAAAGAGGCGCAGGGTGGGAAGGGGCTCCAATAGCCTGTGTCTGGGTCCAAAGGGGCTCCAAGAAGGGACAGCAGACTGGTTTGGGGGCTTATGTCTAGGGACACAAGCTTATGTCTGTGATCATGGCCATGATAATTTCTCCAGGCCAGAGTCTGCAGTAGGCCACTGGCCACCTTCCAAGTGTGTGGCAGGAGACCTGCCAGACCAGCCACCAGCCATCCTCCTGCAGAGCCAGATCTCCTAGGAAGGACCGAGGCTGAGACATCCCTGGAGAGAGTCTGGTTGGGTCAAGCTGGCTTTCTGCAGAAGGGGACATGAGATGACCCTTTGATCTGTAGGAATGGCTGAGATGGATGAGAAACATCCCTGAGACCAGTCGGTCCTCAGTGGGGATCAACCAGGTGTGCACCCAGATGGCGTGTGGAGAGTGGGTGCCAGGGAGCATCGCGGGGCCTCTGTTTTGAAGAGTTCTCTCACCCTCACCCTCCTTGACTGTGACAGTCCCCTTCTAACTCAAGCATTTTTCAGTAATCACTGTAATAATAACACCATTTAGGCTCCCCAGATTTGTCACAATCCCTGATTACTAGTGGAATTGCTGCTTTGTTCACTTGTGTCGTAGAGAACTGCCGAAAATGCCGTGCTTTTGGAGTCCTCGGCTCCATAAATGACAGCTACCGCAGAATATTTGTAAACACGTTAATTTCCTCTTCGGGAAAATGTGGGTTTTGGGTTTCACTTGATTTGACACCTGACTTCTTTGATGGAGTAGTAGGTGGTGTACAGCATGCGAGATGTTGAGGAATTTCCACCCGCCTGTTCGCCGCTTGCGAAGGCTGAGGCCGGCAGGGCTGGGACCAGGTCTCTGTGTTGAATACCTGGCTTGTGGCAGATGCACAGTTGAAGTTCCTTGAACTGTAGGACTCAGCCCCTGACAGGTGACTTCCAGTCCTGAGTAGGGTCTTTGGCAGATCCCACAGAATGAATGGCAGCTGCTTCAGAAGGACTGCCTACACTGGCTGGGAAGTCCAAGATCGGGGTGCTGGAAGATTTGATGTCTGTTGAGGATCTGTTTCCTGATTCATTGATGACCGTCTTCTGGCTGTGTCCTCACATGATGGAAGGGGTGAGGGAGCACTCTGAGTCCTTTTTTTATCAAGAGGATTTTTTTTAGTATTTATTCATTTACTGGCTGTCTTCGTTGCTGTGCACGGGCTTTCTCTAGTTGTCGTGAGTGGAGGCAGTTGCAATGTGGGGGCTTCTCATTGCAGTGGTTTCTCTTGTTGCAGAGCATGGGCCTCAGTAGCTGTGACTCACTGGTTTAGTTGCCCTGCGGCATGTGGGATCTTCCCGGACTAGAGATCGAACCTGTGTCCCCTGTGTTGGCAGGGGGACTTAACCAGATTCTTAACCACTGGACCACCAGTGGAGTCCCCTGTGATTCCTTTTTAATAAAGGCACTAATCTCATTCATGAGGGTGCCACCTCCTAATACCATCACCTTGGGGATTAGGTTTCAATATGTGCATTTTGGAGGGACACAGACATTTCAGTCCATAGCAGATTCCTCTGCCTCCCTTTCCAGCTCCTCTTTCCCAAAGTCCCTCTTGGGCATCAGGATGTGGTCCAGCCTGTCCCTGTCTGGTCCATCCTAGGATTCCCTTTCTCCCACATCCTGGGCCTCTCTTCTGAATTTGGGGTCATATGAGTGATGCAGGTCACATGGAGGCTTTTCAACCTGGGGGGGAGGTATCATCGCAGTGATGGAGAAGAGAAAAGGCATAGATGGGGCAGAGGGGAAACCTCATGCACTGGTGGAAAGTTATTTTATGACAATATGTCCTTGCTCTTAAAAAAAATGGAACTTATTTTGAAGGCATTCACTTGGAGGTGCTTGAGAGCCTCCTGGTCCATTTGGAGAGATCTATCATTGCCATGGCCAAAAGTGTGATTTTTTAAAAATATATAAATTTATTTATTCATTTTTGACTGTGCTTGGTCTTCGTTGCTGCATGGGTTTTTTCCTAATTGTGGTGACCGGGAGCCACCCTCTAGTTGCAGCGCACAGGCTTTGGATTGCGGTGGCTTCTCTTGTTGCAGCGCATGGGCTCTCGGGTGCACTGGCTCAGTAGTTGCTGCTCCCAGGCTGTAGAACACAGGCTTACTAGTTGTGGTGCACAGGCTTAATTGCTCTGCAGTGTGTGGGACCTTCCTGGATCGGCGATTGAACCTGTGTCTCCTAGGTCAGCAGGCGAATTCTTTACCACTGAGCCACCAGGGAAGCCCCAAAGGTGTGCTCTTAACCAGCGTGTCCTAGAGCTGGCTTTGATTGGGCAGGACAGCTGCTTGTACACATCTCTGCATTCAGAGATGTCAGACTGAGAGTATTAACACCACGGACATCTACAAACACCACCGATTAGCCCCCCACCCAGAGCCAGCTGTCAAACCTTTACCAGCACACCATGCTTCTAACTGACCTCCACTTAACCCACCTTGTGGTGCTAACCAGTGGTCTTCCTGTCCGCTGTAAAACTCGCTGACCAATGCCCTCGTCCCTCCGAGGCTCCCGGCTGTTCCAATCAGGGAAACTGCATGCTTCCCAAGAGGCAATTATCCTTGTCCCAAACCTGTTCATGCAAAAATTATTTGTTATAGCAATCACAGAATTAGGTAAATATTGCAGTACTGATGGAATATGAGTAGGAAGGTAATAGAGTCGTCATTTCCATGGAAATTAAGTCGAATGCTTGGGAAAGACTTAATAAAGGCAAATTGCTTATAAAGTGCTGTCAAATTGAGTGCAGGCAAAGCAACTGTGAAATTTGGGGAAAGATTATATAAATGGGGAAGAATTCTGGTTCTAGTTGCTTCAGGGCATCTTTAGTTCTTGTTCTGCTTTAAGTAAATAAAGCAGGAGATTTGGAAATCAGGTGGAACTCCCCAAGGAAGAAGGATGAACCCAAAGAATGAATGAGTATTTATACATTTTTAAAGTTAAAATGGGATATTGCAGTTGTGCTTGTATCATTTTTTTGTGATTCCAAGCTTCAAACAACTTTTTGGTGATGCCGGGCCATTGGTCCTGAAGTTGCTGGCTAAGAGGATTCAGCTGTGACTTGTGCCATCTGATCATTTCAGATGTGCTGTGGCTTTATTTTAGGCAAAGATTTAGCCTTTTAATCTTCGCTCTGCTAGCTTGAGAGTTTCTCCTTGTCAATTATGTGGAATCAACCTCGGACTGCCTTGTTCATCTTCCACCCACGGCTTCCCTACGTGCAGCCAGTTCACTTCTCTCTTACACCTTCTTGTTCTGTCCTCTCCAGGCAGCTTCCACTGTACATCCCTTCTGCTCTCTTCCAAGTAGGTTGGCATCCAACTCATCCTTCCAAACCCAGCTCCAGCATCACTTTCTCCACCTTGTTCTGATCCACTGGCTAAAAGCAATCTCACTATCCTTGACATTCTCAGAAAACTTTATCCATGTCTTGCCAATGATTTAAGACTTCCTTGGTGGCTCAGATGGTAAAAGTGTCTGTCTACAATGTGGGAGACCCAGGTTCGATCCCTGGGTCGGGAAGATCCTCTGGAGAAGGAAATGGCTACCCACTCCAGTACTCTTGCCTGGAAAATCCCATGGATGGAGGAGGGTGGTAGGCTATAGTCCATGGAGTCACCAAGAGTTGGACATGACTGAGAGACTTAACTTTCACTTTTCACTGCCCATGATTAGGATGACTTCTTATGGAAAATTAGCTATTTACATACGAAGACTGGGAATGTGAGGGGTATGTTAGACATCCTGGAATCCACCACCTTAATTTTGTAGATGAGGAGTAGGGCCAGAACCCCGACATGACTAGCTCAATGTGATCCACACAGTTAATACTACTTCCCTGGTGGCTCAGATGGTAAAGAATCTGCTCTCAATGCAGGAGACCTGGGTCTGATCCCTGGGTTGGGAAGATGTCTTGGAGAAGGGAATGGCTACCCACTCCAGTATTCTTACCTAGAGAACCCTATGGACAGAGGAACCTGGCGGGCTATAGTCCAAGGAGTCACAAAGAGTTGGACACACCCTAGTGACTAACATTTTTCACTTTCCACTGAATATGTAAATGTCCCCTCCCACTTAGAGTGCAGTCTCATATAAAATATGTTCAGATTGAAAAGAACTATGTATATATTAGAGAGAATTTGGAAAATAAAAATGATATAAAAAGGAAAGTGAAACCCACCATTGGTCGTGCTATTCAGAGATGAGGGTTTTTTTTAACCTTGAGGGTCATTTCCTTCAGATGGGGTTGAAAGGAAAAGAAATCAAACAAGCCAGTATTATGCTTGAAAAAAAATGCTTGAAGGGAGATGTGCTTTTTGGGTGAGCAAAAGAAGTGAAGCATTCCAAATGGTATCTCTCAGGTCTCTCCAACTACCCATCAACTCATGAAACAAGAATCTGGTGGGGCAGACCCCCTGCTTGGCACAGGAGGCTCAGAGATGAATTACACATTCTGGGTTCCTGCTCTTGAACATTTCGGAATCCAATAGAGGCACCAGACACATAAACGGATAATCACAGTGCAGGCTGACAATGGAGAGATGAGCGATTTGAAGGCAGGATGTAATTACACGCAACATTACGTGACATGGATTTTATGGCCTGTAATCGTGGGCTGTGGTTGTTTATAATTTCTATTATCAAATCGAAAGCCACATAACAATGACTGGGGAAACTTTCTTTAAAGGTGATCGTTCATATAAGAGGAAATAATTGGAATTTCACAAACTAGTAATTACAAAAACACGAAAGGTAACTAAGGTGTATTTTATCACTGTAATCAAAAAAAATTACAGGGAGACTTTAAAAATGTTCCATTAATTAACTCCATTAAAGGTTACTGTCTGAGATGAAAGACAGATCAACTAAAACTCACACTTAATGAGAAGTCGAAGGGATTTGAAATTGGCAAGTCAGGCAAACTCTGGCATCAAGCACTTCCTGTCTCTGTTGGTGTTTATATGTTGCTTGACTCCATGATGATAGTTACTTTGGTCATTATTGTCGTCATCATATGCTACGGCCTCTTGTTATTAAGAAGGATATTTTGCATTATTGAATTATTCTAAAATTGTTTAGCTGCTCAGTCATGTCAAACTCTTTGTGACCGCATGAACAGCAGCATGCCAGGCTTCCCTGTCCTTCACTATCTTCCGGAGTTCACTCAAATTCATGTCCATTGAGTCAGTGATCCCATCCAGCCATCTCATCCTCTATCACCCCCTTCTCTTCCTGCGCTCAATCTTTCTCAGCATTGGGGTCTTTTCCAATGAGCTGGTCCTTTGCATCTGTTGGCCAAAGTATTGGAGCTTCAGCTTCAATATCAGTCCTTCCAGTGTATATTCAGGGTTGATTTCCTTTAGGATTGACTGGTTTGATCTCCTTGCAGTCCAAGGGACTCTCCAGCACCACAGTTCAGAAGCATCAATTTTTTGGCACTCAGCCTTTTTTGACTATTGTTCCATTAGTCTTGCTTTTATTTTAACTCATTAGGTTATTTTATTCCTGGATTTGATGCCTGTTGCCACATGGAATGGTTGAGGCAATGTCAGAGGGAGGCTGTCATCCTGATGGGAGTGGATGGAGGCATGAACTGTGAAAAGAAGCAGCCGAAGGAGCCTGGTCTCCCAGGAAAGCACAGTTTCAGATGCTCCTGACTTCTGAGGATGGTGAGTAAGTAATTAGTCTCTCTTTATCCCCCAGGCACCATGAATATATTTCTCTTCCAGCAGAGACGGCTTGGAGTAGCTCTTGCTCTGTATGTGAAGGTCATTTTTTTTTTTTGGAGAATAGCAGCCGCTGTACCTGGGGGGAATGCAACTGTGAACTGCGTTCTCATGCCTCGACTGCACGCATGTACTTCCTGATTCTGGTGCCTCGGTGTTCTCTGTTGTAAAATGGCAGGATTGGATAAGATCACACGGTGGTGCTAGTGGTAAAGAATCTACCTGCTAATACGGGAGGCACAAGAGATGCTGGTTCAATCCCGGGGAAGCAGAGGGAATTAGCTATATACATACATGTATCCCCTCCCCCTTGAGCTTCCCTCCCACCCCCACCTCCGACCCCTCTAGGTCATCACAGAGCCCTGCGCTGAGCTCCCCGTGCCATACGGCAGAACCTATTTGCAGGGCAGGAATAGAGATGCAGCCACGGAGAGCGGACATGTGGACACAGTGGGGGAAGGGGAGAGTGGGAAGAACTGAGAAAGTAGCATTTACATATATACACCACCATGTGTGAAATAGCTAGCTAGTGGGAGGAAGTTTAAATCCTATCCTGTGGTAAGTGGGAAACCACTGAAGGCTTTAAACGAGAGGAGAGACATGACTGGAATCATATAGTGGGAGGAATTCTGATAGTCACTTAGAGTAAGGGTCCGCACACATTTTCTGTAAAGAACCCAATTGTAAGTATTTCCAGCTGTCTTGAATAATCTTTAGGGTCCGAATGATCTTTTGCTCAAGGAAAACCATCAATGTGTAGCTTTAGGTTAGGAATCTAGACAGCATCAATTCTCTCCAGGGATGGATTTGCTCGAGACAGCGTGGTTTCCTGGACCTAAACTCTGATTTGGAAACGTTTGTCTGTGTCATAGGCAGAGGGGCTCTGCTGCAGATTTTCTCCTTTAGAGAATTGTTTCCTTTGTAAGTAAGGTTGGAGCTGCATTTATGCTTAGATAATCTTCCTTATTCAAAAGAAGTTGTGGAAGATTTTAGGAGCATGTCTGGAGTGGAGAGGGATGGGAGAAGCTTGACCCATGGTTATCCATGGCTTTGCAGAGACAGTATGCAGAAGCCAAGGCCAGCTTCCACAAGGAACTGTGTGAGACTCTGGGTTAGCCATGTTGCTTCAGGACCCAGATGATGAAGTGAGGCTTGTGGTCACTGGGGCAGTTTCTTCTGGATCATAGTCTTTGGGAGAACAGGAGCTGGCATCTGGGGCTCTCTCCAGGAAGACTTCCTCGTAGAGGTGGTGGAGGGGAGGGTTGATGGGGACATCACGCATAAGAACCAGAACTGACTCCCTCCAGACTTCAGAGGTCACACCTCGAGTCTCTCAAAAACACTCAAGGTACATTCAAGGAGCCCTGAAGACCTGCATGGACAGGAAGGTATCCCACATCATTATTTGGGGACTAATAGAAATGTGACCTCAATTTGGCTCAGTGGTAAAGAACCCCCCTGCCAATGCAGGAGACTCGAGTTCCATCCCTGGGTCGGGAAGATCTCCTGGGGAAGGAAATGGCAATGCATATCAGTATTCTTGCCTAGAAAATCCCATGGACAGAGGAGCCTGGCGGGCTACAGTGCATGGGGTTGTGAAAGTCAGACTCCACAGCAGCAACACACTCAGTTTGCAATCACAGATTTTGGAGATTGAAACATATCCATGGACTCAGAAGAAATGACCCCAGGACAGGACATATTCCATATCACAAATGTTAAATACGGGAAGATAAGAAACAGTACCTATAGCTTGGGTTGCTCCCTGTGTTGTCTGCCTGCCTCTCCACCCATCCCCACCCACCTCCTGCCCCCACCCCCAAAGGCTCATCTCTATGACTCTTGCAAAACAGTTGGTGATGCAAATTGGGAAAATGCCTGCACTCTACATGTCAAGGAGAATCTGATCCTTCCAACGGAACGAAGGAAAGAGAAGTGTGTCCTTTTCTGCTGGTAGAGAGACACTTCCTGGGGCCTTTTCTTCCTCCCTCCAGCAGGGATCAACATGTTTTCTTCTGCCTCATCGCAACTGAGATGTTGGCTCGGAGGCCTTCATAACGTGAACACATAATTACCAGCAGCGAAGGGTCGGTGCTTTATGGTCATCGACTTCAGGGGCCTCCTTTCAATTACCGAGCGGAGCTGGGTCATAATGGGAAATGGGCACCGTGCCATTTGTGCGAGAGATCTTTAAAGATGAAGCTTTCTGGGCTGGCTTTCTGTCCTGATTGATTTTTTGGGTATTGTTGTTACACGTTCCTTCCAGGCCCTCATGGTCCTCTTGATTTACCTCCTCGGAGAGTAAATGAACTTCAAAGGATGCCTGGTTCTGACTGATTCATGGATCAGTCCAGGCCTTTGACTTGGGCTCTTCCTCTATCCAGACCAAGGGCTTCTGGGGTGAGAAGGGCTGCGGGACTCTGTGGATCCGGGTGAGGGCAGTGCCCTCATCCACCCTGAGACTGGCGGAGTTCCCTCCTCAGCTGGATCTGCAGGGTCCCTTCCTCCGTCCCCGTTTCCTGTGTGCAGCTCCTGATGATGCCAGATCAGCAGAAGGAAAAAGTGTTCTGGGGTGCAGGAGGTCTGATCCTCAACTCCGGTGCTCTAGGGCAGCAGACCATGTAAGAACTTTCAAACCTGCTTAGAACACCCTTCGGAGGGGCATGTGGATTCAGTTGTCTGAAGAAAAAGGACAGCAGACTCCATGTTTGTCCATTGGGCTGGCCCCCTTCCTGCCACATGCACCTCCAGGGGTACGCCTGCTTTGTTCTTAACCCACGTGTTGTTCAGTCACTCAGTCATGTCCGACTCTTTGTGACCCCAGGGACTGCAGCATACCAGGCTTCCCTGCCCTTCACTATCTCCTGGAGCTTGCTCAAACTCATGTCCTTTGAATCAGTGGTGCCATCCAACTGTCTCATCCTCTGTCGCCCTCTTCTCCTCCTGCGCGGATCTTCCAATCAGGTGTTCATTTCTGCGTGCTACCTGGAGCTGGGTGCTCTGGTTGTGAAAGATGTAGCCCGCCACTGTTCCTTGGGTTCTGAACTCATTCTCTCTCTCTCAGGCTGTGGCAGCAACCTCCTGATTTCTGTCTGTTTCAGTCTTGGCCCCTCCAGGCCACACTTGTCATTGCCCAGTGCAGAGCTGCTGAGCTCCCCGACTCCAGATGTTTGCTCACCTCATTTGCTGTGGAGTTTGGGGGGCACCGCTGAGCTAGGGTGTGATGTGAAAGGCACTCTCTGGACCCATGCAGTGCAGTGGGTACGGACTGTCAGACTAATTTTTCTAAGCTATCAATCTTCCCTTGTTACTCCTCCATTAAGCCCTTCAGGGCTCTCCAGTGTCTGCAAGACTGGACCCAAGATCCTTAGCTTGTGTGACACATAGTCTCCCAGATCTGGCTCTTGCTGCCTCTCCATCATCTCCCACTTGCCCAGAGCCCTCAAGCTGTATCCTTCAGCCATCCCAGATTCTTCTTAACTTCCAGATACTGATGGCCTGGGTTGTCCTCTTTGCCCTGTGCATCTGCAACCAGCCTTCCATTCCCTCAAGACCTAGCATCACCCCCCACCTCCTTTCCTTACTGTCCTGCCAGCCCTCCCCCTGAGCCCTGTGCCTCTAAAGCCTGTATCCAAAGCTGTACCACCTTCACATGAGTGCAGCCTGGGCTTCAGAAGGGGAGTAGACTATCTCATTCATCACTGTATCCTCCCAGGACTTCCTAGAGGTGGTGGAGGGGAGGGCTGATGCAGACATCAGGTACAAGAGCTGGAGCTGACTCCCTCCAGGCATCAAGGGTCACACCCCGGTCTCTCAAAAACACTCAAGGTGCATGCTGAAGGAGTCCTTGAGACCTACATGGACAGGAAGGGCTCCACCTCATTATTTGGGTGTTAATGGAAGTGTGACCTCAGTTTGGGCTTCTTTGATGGCTCAGGGGTAAAGAATCCCCCTGCCGATGCAAGAGATGTGAGTTCAATCCCTGGGTGGGGAAGATCACCTGGAGTAGGAAATGGCAACCCACTCCAGTATTCTTGCCTAGAAAATCCCATGGACAGAGGAACCTGGCGGACTACTGTCCAGGGGGTTCACAAAAGAGTTGGATAAGACTTAGTGACTCAACAACAACAATGACGACAACTACCATGAGCTCAATTTGCAGTCACAGATTTTGGAGATGGAAAGATATCCATGGACTCGGAATTAATGACCCCGGGACTGGACATATTCCATATCATAAATGTTGAATACAGGAAGATAAGAAGCTATAATTATATAGCTCAGGGTGCTCCTTGTGTTGTCCACTCCCTCCTCCAGGCTTCCAAAGGTGCTTCTCTTTAAGGTTCTTGCAAAACGACTGATGATGCAAATTGGGAAAAGATCTGCATTCTGCTTATCTAAGAGAATCCGACCCAGAGCAAGCATACAGTGGATATCTGAGGAGGAAATAAATGAAATGTATGATAGCCCGAGGCCTCTAGGACCTTAGCAGCCCCCTGGGGAGACACCCCTCCTCTGGGGAGACATTGTCACAGGACGTGCCATGCTGTGAGCTGTGGGCACTAAGGTTACTCAGGGGGAAGGGTGCAGGCAGGAGTCCTCAGGGATTATTTCCTGTGATCCCAGAGCTTAAAGGAACCTCAGGGATCACTTATCTCTATTGCTTCATCTGCAGAGGAAGAACTTGAGGTCCAGAGAGAGAAAGAGACACGCCTGAGGTCACTTTGAAGGTTGGCTGCCAAGCGAGTAATAACTTCTAAGCCCCTTGATTCCCAGTTCAGGATTTATACAGAAAGACTCATCGAGCTGGTGCTATCAGGCATTTTGATGTTTTCCTGTAAATAGCTTAGGGGGAGGGGTATAAAAGAAAACAGAATTTCGTTACTAAATATTGATGCTGTAGCTGCTACTTAGAGAAGATTGCACATGATGTTTTCAATTAGATTCTCTTTATCTTCCTCGAGAAGCCTTTTTTTTTTTTTTTTAAGGACAGGATTGTAGTGCATTATGAACACTGACAGCTTCAGTGTTCACATTTTGCTTCTAAAGGCATCAGAGGGTGATAGAGATCTATCAACATAATCCTTGAAAGGAACATTGTGCTCATGTCAGATGAGACCAGCAGGAATGGCTGTCTTGGCATTTCAGCAGAAACATCCTCAAGTGCTTCTCAAAGGGTATTCCATCCATTGGTGCTACCTGGGCATCCATGCCACCTGAACGTGATGGGATGGGGTTGGAAGGTGATGTGTGGAGAGCCTGGCTCTGAAGCGGGGAGAGGGAGGTTTCAGCTGGAGGGGCCAGCCGAGGCTCTCTCTGTAAGGGAATTCTAAGGATCAGGGCGTCTTGGACTCACGGGGCTGCCAAGAAAATCAATATCTAATACATCGCATGTTTGCCGTGTGATCAGCCCTGTGCTCAGGGCTCAGCTGGCATTCTCTGATTTCTTGTGATAATCCCACAAGCTAAGTGTTATTATTATTCCCTGGTATTGACAGGGCTCTAAAATGGCCCCAAGACCCCTGTTTCCTGGTGTATATCCTCCCCCCTACCGCCCCCCGCCACATAATCCCCAGGACTGTGAGTGTGTGACTGTGATGGATTTAATTTTCCTGATCAGATATGTTATATCAGGGTAGGATGAACTTAATCACTTGCGCACATGAAAAGTGAAAAAAAAAAGAAAAATCTGGGTCTCGAGGTTAGAGGCAGAGGAATTTAGAGATACAGAGTGTGAGCGGGAGTTGGTTTGGGGAAACTTCCGCTGACTTTGAAGATGGAGGGACCACACAGTAAGGATCTGAGCACATCCTCTAGTAGCTGAGAAGCATCCTTGCATGGCAGCTGAAAGGATGATGGGGGACCTCAGTCTTGGAAGGCCTGAAAGACGTGGTGCCCAGACTTACAAAGCTGGGGAGTGAAGGAGCTGGGATTTGAACTCAGGCTGTCTGACTTCTGTGTGAATATTCTTAAAAACTACTAGCCCAGCAACCGGGAGCTTGTTCACATGAGATTTGGCATAGCCTCTGGGTGCATTTGGTTGGATAGCATCACCGATTCAAAGCACAGGAACTTGGGCACACTCCGGGAGATAGTGAGGGACAGGGCAGCCTGCTGTGCTGCAGTCCATGGGGTTGAAAAGAGTAGGACACGACCCGTGACTGAACAACTGGATGTTGTAGCTGCCTTCCTTCCCCTGCTCAGGAACCACAGTCTTAAAATGCTCCTAAAACTAACGATGGCGTGCGCTAGGTGCAAACCCCACCTTCCTACATTGCGATGCCTTCTTCGCGCTGTCAACACTGTACTGAGAAGATAAGGCTGAGGGAAACAGCCCAGCAGAGAAGAGCTTCCCTGCAGAGACCGTGTTCTGCAGCGGCTGTGACAGAGTGGCTTATGCAGCTGACGACAAGAGAGCCGAGTCTCAGAAAAGGCTGGAAACATCCCACAGCCTGTGCTCTTCACACTTGATCGTGCATTAGAAAGACCTCGGGAATTTATAAAAATTCCATTGCCCAGACCATATGTGTGTATGCGTGTGTGTGTGCGTGTTTGTGTGCGGAGTTGCTTCAGTTGTGTCTGACTCTTTGCGACCCTATGGACTGTAACCCGCCAGCCAGGCTTCTCTGTCCACCCCAGATCAATCCACTCCACATCTCTGTGAGTGGTACCAGGACAGTAATACCTTTAAGATTCCTCAGGCAATTGCAGTGTGCAGCCAAAGTTAAGAATAAACTGACGTACAAGGTCAGCTCAGGAGGCAGAGGGCAGAATATCGAGGGGAGGCATGGGCTTTTTTTTTTTTAACACTGAAGAGGAGGTATCTCTTCTTCCTCTACCTTTTTTTTTTTTTTTTTTAAAGTATTGTTTATCTATTTGGCGGCACCAGGTAACTTAGTTGCGGCATGTGGGATCTAGTTCCTTGACCAGGGCTGGAACCTGGGCCCCAAGAAGTCTGCATTGGGAGTGCAGAGGCTTAGCCTCTGGACCACCAGGGAAGTCCTCGTGTGGGTGTTCCTGAGGACTTGCGTTGTTCCTGCGCTGGTCTGCTGGCTCTGATGTTATTTCCCAAACCCTTACTGACTGTGCTCGCTTTGTTACTCTGGGTGAGTTGTGTTTAAAGTTCTGGGTGTGGTCAGAGCAGTGACTCCAAGATGCTCACAGAGCTGCCAGCGTGGGGCTGTCACGATCCGCAATCTAGGTGGAGCCATGAAGTTTGGGGATTCAGGGAGCGGGAGTTCTCAGGCTTGAACACATCACAGGCACCTGGAAGACTTGCTGAAATGTGGACCCCTGACCCCACCCCTACAGCATCTGAGTTGTCTGGTCGGGGCTCAAGGGTTTACATTTCGAACAAATTCTCAAGTGACACTGCTGCTGGTCTGGGGGACAGTGAGCTGTTTGGAGCTCAAGAACGTGGGCTTGGAACCAGACATTTACTACTGTGACTTCAAGAGAGTATTTGGAAAGAAGCCTGTTATAGGGAGTTAGGGAGTGGGTAGAAGCTAAAGCTAGAGGAATAGGTAGAGGATAGATGACATGTTTGAAGTATTTTGTAAGAAATGAAGGAAGGTCATTGGCTGAGAATTAGAGGGCAAAGGGAAAGATGATGTTCCTAAAGTTCTTGTGAACTTTCCTAACGTTCTAAATCAAGCCTCGTTTGCTACTCCTGGCACACAGTAGGTCTTAATAATGTATCTTGCCTTCCCTGATGGCTCAGATAGTAAAGAATCCACATTCAATGCAGGAGACCCAGGTTCGATCCTTGGCTCAGGAAGACACCTGGGAGAAGGGAATGGCTACCCGCTCCAGCATTCTTGCCTGGGAATCCCATGGACAGTGGAGCCTGGTGGGCTACATTCCATGGGGGTCAGAAAAGAATCAGACACGACTGAGTGATTAACGCAGTCTTGAAAGTGGGGGTTATCAATCATATTTGAAAGCAGAAGAGGGTCCTTGTTGACAGGAAGGAAATCGAGATGTTGAAAATGGAAGTTATTGAGGAAGAACAGATCAAAATAAGACAGGATGGATGCAGTTTTGAGTATTGGCAGAGAAGGCAACTTTCAAGCTCAAAGAAAATTCTCTGAACTGGATGAAGGAACAATAGGGGAGGAAAGGAAAGGAACATATGTACAGTGGACTGTTACCCTTAGCTCTCTATATCTGATTGGTTCCATTTATCTAGAGAACCCTGACTGATACACGAAGCTTAGAATAGAGTCCACCCCACTGTACTGGCTTACAGCATGTAAGCAGAGGCACCTGGTGGGTCCTGCCAGGATGAATATCCAACCACAGTCAGTTGTGGTTGGGCAGAAGCTTTGATGCTATTACCCATAGTGTCCAGCAAAGGAGTTGAACGAAGGTCCTAGGACAGGGAAGAGATAGGAGGGTAAAGGGGTGGCTGAGAAGGCAGCTGAACCAAAGATGACATGATCTACCATTTCCCCCATGAAATGCTTTTTTTTTTTTTTTGCCTCCATTTTGTCTATAAGTAGTGTTACTGGATAATATTCTGTAATGCTTTGTATACAATAAAACTTGAATTAACCAATTGCTCAAGGTAATTCGAGTGTTGTGGTTAATTGAATTATCTGATTAAATGAGAGTTAATTAACCAGAAACCCTTTGTAGTTCTAAGCGATGCTGCAAATATTCCAACATATCTAAGTTTTCTACTAGGGCTAGGAAGGGAAAAAATGTCAAGGAAGGGGACTTGCCTGGTGGTTCAGTGGTTAAGACTTCGCCTTTCAATGAGGGGTATGAAGGTTCATTCCCTGGTTGGGGAACTAAGATCCCACATGCCTCGTGGACAAAAAATAAATATATAAAACAGAAGCAATATTGTAACAAATTCAATAAAGACTTTAAAAATGGCCCACATTAAAAAAATCTTTTAAGAATAAGTCAAGGAAGAAGGGAAATGAAATCAGGTTTCACAAAGGATCCAGTGTACATTTGGTACTTTATACAAGGGCTGTGACCTGGTTTAACCCTTGTAACCGTTACATGAAGCCAACATTATTATCCCATTTCATAGCTAAGAAAATCTACAAGTACCTTAACTATCAAGGCTTCCCAAGTGGCGCTAGTGGTAAAGAACCCACCTGCCAATGCTGGAGATACTGGAGACGTGGGTTCCATCCCTGGGTTAGGAAGATCCCTTGGGGGAGGGCATGGCAACCCACTCCAGTATTCTTGCCTGGAGAACCCCATGGGCAAAGAAGCCTGGTGGGCTATAGTGTATAAAATCACAGAGAGTCAGACAGGATTGAAGTGACTTAGCACACACGCATGCACCTTAACCTACACTGAATGTAGCTTCGCTGATTGAGAACATGACTGGGTTTCAGAGGCATCTCTGGGACATCAGTGATAGAAGCTGGTCCAGTCCAGTGTGGATTGTGGAGTTTGTCAACCCCATGTATAAACTCTGGTCCTGATTGCAACTAAGCAGGGGGTAACCTATACAGATGTGAGAGTTGGGTCATAAAGAAGACTGAAAGCTGAAGAATGGATATTTTTGAATTGTGCTATTGGAGAAGACTCTTGAGAGTCCCTTGAACTACAAGGAAATCAAACCAGTCAATCCTAAAGGAAATCAACCCTGAATATTCATTGGAAAGACTGATGCTAAAGCTGCTCCCAGACTTTGGCCCCCTGATGGGAAGAGCTGACTCACTGGAAACAACCTGGATTCTGGGAAAGCCTGAAAGTAAAAGGAGAAAGGGGGGGCAACCAGAGGATGAGATGGTTAGATAGCATCCCTGATTCAGTGGACATGAATTTGAGCAAACTCCAGGAGACAGTGGAGGATGGAGGACCCTGGTGTGCTGCAGTCCATGAGGTTGCAGAGTCAGACAGGACTTAGTGACTGAACAACAACAGAAGCCTGTCAAAGGAACCCCAAGCAAGTGCTCTGAGTAAATCGAACTGGGTTCAAACTCTTACCCGGCCTTTTTCTGTGTGGTGTGATCTCCAGCCAACAATTTGCCCTCTTTGCTTCTTGGCTTCTTCATCTGCAAAATGTGCCACCACCCAGCTTGCAGGGCTGCTGGGGGCCAGAGATGGGTCCTGCATGGACTGTAGCTGTGGTCACTCACGTCCACATAGCCCACAGTTCCAGCCGCATTAGGGGAGCAGAAATGGACCAAGATAAAGGTGCAGCAGAGAGACCTCCATCTCTGGATGATCTCTGATGCTTCCTTTATACTAAATCTCTGATACTAATCTAACTCTCTTGTTCCTTCTTTCTCTCTCCTCAAAGTATGATGTGAAAAGTCAGTTCCTGAAGGTACATATCTGCTAATTCTGATTTTATTGCACTGGCACCTGCAACGGAAAAGAACACAGTGGGTGGGAGGGCAGCAGGCCTTGTTACCCGCTAAATCAAGCGTTAGTTTGGCGAAGTCACCAGCCTCCGTTGTCATCGTATTTTTTAGGGAATGAAAAGAACAGTTCTTTTCGCTCAGAATGCTAGATTTACATTGCTTTCACTTAGCAAGTGAATAATTGATAAGCTGGGGCATATTAACATTGAACAAAAGAGCCCAATGGTACAAGGGTCCTGGGAAGGCTGCCTAAATCAATATACACTCATGAATTTTGAGTGCAAAAGGTTGAACTGAGAGAGAACACAGATTTAGACCTCCATTAATATTTGAAATACACTCTGCTCGTGAGAGGCTCACAGGAGCCCAATGTTAACTGAAGGGGCTTCAGAGAAATGGCTTCTGAACAAATTTGAAAGTGAGAGATTTTCCCCTCCAAAGATTTCACGAGAAAAATCAATCATCTTTGTTGTCTCCGCTGTCAGAAGGCATCTATTAAAAATCTAATTAGAGTATTTTTACCAATTAAACATACTGATGCAACACTTGTCCGACTCAATGTCTGTAATTGCTAGAAAAGTGGATGCATCACCCTCTGTGATCAAGCCAGATATGGTAAAACGTTCCAGCCACTCCTGCAAGCTCCATCCTCCCCAGGCAGGAGCCAGCCTGAAAATTTGATTAATCTAAACATTTTGTAAGTTGTCAAAAGAGCTTTCTTGCCTGATGCCTCATGGTCACTCAAAGTGCCAGCCCGACCGAGGCCAAAATAACATCATCAGTCACAATTTGCTTTTGAAATGCCTCCTGTGAGGCTCCCAATTTGAGCGATCAAAGCTGGAAATTTTAAACCAAGTGGGAAAATGCTTCCAATCTTAATGATTCATTGAACCCAGCGTGCTGCTGGAAAGTCATCTAGAGTCTCTGATATCCTGGGCATGCTGCTATGGCCATTGAGGACGTTTGCATATTCTGATATATTCTGATATTCTAATGACAGTCAAGGAAACCATTTTCTGTGGGTAAAGGGATCGCCTTTTAGAAGTCATGAAACACGGCTTCCCTGGTGGCTCAGGGCTAAAGAATCTGCCTGCCAGTGCAGGAAACGTGGATTCTGTCCCTGGTTGGGGGAAATCGCACAAGATGTGAAGCGACCAGGCCCACGCACCAGCAACTACGGAACCTGAGCTCTAGAGCCCACGTGTTGCAGCTACTGAAGCCCACGTGCCCTAGAGCCCCTGGCCTACAACAAGAGAAGCCGCCGCAGTGAGACGCCCTCGCCCCGCAACTAGAGTGGCTCCTGCTTGCCGCGTCTAGAGAACGCCTGCGCAGCACTGAAGACCCAGCACAGTCAAAAAGAAGCAAACCAAATTGCTTTTAAAAAAATCATTGCATATAGGGTTATCGTTACCATCTTTCTAAATTCCATATATATGCGTTAGTATACTCTATTGGTTTTTATCTTTCTGGCTTACTTCACTCTGTATAATGGGCTCCAGCTTCATCCATCTCATTAGAACAAGTGCTCGAGGGCTGGTGCACTGGGAAGACCCAGAGGGATGGGGTGGAGAGGGAGATGGGAGGGGGGATCGGGATGGGGAACTCATGTGGATGCATGGCTGATTCATGTCAATGTATGGCAAAAACCACTACAATATTGTAAAGTAATTAGCCTCCAACTAATAAAAATAAATGGAAAAAAAAAAAAGAAAAAATATCATTGAGTAAAGTCAGTTTCCTTCCTTCTCACAGTTGGAGGGAGCCTGGCTGAGTGATCATTTCCTCTAGGCTCCAGCCTTCCGTAGAAAAAAGCAATTCCTCCAGCCAGACTCAGGCTCTGCTTGCATGCCTCTCGTGCTTGCGTGGCCTCACCACCTTTGTGAGGCAGCCCGGTCCATCCCGAGACATCTTTCAGAAGGATGCTTCTTATGTTGAGCTGTGTATAACCTGACTTTTTAGAACCTAGGTCCGAGAAGATCGCCCCTTTACCTCTTGGATGTCGCTGTCTGAGCATTGTCATAGAGCTGGATTGCCAATACTGCTCTCTTCCCATGAAGCAGTCAGTTTGGAGAATAATTCAGAGCATGTGCTCATTACTGGGTCTTAAAAGTAAAATTTGGCCCCTCCACAGTATAGATGGTATTTATTCATTCCCCTGGAAATTTTGTGCTGTATATCTTCATTAATGAACTAATGAAATTTTCAGTTGAGTGGTCTTTGGAAGAACTGATTTTTGAAAACTCCCCTTCTGTCCATACACATAGTTTTTCTGTTTTCCCCTCCAATATCCTAATTAATAAGCAAAGGAAGGTCAAGGCTCCAGCTCCTAGAACTGCTGGAAAAGACTGAGATTCTCAGTGGGGAGTCACATTTAAAGATAAAAAAACATTGTCCCCAAATTCTGAGAAGTTTTTTAGTGAGGGCCTGCAATGTGCCATCATGAGAGCAATCACCATGGCTTGGGCCTCTGTAATCCTCCTTTTAGGTAATCCTCTAATACTTTTACCCAGAGAAAGGAGAGAAACAGCTGCAATAGAAAAAACAGACTATAGAGTCAAGAGGATCACAGGTTTATTTATAACTCTACCCATTTCTTTCTTTTTTTTTTTTTAACTCTACCCATTTCTAACTGTGACAATCTGGATGAGTTGCTAAAGCTTTTTTCAGGGAAGTTTCTTCTCCTGTACAATTGGGCTAAAAATTCCTAGCTCACCGGACTATCAATATAAAGTGAGATAATCAAATGATTTAGCATGGTGTATTGGTTATCTAATGCTATGTAACAAAGTACCCCAAACTCAGAAGCTTAGAAAAAAGCGTGTATTATTGCTTACAAGTTTATATGTCAGCTGACACAGCTGCTAGTTTGGTGCCAGGCCTGGCTGATCTTCGCTGGGCTGGCCCACATGTCTGTGCTGAGCTGGTGGGTAGGCTGGAGGACTGGTTATTTCAGATGGCTTCACTTACATGCAAAGTTGGCTTTTGGGAAGCTGGGGTTATTGGATATCCTAGCCTCCAGCAGGCTAGCTTGGGCTTATTCACATGGTCAGGGCCCAAAAGAACAGCAGAAGCATGCCTGACTTTTGAAACTGGTACCGTATCATACTCTACTGGCCAATAGAGTCCACCTCTTAATAGGAAGAACTTTAAAGTCACACTGCTAAGAGCAGCCACTCTTGCAGTGAATCTGTTCCACATAATATCTGGTGCAAGTATTCTGAATATGGTAGCTTTTCAAGACAGATTTCCCAGACTGCACATTTCAAGAATTGATCTTATCTGTAGCCCTCTTAAACTGTTAGTCTCTCAGTCATGCCCAGCTCTTTGTGATGCTATGGACTGTAGCCTGCCAGGCTCCTCTGTCCATACAATTCTCCAGGCAAGAATACTGGAGTGGGTTGCCATTCCTTTCTCCAGTGGATCTTCCTGACCCAGGGATTGAACCCGGGCCTCCTGCACTGCAGGCAGATTCTTTACCATCTGAGCCACCGGGGAAGCCTTTTAGAGAAAGCATATAAAAACTGTCTTTTTGCAATCTCCTCCCTTAATCATTTTCTTGTTAACATTAGTAAGATCTCATAGTGATAGTTTTACTAGAATCTGTGAAGTGGTAGCAGGGGGTGGATTTGGATCAAACCACTCACGGTAGAAGCTGGACAACTTTCTGTGTCACATAGAGTGCAGAGTGGAGAGAGCTCCGGGTCAGACCTGTGTCATCTCTTGCAAAGATGAAATCTTGGCCTTCAGGACCCTGCCACTCTTTAAAAAAATTTTTTTTTCACTTATTTTTATTAGTTGGAGGCTAATTACTTTACAATATTGTAGTGGTTTTTGCCATACATTGACATGAATCAGCCATGGATCCATAAGAGTTCCCCATCCCGATCCCCCCTCCCACCTTCCTCTCCATCCCATCCATCTGGGTCTTCCCAGCACAACAGCCCTGAGCACTTGTCTCATGCATCCAACCTGGGCTGGTGATCTGTTTCACCCTTGATAGTATACTTGTTTCAATGCTACTCTCTCAGAACATCCCACCCTCACCTTCTCCCACAGAGTCCAAAAGTCTGTTCTGTACATCTGTGTCTCTTTTTCTGTTTTGCATATAGGGTTATCATTACCATCTTTTAAAGTCCATATTTGAGGCAACCTAGATGCCCATCAGCAGACGAATGGATAAGGAAGCTGTGTTACATATACACCATGGAATATTACTCAGCCATTAAAAAGAATTCATTTGAATCAGTTCTAATGAGATGAATGAAACTGGAGCCCATTATACAGACCCTGCCACTCTTAGCCTGCGAAGAACCCATTATAATCTTCACCCCCAGAAGGGGATGGACATTCTTAGGAGCTCCTGTGCTCTGAACCTGGTGTCAGGCTCCATCCATTGAATCCTTACCTGGACCCTGAAGTTTCTCCATCATGTGTGTGTGCTAAGTTGCTTTAGTTGTGTCCGGCTCTTTGTGACCCTATGGACTGTAACCCGCCAGGCTCCTCTGTCCCTGAGGTTCTCCAGACCAGTATACCAGAGTGGTTTGCCGTACCCTCCTCCCAGGGGATCTTCCCAACCCAGGGATTGAACCTGTGTCTCCTGCATTGCAGGCAGATTCTTTTCTGCTGAGCCACCGGGGGAAGCCCTCTCCATCATTCTTCTCTCTTACCGCTGCTCTCTTACCGCTACTCCAAGGCTTGGAAAGCTAAGGTGATTTGTAAATGGCCAAGCTGAATTCAGGGAAAAGCAACTTGAAAGTCTGGTTTGTTCCTTCACACCTCACTGACCCCGAGGTCAGTGGCAGCAAGAACATGACAAAGAAGGAAGAGGAGCAATCTTTGTGAATGGCCAACCACGTGTTGGACATAGGAAATTTACATCGCTGTCACTGATCATCCTGATTGCCCTACTTCCTTTCTGCCTATTTCAGAGATGAAGAAAAACAGGTTCAGAGAGGTTATGTTGCCTGCTCAAGGTTGCATAGGCAGGAAGCGGCAGGGCTGAGATGAAGGAATAGGGCTGATTCCTCACCACTGCTTTGCTGCAAGACAGTCTTTGAACAAGAGGAGGAAGAAGCTCTCTGTCTATGAACCCATCATCCCTTAGAATGCAGGCTACTCGCTCTCTAGGAAAGATCCCCTGTAACAGTCTAATAATTCCTAGGAAATGGAAGATGCTCTGGAGGGTGGGAATTGGCTGGTTAATGGGGTGCTGCAGTCAACGGGGCCTCAGGGATCCCAGGATGGCACAGGCTGGATGAAACCTGTCGCTCTGGGTCTTCACTCCAGGGAAGCACTGGGGACAGATGACCCAGGCTTGCAGAATTGTTGTTGGCTCTGGAATGCCCTCTGATATTCTTGGCATCCTGGGCTGATCAGCATCCCCAGGCAGAGGTGGGGTGGAGTGGTGGGGCAGGCCCACCAGAAACTCAGCGGGAGTCATTGCAGGGGAGAATGGATTAATCCTGGGGATTCGATCACGTGGAGAGAGGATGGCAGTGACAGCCTCAAAGCAAGACTGGCTGCCTCAAGCCCCACCAGCTTAATTACACACCCTGGCTCCTGCCAAAAGCCCATTGTCCTCCCACCCCTGCCCCCTCCATGGAGTTCCCAGATGGCCCCCACCTGCCTGGCTCATACCAGCTGCTTCCTTTCCGCTCTGCCCGCTCAGCCCCGGCGTGGCAGCCCCCAGTGTTCTCAGAACCGCTTCCCTGAGTCCTGGGCATGGCTGCACCTACGCGTCTCTCCCTCTTCAGGTGATCGATGCTGCTCTGATATCAGAAACCCCAGGATGGAGACTGGAGAGGGGTCTCATCTCTGTCACACCCATCTGCTGCCTGAACCACTGCCTAGAGTGGGCTTCTGACCTGGTTTCTGGTGCCTAGAGAGGGCCCCAAAGTGCTGGCTCAGGCATTCTGTCCTCTTCACCTGCTCTTGGAGGCCTGCCTCCTACCCCCACCCCTAGCTGCTGCAGAGCTTCTGAGGACCCCCTAACCCCACCCTATTTCAGAACCTGGTCCCCCTCTGTGCCCAGACCTTCACACTCAACCTTCTATCTCTCCCACCAGCCTGTTCATCCCTGAGCACGGGGACCTGGGTGGCCCTATGTACTCAACCTGGTGGCCAAACCCCAGCAGATGGGGTGGAAAAGAATCCCCTCCCCCAGACTCTTTTCCCAGCCCCAGTCAGCATTCAGCATCCCTCTTGGATCCCTCAATATGGATGCCCCTTGTCACTTCTGCTGTGGCTGTCTAAAATGATGTCGCAAGATATTTGGGAAGAAAGATGTCACGGGGCCTCAGGGTGAGCAGTTAGCGTGGAGGCTGTCAGGAAGGACTTCTTGGAGATGGGAGCCTGGGGCGAGGCAGGTGGGACAGGGGTTTGGGGAAAAGATGAGGGGAGGGCTCTGGGTGGGGAAAGATCTGGAGGGGATGAGCCTTCCTGGGATGGTGGAGTTGCAGTGTGTGTGTGTGTGCGTGCACACACACACCTTTGTGCCCACACTGTGTATGTGCAGATGTACCTGTGTGCATGTGCGTATCTGTGCGTGTAATTGGTTCATACATGTATGTGTGTATGCTCGTGTGTTTGTGTGTGCATGTGTGTATGCAGGCATGTGCACACGTGTGCATGTGTGTGTGTGATGGGATCAGCATTGAGAAGCCAGGTTGCTAGGCAGCCAGTTGCCAGATCTCCAAGTGCCAGTCTGAGCCACCTCGTGTGGCAGCGATGAGCCCGTGGAGAAGCTAAGTGAGCGGCGGCTCCCTCCGCATCCTGGCTCCAGCCTGCCTCTCTCGGCAGCGTGCGGCCTCCGTCTGCAGGGCTGGGGCCCAAACCCCCGAGGTCAGCTTCTCTGTCCCCACCTGGCTCCAGGCTGACCCCCAAGGAGACCGGATGACTCAACTCTGAGTTTCCTCCTGGGTTCTGGGTCTCCTCTCCACGCCTGTCCTGGCCAGGGGCTCTCCCCATCCACTCTCTGCTCCTAGCTCTGCTCCTAGCCGCTCTCCGTGCGACTCCCCTGCTGATGGCCTTTGCAGGCTGAAGACACGTCCCCACTCCTACGTGTGGACCTGCTGCCTCTCTCTCAGACGTTTCGAGCCTCCACCTCCACCTTCATACTGCCCGACCCAGCTGCACCTGAACCTGAGTCCATGTCTTTGCAACTGAGTTCCTTCCTTCTTTTCTGCTAGAAATGCTCTTGATTGCCTGGTGAAATCCTATTATCAGCTCAGAATCACCTTCGCTCTGTAGCCTTCCCGACTCTGACAGGCAGAACTGATTTTTCCTCCTGGGAGCATCCCGAGGCCTCACCTCATCGGGTCAGCATTGACTTTTCTCCCTGCGCTCTGGACCGTCTACCTGGGCCTGCCTTTCCTGGCAGCCTGCTGGCTCCCCAGGGTGGGGGCCCCTCCTGACATCCCCGCAATGCCTGGCACAGGGCAGTACACAACAGGCGCCTGGTTGCTGCTGGCAGGAAGGAGGGACCTGCGGGCCAGGCCAGGCCTCCACGGGGGCACCATCCTTCCCGGTGACTCAGACATCCTGGGGTGGCTCTGGTTCTTGGCCGAGCTTCCCTTTCTGGGTCTTATTATATTCTGCTGCTGGGTGTGGTTCACTCCAATTATTTTCACAGTCTTGGGACTTGCACATGCAGCTTTCTGAAGTCTCACTAAACCGCAGTCTCTAGTGGGTGTTCTTCTTTCCTGGCTGAAGTTTCTCTTCTATCAAATTTCAGGACCACGTTGTAATTCCAAATGGCAGTATTCGAATACAGTGGGTCGTATGCTGGTGCAAGGGTGCAGGGGGTCACACACTGGGATGGCCTGGGTGGACAGGGGCTGTTGGACCCGAGGCTAAGGCAGTGTGGGGTGGTGGGTAAGGTTCACAGGCAGAGAGAAGGCCCCCACGGCTGCAGGAACTTGGCAGGTGCCTGTTTCTTATCTCTAAAATGGTGTCAACATGGTCCCTGCCTCCCTGGGTCACACGAGGCTGCATGAGATTGGATGTGCCGTGTGTTCAGTGTCAGAAACAGAATAAGCCCTCAAAGTTGAGCTGTTGTCATCACGAGCGTTGTCAATGTTGCTTTTGATTGTGTCCTTGATGTAGAGCTTCTCTGAGCTGGATTTCATTCAAATCCCTATGTCTGTCTTTGAGGAAACACATTCACATGAAGAGTCTGATGCAATCGCAAGGCTGGTGAGGGAGAAGGGGGACAGAACCTGGGGGTGTTGAGGTCCAGGTTGGGGTTCTTTCTTTTCACCCAGTGCTGGTGTTTGGGACACAGGGTGCTCAGAGATTAAAGTAGGTGTGAGACGGGTGTCTGTTGTGCATCTCTCTGTCTTGGCCAGTCCTGGGGCTGCTGCCTGTCCACATAAGACACCTTTGGTACAGTGATCAAAGGAGAACCTGGACCCCAGGGAATCTCTACTCTGTTCCAAATCTTTGTTCTCCTTGTGTGAATATCACCAAACTCTTCATTGGGCTCAGGGAGTTTTCTTTGTTAGCTTTTTATTGGCATATAATTGATTTACAATGTGTTGCTTTCTGCTCTACAGCAAAATGGATCAATTATACATACATCCACTCTTTTTAGATTCTCTTCCCTATTGAGTAGAGTTCCCTGTGCCATATAGGAAGTCCTTATTAGTTGTCTTGTAGAAGGAAATGGCAACCCACTCCAGTATTCTTGCCTGGGACATCCCATCGACAGAAAAGCCTGGCACGCTATAGTCCATGGGGTCACAAAGAGTTGGAACATGACTTATTGATTAAACAACAACATTAGTTTGACTTATCGGCTTAACAGCAACATTGGTTATCCATTATACGTATATATATATGTCTATTCCAATCTCCCATTTATCCCTCCCACCCTTCCCCTCCTAGTAATCATAATATTGTTTTCTATATCTGTACCTCTATTTCTGTTTTGTGGATAAGTTCATTTGCACCATTTTTTTTTTTAGATTCCATATATAAGCAATATCACGTCATATTTGTCTTTTTCTGTTTGACCTACTTCACTAAGTATGACCTTCTCTAGGTCTATCCATGTTGCTGCAAGTGGCATTATTTCATTCTTTTTTTTTAATACTGAGTAATATTCTGTTGTAGATATGCACCACATCTTATTTATCCATTCATCTGTCTGTGGGTATTTAGGTTGCTTCCGTGTCTTGGGTTCAAGGAATTTTAATCTAAAAAGGACCTTTCAAACAGCAGGAAACATGTGAAGTGTCTTGGTTAAAACTGTGCAGTTGTTGAATAAGGAATCCTGCCTTTCAGATGGGGCTCTCTCTCCCACCTCTCAGCCTCCCTGCCCATCTTACTTGGCATATGTCTTCATATAGCCTGAATTGAACTTTGTGGGGCTCTGGCCACTAAAGAGAGGTCAGCCCTGGCTCCATCTTGGCCCAGGGCAATACTGCCGGCTCAGCCTTCTCAAGGACTGGGACAGGCATATCTAGTAAGGATGCTATGGTCCATATAAGTGGGTCATGGTCAGTAGGCCACAATCTCAGTGGTAAACCAGAGACTTAGGTAGAGATGGAACCCAGAAATTGGCCACTGGTGTGAGCCTGCTCAACGTGGATAAGAGCAGGGGGAAAAGATGGATAGCTTTGATCACCTGGGTAGATAGACTCAACATCAGAGTGACTCCAAACTTGATCAGAAGGTGAGGCTGAGGCCATGGTTCCCTCCATGCTCCACTCAAACGGGCTTTGGGGTTGGTGGGCTTGTGGGTTAGGGCCACAGTGACTCCCAGGGTGTGATGAAGAAGTTAGAAGATGATGAGTGTGGTCTATGTCAAGCTGTTTTCTATACAAGCTATTTTTAGGACTTAGAAGTCTGAGTAGAGTTTTGAGCATTCCAGGTGTATATGCATGACCTGATCTCAGACATGTTTCTGGTGGTGACTGAAGTCCCGCTTTTTCCGAGCATTTCCCAGGCCTGGAGCTGGCGCCATGACTGCCGTTTTCTTTGGCCCCTTCGGGAGGAACCTGGGAAGCATCAGGGTCAGGCCACCGGCTCAGTGGTTCTCGGGTGTTCGTGTTGCTGTCCGGCTCTGCTTTGTTTCATGACTGTTTGTAGAGTTCTCAGCTCAGCCACAAAGGGTCAATTTTCCCCAGTGTTTCCCGCTGAGGGAAGTTAGACAAGCATTTCTTCCCATGTTACAGATAAAGAAACTAAATAGAAAAATGACTGGCCCACTGACCAGCTGGGGACAAGAATCCAGGTGACCTGATTCCCGATTGTGAGCTTGTTCAGTTACACAACTTTATCTGCCCATGTTCTGATCTTGTGCTTCAGTATGTTCTTATAGCCAGAATGTTCTTTGGGGCGAAGTCTCAACTCTTTACAGTGGCTACAAGGTCCTCCTTACTCCCTGTCATCTTCTCCAGCTTCACTGAAGCCACAGCTTGTTCACCTCTAGCTGCCCTGTGGACTCTCATATGCTGAAGACTCTTTTTCTCCCCCTTCAGTGATTTGCACTTTATTTTTCCTCTCTGCAGAATGCCTTTATCTCCTTGATCTGGTGAACTCCTGTTCTTCCTCCAGGTATTAACCAGATTCAACATACCCTCTGCCTTGGAAACTTCAGTTCCCTGAATTTCTCAGGTTGTGGAGGTCAGTGCCCTCCTGAAGAGGCTGCTAGAGTGAGAGCCAATGGCCCATAAGATTATGTTCAGAGGGGATGTAGAGATGGGAGCAACAGGGAAGACCCCACCAGGCTATGCCAGTCAGCCCCTTGGACTTGAATAGGGCATACTACAGGACAGGGTCAGGAAGGAAGGATCGGCTCCTTTCTTCCTAGGATGTCAGGATGGCTGGGAAGTGGTTGAGATGCAGTGTTGGGTCCGTCAAAGACCAGTGTGCTACAGACCAATTCTTCCACCTCAGTATTCTAGCAAGCCCAGAGTCTTGGCTGGACTTGTTCAGACACCCTTAAGTAATGCCATGAAGAAGGCTTTGTGCACTTTAAAGTGGTAGTTTTATTTAATTTCAACAAAGTTGTAGTTGCCATTAGATCTGTCCAGATAATTAACTCCAATTTACCAGTTTGCAGCTAGTAATTAATCGCTAAAGTCCCCTGAGTGAGCCTTGGGAGGGAAAGTTGTTCCTCTGAGGATGAAGACTCAGAAACACGGCCACTTTTGGGAATTTGTCTTCCCTATGACTCACTCTGGTTCTGGCTCTTACCTGGGTGACTTTGGGCAAGTCCTTAGCCTGCCCAACTCTCAGTTTTCTCTCCGGGGCAAGGGGAGCAGTTCCTGCCTTGTTTGACTCATAAGAACCGGTGATCAGGAGGAACAGAACTCATGGGTTGGGAGGCAGCCCTTTCTCTTCCTGTGAGGCTGCCTAGCTGTTCCTGGGTACAGCAAAGAGTGTTCATTCACCTGCCCCCCCCGAGCATCTCCCGGGTCTGGAGCTGGTGCCATGGTCACTGTTTCCTTCTGGATCTTTTGGGAGGAATCTCGAAAGCGTCAGGGTTGGGCTCCAGGCTCGGTCATTTTGGGGTGTTGCTACTGCTGTCCAAATTGTGCTTTGTTGTGTGGATGTTTAGATTTCTTAACTCAGACATGAAGCCTCAATTTTTCCTAAACCAACACACAGAGATACTGGCAGGTTTTCTATTCCAGAAGTCTCCATCTGGTTGCTGTTTTGCGTCATCCTTTTCTATGATCTAGATCAGTAAATGAGTATTTCCCTGGTGGCTCAGATGGTAAATAATCTGCCTGCAATGCAGTAGACCCAGGTTTGATCCATGAGTCAGGAAGATCCCCTGGAGAAAGGAAATGGCAACCCACTCCAGTATTTTTGCCTGGAGAATTCCATGGACAGAGGAGGAGTCTGGTGGGCTACAGTCCATGGGATCACAGAAGGCTGGACACAACTGAATGACTAGCTCAGATCATTAAATACCAAATTTGGAAGCATGTTAAAATCAGCTTTCCCACCATGGAAATTTAAAGAAATACTGATTGATACTATAACAGAGTGGAGAAGGTTGTTCTTTTAAGCAACTCAGTCCATTGGGCATCTCTCTGGAGAAACAAGATTCTTGACCTCTGCTTTACACAATAACCCTGAATCAGTTCTAACTGAATCTCAGACCTCAATAAGAAAGGAGAAACACATATCTTATAGAAGATAATGTAAGAGCATTTTTTTGTGGCTTTGGGGTAGGCAAAAATTATATAAGACCTCCCCAAATGCCAAAAAGGAAAGACTGTATAAACAGGGATTCACTGAAATTAAGAGGTTCTTTTCATCAGGAGACATAACTTAAAGAAGTGAAAAAACAAATTGGTGAATGGGAGATGTATGCAATACATATATTCCAAAGGACTCCTGTAACAAATATTTAAAGATCTACAAATTTGTACAAAAATAGCATCTTCCCAATTAAAAAGTTGGGCAAAAGAAGCACCCTACTAAGGAGTATATCCAAATGCCAGTAAGCATATAATAAAGTCTTCCACATCATAAGTCATTAGGAAAATGCAAATTAAAATAAAAATGTGATGCCATGATATACCATTATCTATAATATTGACAAGGATGTGAGCAACTAGAGTTTCATACATTGCTGGTGGGAAAGTGATTGGAAGAGTTTTGGCATTTTCTATTAAAGAACATACATAGATGCTATGACCCAGCAATTCCAGTCCTGGATATATGTCTGAGAAAAATGCCTCTTCATGGGCACTAAATGACATGTACAGGAATGTTCATTGCAGCATTATTCTTAAGAGTTCCAAAGTGGAAGCAGCCCAAAAGTTCATCATCAAGGAAGCGGATGAATTGTGGAATACAGAATGGAATACTCTACAGCAGTAACTGTGATACCCAGTGACATGGAGGAATTTCCCAGGCATCAGTAGGTCAGTTGTTCAGTTGTGTCTGACTCTTTGTGACTTCATGGACTGCAGTCCACCAGGCTCCTCTGTGCATGGGATTCTCCAGGCAAGAATACTGGAGTGGGTCGCCATTCCCTTCTCCAGGGGATCTTCCCGACCCAGGGATTGAACCCGCACCTCCTGCATTGGCAGGTGGATTCTTTTACCACTGAGCCTTCTGGAGAGCTGTTCATAGGCATAGTGTTGAACAAAAGAAATCGGACCCAAAAAAGAATGAATGAAAAAAAGAAAGAAAAGAGGAAGGAAGGGAAGAAAGAAAGAAGAAAAGAAATAAAGAAAAAAAGAAAAATTCTGTTTGATTCCATGTATACGAAGTTTGACATCAGGGGATTTTATGATGATGAAGTCAGAACACTGGTTCCCTACAATGTAGGGGTCACATATTGAGAAAATGCAGAAGGCAAGCTTTGGGAATGCTGGAATGCTTTCTGTCTTATTTGGGGCAGCAGTTCCATGTGTATGCTCAATTTCCAAAAATGTTTATTGTGGTGTACACCAAAGATTTGTGTCATTTATTTTATCATGCTATTCTTCAACATCAAAGGTTACTAAAAAAAAAAAAATGCTGGTCCTTGGACCTCACCCTATGTTAACTGAATATGAACATGGAGGATGGACCAAGGGTTGAGTTCTGGTACCTATCAACCACCCAGGTGATTCCTACATGCAACCAGGGTCGAGTCCCTACCTTAGACTAAGAACCAGTGTACTTCACATAGTCATCCCTCACTACTTTGCCCCATGTGTATCTGGTTTGGGGGCCTAGTTCACTGGTTGATCCCCTAAAGGTGCGTCATTGAACTGGATACTGTGGTTCATTGCGGGTAATCCAGGCTTTGCTCTGGTGGCCCCTTAGCCTGACCAGTTCTAGCATTGGTACCTACCCGCCTGGTTCACCATTTAGACAGTGACTGAATGGCTGTTTGTCATCCTAAATGTCTCACCTAAGGGCCTCTAACTGAGAAACAGAAGAGCTAGGATTTGAACCTTGGCTCCTGACTGTTTTGAACCAAAAGACGACAGACCCAAAACCTGATGCAGAGGAAGAAATGAAAAATCTTTGAATAGATCATTTATGGGAGGGGGGCAATAGCTAAGAAGAGAATCAAGCTTGTTTTTCTAACTTATACCTGATGTGAGATCTCCTTGCCTCTCCCCTTTTTTGAATAGAGAGATTTTGAATTTCCATTGTAATCATTATGGCTTTTTTTCCCCCCACTTCTCACCTTGAGTAGGGTCTCAGATCAAGCCTGTCTCCTAACAGTAATTCACTGGAGGATGCGTTTTGTCCTGCTCCGACACTCTCTACCACTGTTCTTGATCTACAGCCCTGTCGGAGGACTCTAGACTGGGGATCTTCCTCAGAAAGGTGTTATGAGTTGAGATTAGTTAGGCAAGTGGCGGAGTGAATGCATAAGCAGTGATTTTGCATAATGAGGCGTGTGAAATCCCACTGGAGGTTGTTAAACCAGCAGACAGGCTGTGGTAAACAAGGAGGAAGGTAGGCTTTGAAAACAGATGGCTTTGAAAACCTGGCAAAGTCCTGTTTCAGACTTTAAAAAATGGGTTTCGTTAGTGCAGGCTATTTTTTAAAATTCTACATGCATATTTTAAAGTTCTGGTTTAATGAAAAAGTTCCGTGGGTAATTGAACATCAGTTTACACCTTGCTGTAAATAAGCTAACAACCAGATGTGATGGACAGCTTGCACAGAGCCCTGAACTCTTCTTTTACATTTGAATTCAAATATGTGATTTGGGTTTCAGGTGATTTGGGGCAGCTTTGCTGGGTGGGTTCCTGGTGGTGGTCTGCTCCTCCTGGCTAAGTAGATCCCCAGGGAGCTCCCTGCCAACAACCACACCGGCTCTGGAAGCTCCCTCTGAAGGCCGTCCTATTTCCTCCAGGAAACGGGGCTGCCTCCCTGATTACTTTTCTGGCCTCACCTGGATCACTCCCAACTTTATTCCTCTCCTCTCCTCACTTCTCATCAACCATGTCCCAACATGGCATGATTTCTTGCGTCACCTGCCTTAGTGTGGGCTGAACCCTTTGCCTAGAATGCCCTTCTTTTGATAGCCCCCAATTTCTTTTTTCTTAAAACTTTTTTATTTTGTATTGGTATAGCCGATTAGCAAACAATGTTGTGATGGTTTCGGTAACAGAGAAGGGACTCAGCCAGACATGTACATGTATCCATTCTCCCCCAAACTCCCCTCTCATCTAGGTTGCTATATAACATTGAGCAGAGTTCCCTGTGCTATACAGTCGGATGTTATTGGTTATCCATTTTAAAAATAGCAGTTTGTTCATGTCCATCCCAAACTCCCTAACTATCCCTTCTTCCCGGCAACCATAAACTCATTTTCTAAAGTGTGAGTCTGTTTCTGTTTTGCAAGTAAGTTCATTTGTATCATTTCTTCTTAGATTCCTCATATAAGGGATGTCATTACAATATTTCTCCTTCTCTGCCTGACTTACTTCACTCAGTATGACACTTTCTGAGTCCATCCATGTTGCTGAAAATGGCATTATTTCATTCTTTTTCATAATATCCCTGGAAATTCCCTGGTAGCTCAGTGGTGAAGAATCTGTCTGCAAGTGCAGGAGACCCAGGTTTGATCCCTGGGTCGGGAAGATCCCCTGGAGAAGGGAATGGCTACCCACTACAGTATTCTTGCCTGGAGAAACCCATGGACAGAGGGGCCTGGCGGGCTACATACAGTTCATGGAGTTGCAGAGAGCTGGACATGACTGAGTGACCAACACTTTCACTTTCCCCCCTGCCAATTTTTAATAGGGTCACCCAGCAGAGCCCTCTTTCTAGATGTTTTGACCTATCCCAGGGATGATAATGATGGGTAATGTTGATGTAATTCACTCACCTTCCAGTTCAAAGCTGCCTCACCGTTTTTACATATTTATTTCCAGACACTGTAGATTTTTTGGGACCATATGTTGTAAAAGCTCCTTTAACCAAATCCCACTTAACCAATTCACTAGATTAAAATTTCATTCTACTTGATGATCATAAGGATGATAAAGCCTTACACAGTACTTGCTGTGTTCCAGGCATATTGTAAAGCACTTTACTTCTATTAACCTGTTTAATCCTCACAAAAACTCTGTGAGGTAGGTGCAATTGGAACCCCATCTTATAGGCGGAGGGGAAACTGAGAATCCCATGGACGGAGGAACCTGGTGGGCCACAGTCCATGGAGTCACACAGAGTCGGACCCAATTGAAGTGACTTAGCACACGTGCACGCAGGTGGATGCAATATGAGTGGAAAACTAAAGAGAGTTTGTATATGAAAACTAAATGCAATCCATGAGCAAGTCTCCATACAGACACGTTGCTGAAAGTATTGCTGTCAAATTAGGATGATACAGTAACTGTGAAAGTTTAGGGGAGGGGTGTATCTCTCTTCTCAGACTTCTTCTGAAATGTCTTAAGAAATGAACTGGAAATCATAGATGATCCACTATGACCATATGATGTGGTGGCCATCTTGGTTTTTTGCTGTGATTCTACTGAATTATTAATACTGCCTTTTTCATGCCCTCAAGTGTCTCAGGCCCCATGATAAAAATATGTGGTAACCCTAATAATGGTGGTGGTGGTTTAGTCCCAAAGTCAAGTCCAGCTCTTGTGACCCAGTGGGCTGTAGTCCACCAGGCTCCTCTGTCCATGGGATTTCCCAGGCAAGAATACTGGAGTGGTATGCCATTTCCTTCTCCAGAGGATCTTCCCAACCCAGGGATCGAACCTGGGCGTCCTACGTCGCAGGCAGATTCTCTACCAACTGAGCCACCAGGGAAGCCCTACCCTAATTATGGGTATAGTTTAAAGCAAGATGGAGAAGGAAAAAAACTAACCAGCAGATTTGCCTTCAAAGAAAAGCCCTTGACTATTCATTAAAATCCCTGCTGTTGCAGAGCTCATACCAACCTCTAAAAGGAAAGCATGGAAACCTCCCAGCCCATTGAGAATCTGGGCTTCAGGGAAGGTCCTGGAAAAGATTTTTCTTGCATTCAGAAGGTAACTGTGTAGCAAGTTCCCTGCTGCTATGAGATGTGGAGTGATCTTCTTAAATTTTCCCACATACTGGAGAAAATCAGATTTCTGCGCTTGAAGCAGCCTCAGGATCAAAGACCCCTTGCCCTGAGCTCCAACAGGTTGCCCTGATGTCCATCTCTCCATTAACCTGGATTCTAGGACCCACCAGGGCAAACACTGATTTGGCTTAGTGGATACTCTGGATCTAGTTCAAGTGTAATGAATAACACGATTGTATTCATTTAGGGTCTGGACAGGGCAAGCATTATTATTTCGATTTTTTTGGTTTGAATCATTATCAAATCCTTTAGTACTTTGGCTTTTCTGGGTCAAATCTGGGGATTGTCACCTTTGTTCATTTTGCTGCTCATTTTAGAACACTTTCATTCAGAAAAGCAGCTGCTTGCTCAGGTGTATTTCTGTCATGGTCAAAGACAAACATTGGTTGAGTGTTTATAATTTCCAGAAATGGTGCTAGGTATGTCCAATCCATTATCTCATTGAATCATCAGCGGAATTCAGGAGACGAGATTTTTTATCTCTAATTTACTGATGAGGCTGAAGCAGAGATGTGAAGTGACTTACCTGTAGTCACCTAGTTAGTCGGTCTAAGACTTCTGGTTATATCCAGGACTTTCTACTCTCAAACCTTGAGAGTAGATGCTCTTGCTTCTTCTGTTACAAGGTTTCCTCCATGCCATGCTGTATGCTCCTTAAAAAATGCCGCTGATCAATTTCAAAACAACTTTTGTATAATTATCCTGCCAGTCGGATTGATGTGTCCCTCAACATCCCCAAAGGCTGTCCCCTTCTTCCCAGGCTGCTGTGTGACCTGGCACTCCGCATATACACGTCTTCTTTTCCTGAACACAATCTAAGTGTCTTGGGAGCCGGGACCATCTTGACTGCCCTTAATTCTCTTCTCTAAGTGGTGCGTACAGGGTCGTGATGAGCATCAGACCTTCATCCATCTCTGAATGAGCAGCAGGGGCTTTGAATGAAGGTCTTTGTCTGGTGCGTGGTCAGACCAGCTGGGAGACTTGTCGGTTGTCAAACAGGTGAAAGTGGGATGGAGGAGGGCATGGACTTGGCCTTACAGAGAGAGAGAGCACCACCCAAACCTGCTTTCTGGGCACCGCTGCAGACCCTTGCCCTCAGATGCGTGGTCCCCTGGGTCTGAGCCTGAGGTCCCGTCTGTGTGTCTTTAGCTTTCTGTATCTGAAGCCAGAACTAGACTCACACTGGTCTGAGGCAGGAGTCTGGGATATACTCTTGGTCATGGCTCCTCCCCTCATGGGGCCAGCCTTCACAGCACTCCGAGATAATGACAATTTTCTGAGTCCAAAATTCATTCCCTGCTTGCCTTGTGCTTTTTCATGCTCTGATTTTCCAGCCAGGTTACTATCAGATGCTCTTCCTAGATGAAGTTTTTTTTTTCATGGAACCTGAGAACTCCATCCCCAAAGTCCGGCACAGAAACCCTGGTAACCCTGTGTCTGGAGATGGCCTTGAATAGAAACTTAGGTCCCAAACGCAAAACCCTAGGCCAGCCTTACCATTCCATAGGGATATTATAGGTAATATCTGGAGCCCTGATTCATCCTTGGAAGGAGATTCAGATCAGCTTGCTTTCAATAGAATTTAGGCCAAGAATTTAGACAATTCCTTATAATTGTTTCTTAACTGTATTACTCACAAAATCCCCCAGTTGTACCAAAGGAAACGATAAGCTGAGTTCTTGGGCAAACCCAATGCATGTAAAACCCTGAGAAAATGGAAGTCCCCCCAGCGAAGGGAACCTGGGGTGAGGGGTAGGAAGACCTCTGAAACTTTGAAGCTTGGCTGTCCTAGAGTTCTATCATTACATATTTCTTATGTATGTATTTCACATCTGGTACAAGTGTACTACCACCCATTCTGATTAAGACAGTGTTCTGTTTGGTAGGTGATATTCTTTTTTTAAAATATTTATTTTTTGAATTTTTATTTTTAGTTTCTTTGAGTCTTAGTTGCAGCACATAGGGCTCTTAGTTTTGGCTCACAGGATTCATTGCCCTGAGGCATGTGGGATCTTAGTTCCCTGACCAAGGATTGAACCTGTGTCCCCGGCATTGGAAGGTGGATTCTTAACCACTGGACCACCAGGAAAATCCCTGGGAGGTGAGATTCTGAATATCCTCTCAGTCTCTGGCCTTTATGGTTAGTTGTACTCAGATATTGCTTCGAGTACATCAGTCAGGAGGTGTCATCTTCCAGGATATATGTGAGTTGACTTGAAGATTCCATTCAAGTGTCTTTTGAAGCACTTCCGCCAGAGTTAACGACAGTATAAGTTGTTACCTGCAGTTAGTGTTCCTATTCTCTGGCTAGTGTTAGTCCAGTCTGGGTCACAGTGGCTTCTCTTGGGGAATGTGGGCTCTAGGGTGCAAGGGCCTCAGTAGTTGTGGTTCCTGAGCTCTAGAGCACAGACTCAACAATTGTGGTGCCCAGGCTTTGTTGCTCTGTGGGACCTGGCATCTTCCCGAATCAGGGATGGCACCCGTGTCTCCTGCACTGGTAGATGGATTTTTCACCCCTGAGCCACCAGGGGAACCCCAGCTCTAGGTATTGTTACAAACTGAACATACTCACCTAATCAGTACTCAGATCAAGACAAAGAGCGGTCCCAGCTCCTCAGAAAACTCCCCTCATTGGCCCTCCCAGTCACCACCCTCATCCCCAGGACAACCGCTCTTCCGATTTCTAGCAGCAGAGATTGTTTTTGCCCGTGTCAGTGCTTTATCTTAATAGAACCACATGAACCATATGTCATAGAACCATAGATACATATTCTTTATCGTCTTCATTCACTCAACATTATGTATATGGCGTTCATCCATATTGTTAAGAGTAATTGTACATGATGATTTTTTTTAAAGAATTCACAATGTTTATGCTTTTTAAAATGTTCAAAACAACAGCGTTTTTTGAGATATAATTCACATATCATAAAATTCTTCCATTTTAAAGTATAATTCAGTGACTTCCCCCCCTCCAAGGATCATACTATTTTTTTTCCAGTTATACATATGCATGTATCTGTCTTTTTCAAATTCACTTCCCATTTAGGTTGTTACATAATATTAAGGAGGGCTCCCTTTGCTATACAGTAAAGTCCTCGTTGGTTATCCATTTTAAATAATTGACTCTGTTTTTAAACCACTTGAATACTGGGATTTTTAAAACTGTGAGAAATAGTATGTGATTTTTATTGTTTATTGACACCCAGTGGATAAGATTTTTTAATGCTTACATGTGCTGTAATATCTGAAAACCACCGTTTCCTTGGTTGCTTCTGTGCATGCTCAGTTGCTCAGTCATGTCCAACTCTTTGTGACCCAATGGACTGCAGCCTGCTGGGCTCCTCTGCTGGTGGGATGTCCTCGGCAAAAATACTGGAGTGGGTTGCCATTTCCTTCTCCAGGGGATCTTTCTGACCTGTGTTCGGAAGACCCAGGAATGGAACCCACATCTGCATTGGCAGGCACCCAGCCACCTGGGAAGCCCTGTTTTCTTGATTGCAGGAGCCTTGCTGGTAGGAATCCTTAGGAGAGGCACTTGAGTGTTCTCAGTTGTTGCATATTGGTTACAGTAGCAGGGATCAGCCATAATGTGAAACATAAACCCTGTTCCTCCTGGATGTGATCTTGGGCAATGTAGTCTACACTCAGTAGTGAGCGGAGGTGGGTAGGGCTCCCTGTCTCGGTCTCCGTAAATCTCCAAAATAGTGATGTACTTTCACTTGTAAGACCGTTCATTCCTCACGGTTGCCTCATGGGAAAGCCCTTGGTCATCCCACTGGACGGAGGAAACTGAGGTTCTGAGAGACGAAGTGCCTTGTTCAGATGGCATGAAACGTCCTAGGATTTAACTCTTCCCACTTCCTCATCTTGTCTGTCTGTGATATCTCTGAGTGCCCACATGTAACTCAGTGGGGACTCTGAGTAGGAAGCTTGAGTTCGCTGTAACCAGCTGTTAAAACCCAGAGAAGAGGCAGGTTCTGGGCCCAAACCCAGGCAAAGCTAGCTTCTGTCATACTGGAAAGAAAGTGAAAGGCTGAGTCACTCAGTCGTGTCCGACTCTGGGACCCCATGGACTGTAGCCCACCAGACTCCTCTGTCCATGGAATTCTTCAGGCAAGTATACTGGAGTGGGTTGCCATTCCCTTCTTTAAGGGATCTTCCCGACCCAGGGATCAAACCTGGGTCTCCCCCATTGCAGGCAGATTCTTTACCGTCTGAGCCACCATAAGTGACACCTGTCATGCTGGGGAACCTCGCAATTCCCACCTTGGAGTCACCCAGCAGAACTTGAGCTGATTAAATCCTCCCCCCACCTCGGGAAGACTTGTCACTTCCATCTCTGGCAGGATGCAAGTGGTCCGAGGGAGACAGAAGGCAAATTAGCCAGAGGTGAGACAGAAGGCTTGGTCACCTGGCCTGGGAGTTGAGAAGTACAGTGTGATGGCAGCAGGGCCAACTTTTATGACAGCTGGGAGGCAGACAAGGGCTGAATGAAAGAGTTAGTTCTTTGTTCCAGTCCCATGAGAGGCTATTAGGGAAGAGAATGGGGTTGGTTATACAAACCCTGGGACCTAATGCTTTTCTTTGTAATAATTCTCCAGTCGTGTCTTCTGATCTAGAATTTCAGCTTGGTCTTCTTGGCTTTGACTGTTGGGCCAGGATTCCAGCAGGTGGCTTCTGCTCTGAACCTCCTTCCTCCAGCTGACCTGCCCCGTGTCGCCCTGGGGAAAGTCAGACTTCCCTGCTCTCCTCCGTAACACCGTGTGCTCCATTCTTCAGCCTGGCTTGTGGTGGCCTCCATGGCCACCTCGGTAACTTTCCCATTTGCTGAAACCTCCCCTGTGCTCCGGTCTTGCTGAGCTGCCCTGTTTCCCCAAAGCACTGTGTCCTTCACCCTATGACACTCTGTCGAAGGTTCTGTTGAAGGTTCTGCCCACGGCTCCCATACACCTGCTGCTTCGTGGGGTAACGGACTTCCTCTTTAAAGATTGACCTGGCTGCCTTTCTTCCTGGAGGTATTTCTTGCTTCCTGTTGGATTTAGCTCCTCTCTTCCAGGCCTTGCAGTACCCATGCTTCTTCATGTGCAGTTCCCCAGGTCTGGTGTCAGTCTGCCCCTCCGTGAGTTTCTCCTTCTAGACTGTATGCTCCCAGCAGGGTTATGAGCCACTGTTCAGTAGATGTTTTTTGATCGAAAACTGCACAAAGACCCATGGTGAGAACTATGGTATGAGAGCAATCCCAATACTGGGCATATGCCCAGAGAAAACCATAATTCCAAAAGACATGTGCACCCAAGTATTCACTGCAACCCTATATACAATAGCCAGAACATGGAAGCAACCTAAATGGCCATCGATAAAGGAATAGATAAAGAAAATGTGATACACATATAAAATGGAATATTACTCAGTCATAAAAAGGAATGAAATTAGGTCGTTTGTAGAAACATGGATGAACTTAGAGGCTGTCATACAGAATGAAGTAAGTCAGAAAGAGAAAAACAAATATCGTATAATAACACATATATGTGCAATCTAGAAAAATGATATAGGTGATCTTACTTGCAAAATAGAAATAGAGAGACAGACATAGAGAACAAATGTATGAATACCAAGAGAGGAAGGAGGGTTTGGATAAATTGGGAGATTGGGATTGACGTATATTCACTATTGATACCCTTATAAAATAGATAACGAACGAGAACCTACCGTATAGCATGAGTCTCCTTGGTGACTCCGTGGTAAAGAATCCGCCTGCCAGTGCAGGAGACTTGGGTTCCATCCCTAGGTCGGGAAGCTCCCATGGAGAAGAAAATGGCAGCCCATTTCCAGTATTCTTGCCTGGGAAACCCCATGAACAGAGGAGCCTGGTGGGCTGCAGTCCATGTGTCACCAATAGTCGGACACAATTTAGCAATTAAACAACAACAACTACATAGGACAAGGGACTCTACGCAGCGCTCTGTGATGGCCTAAATGGGAAGGAAATCCAAAAAGTAGGGTATTCACACACACACAGACACACACACACAGACATACACACACAGATGCACACACAGACACACACATACAGGCACACACACACAGACACACACAGACACACACACAGACAGACACACACAGATACACACACAGACACACACACACAGGCACACACACACAGATACACACAGACACACACAGACACAGACACACAGACACACACAGACACACACAGACACAGACACACACACAGGCACACACAAACACAAAAGCCCCATCCTACTGTCTGCTGGGCCACAAAGTTGGCACAGTAAATATTTGTCATGTGAGTTGATGGCTGAAGAGTTTGTTGACTCTGAGTGCAGTTCTTTTTGGACTTTGTCGACTGAAAAAATGCACAATGTGAGGGCTGTGAGTTAAGTTTTATTTAGGGCAAAATGAAGACTGAAGCCCAGGAGACAGCACCTCAGATAGCTCTGAGAAACTGCTCCAAAGTTTCCAAACTGCTCCCAAAGAAGGGAAAGGTTAGTACACACACACACACACACACACACACACACACACACACACACACTGCTGATTCACTTTCACTTTCTGTACTGTTGAAACTAATGCAACACTGTAAAACAATTATACTCCAGTAAAACTTAATTTAAAAAAGGACCCTCGGCGCTGGCTTGCGGCAGGCAGGGATCTTTCAAGATGCTTTGTGGGGAAAGAACTCAGAGACTCTTCCGGGCAGAGCCCGTGACTCCTGGAGGTCTCCCCATCCCAGGCCTCAAAGCTTGCCACTTGGGGCATGTGTGAGCTATACACACTTTTAGGAGAATTGTGTCTGTCCCTGGGGTTAATGGATCCATTCCCTGTAAATGGAACCTGGTGTCCAATACACATCAAGGGGAGAAGGAGAGCCAGGCGGGGAGGAGGAGGATGTGCTGGTGGAGTTGGTTAAACAGCCGACAGCTGCACTGACTTAATTGGGTTTTATTCTATTTGATCTCGGATAAAGAGGATTTTTGAGAGTCCATTTTCTCCTTCTTAAGTGTTCCTGCTTTAAAAAGAAAGAGAGAGAGAACACACAAAAAAAGCCCCATCCTATGATCTGCTCAGTTCTCAGGCCCCTGCTAGCCAAGCTCGCTACACATGGGGGCAGTAGTACACCACCAACCTTCTCAGAAGCACCCACGGGAGCTGGTTTCTGAATCTGGAGCATTCACCGGGAATTTTAACGCTAGTTAGACATTTTTCCATTTCATATACATCGGCAAGAAATATCACTTAAAACCAAGTTGGAAATAAATTAAGCAGGGAACCCCATAAAGAGGTTTATATTTGCTTTTCTGCCATAGTCTGTGAATTTTTACACTTGAAATGTCTACAGACTGGATCCCAAACCCCCCAGTTTGCAACCAATTGGGCCCTAAGGCTATTCTCATCAACTTGATGGTGTTCCCAGGAATTCCACATCAAGATGAAAAATCTCTCCGTGTCAGCTAATGGCTTCTGAATGTTTAGAATGTGCCCGGCCCTGTCTCATGGATGGTCCCGTGTGTTATTTCAGGAAGCTCGTATCACTAGTCTTCTATACCGGAAGAAGAATCAGGCTCAGAGGGATCAAATGCCCTGGTCGAGGTCACTCAGCTGAAGGACATAAGGGAACTTAAGTGCACGTTCTATGAAGGCGGGAAGGTTGCTTGTCTTGTTCATTGATGTACTCCTTACTCTCAGGGCAATACCAGGCCACACAGTGGACACTTCATAAATATTTGTCAAGTGAGTCAATGGTTGAAGAGTTTGATGACTCTGAGTGCAGTTCTCTTTGGACCATGTCAACTTAAAAAAAGTGTTCAACTTCAGAGTTGCGAGTTAAGTTTTATTCAGGGAACAACAAGGACTGAAGCCCAGGAGATAGCACTTCAGATAGCTCTGAGATACTCCAAAGAGGAGTATCTGAGATGCTCCAAAGAGGTAGGAAGGGAAGGTCAGTATATATGTGGTTTTGGTGGGAGTACATGCAATCAAGCACATATTTCCCCAGAAGGTTTCTGCTGGTCTCATGAAGCTTTCTGCTAGTCATGAGGAGCAGCTGTCACCATGAAGGGTTTTGGTGCCTTTCTAAATATGAGGCGATACATGATTGGGCTCATAAAATTGGTTCTTGAAAATATCTAACTATCCAAAGATCTGTCCTGCCGGTTTTTCCACAAGCCTTTCTGATCTCCACCATGAACTCCTTCCAGGGGATGTCAAAGGTCACCAGCTGCAGCAGCACCCGATCTAGTCCTTGTAGAGTCCTTGTAGAGGTAGATGGCAAGTGTCCATGACAAGTTGGTAAGTGCCAATTTGTAGTTGACAACTGTCCTGTGCTTAAGAAAGGGGTTGGCGATCTGGCAAGCATCTCTAGTGAGTGCTCTCTTCCACTGGCAGCCCTAGGATTTGAAAGGAAAGCCCTTCCCTCTGGGAGTTACAGAGCCCCACACTCCAGAGTCAGAAGGGTGGGGAGAGATAGGAATGCACTCCAAAGAGTCATTTCTTGCTGAACAAACTCCCTGTGAGGTGAAAGAAGGAAAATAGCACAGTATGGGTTTGGAGCATCAGGTTTCATCCCAAGTAAATTGTGTGGAACTGGGAGATAAGGAGACGTATGCTACCTTTGGGGAGGGTTTGATTCCAGCCATCCAAACTATGAAAATGCTCAACGATGGGCAGGAAGAGGCTATACCCCAAGGACGCACTCCTGTGTGGGTTAGGCGCTCAGAATGGGGAAGTCACTGAAACTCAAATGATCTGCTTGAAATCGGGGTCCCCAGTGGCCCCTGGTTCACACACAGTTCTGTCTTGGCCGCCTCTTTGTGTACTGGGATCAGCTGCATCATTAATGGATGATAGAGGTCTTGTGTGGCCCAGAGAACTGCACGGTCCTGAGAGGCTGGGAAGCTTGCTGAGCTCCACTTTGCCGAGTGAGCCAGGAACATTGAGAGCCCCAGAGATTCAGGGGACATCTCAGAAACGGGAGACTCAGGGTGTGTGATTGGAAGACGTTTGCCCTCTTAAAAATGTTTGTAAATTCAACGTGTTGTTTGTGCTGCCTGTTTACTGAGAGGCATTGCAGCTTTTAGTGGGGATGGGTGAGTGTGATTATGTTGGGGGACCTGGGCAGACTCAGCCCCCAGGCAGGCTAGGGAAGGACAGGTTCCCATGGAGGAGACCCCATGGAAGTCGACACATGAGTCAGCCCAGAATCAAGAAGAAAGGGAATGCATCCTTGGTTCCATCAGCAGGAGGGCAGAGGGCTCAGCTAACCCAGGTAGAGAAGGGGCGGTGCAGGGCTCCTTGATGCTCTGATGGGCATTCTCAGTGTCTCCAGTCTCAAGGTGGACTCACAGATGTCTGGTGGTCTGTCATCAGTCGTTAGGTGAGGCTGGAGTCATACAAAGCAGCAGGTGTCTGGACCCATTGCAGGTGGAGCCAGGCTGGTTTCTGGCCAACTTCTTTTGTTTGCCAACCCTCCTCCACTACAATAGTTGATCAGTCGTGTCCGACTCTTTGCGGCCCCATGGACTGTAGCCCACCAAGCTCCTCTATCCATGGAATTCTCCAGGAAAGAATACTGGAATGGGTTGCCATTTCCTCCTCCACCTCCCCATCAGTGAAGTGAAAGTTGCTCAGCTGTGTCCTACTCTTTGCGACCCCATGGACTATACAGTCCATGGAATTGTCCAGGCCAGAATACTGGAGTGGGTAGCCTTCCCTTCTCCAGGGGGACCTTCCAGATCCAGGGATTGAACCCAGGTCTCCCGCATTGCAGGTGGATTCTTTACCAGCTGAGCCTCCAGGGAAGCCCAAGAATACTGGTGTGGGTAGCCTATCCCTTTGAGTGAGTAGTCATTCCCTTCTCCAGGGGATCTGCCCTATCCAGGAATTGAACCAGGGTCTCCTGCATTGCAGGCAGATTCTTTACCAACTGAGCTATCAAGGAAGCCCACCTCCCCACCATCCCCAGGCTTATTCAGCTCCTCTGGTGGCTCAGATGGTAAAAAATCTGTCTGCAATGCAGGAGTCCTGGGTTCCCTCCCTGGGTTAGGAAGATCCCCTGGAGAAGGGAATGGCTACCCACTCCAGTATTCTTGCCTAGAGAATTCCATGGACTGATTAGTCCGTGGGGTTGCAAATAGTTGGACTCGACTGACTAACACTTTCACTTTCATGCTTGTTTAAGCTTGTTCTAAAGTGGCTTGTGGGAGGTTGGTAAGACCTATGGGGACCAGCCCTGGTCCTGGCACAGAGATGGAGGAGATGACTACTCCTTTCATCTTTCTGGTCCTTTCTCTTCTATTGGCTTTTCTATTGTAAAAACTGTCTTTGATCTCTAGAACCTTTGCTCTTGATTGTGTTTTGTTAGTTCCACCATGATGGAGATTGGGCCACAGACTGCCCAGATATATTGTTGTTGTTCAGTCACTAAATCGTGTCAAACTCTTTGCGAACCCGTGGACTGCAGCACGCCAGGCTTCCCTGTCCTCCACCTTCTCCCACAGTTTGCTCAAACTCATGTCCATCGAGTCGGTGATGCCATCCAACCACCTCGTCCTCTGTCGCCCCCTTCTCCTCCTGCCTTCAATCTTTGCCAGCATCAGGGTCTTTTCCAATATTTGGTCAAACATTATTCTGGGTGTGTCTGCAAGGGTGTTTTTGGATGAGATTAGTGTTTGAATTGGTGGCCTGAGGAAAGCAGATGGCCCTCCCCCATGTGGGGAGGCTTCAAACAATCTGTTGAAGGCCTGGGTTTTGAACAGAAAGGCCAACTCGACTCTACTGCCAGCAAGAGAGGCTGTCTGCAGCCTGACAGCAAAGCTGAGATATTGGCCTTTTCCTGCCTTTGGACTTGAGTTGAAACCCCGGCTTCTCTGGGATCTGGAGTCGGCCAGCTTTTGATCTGGAACCTGCACCATCACCTTTCCTGATTCTCAGGCCTCTGATCTCGGCCTGGGTCAAGGCTGCTTGTGTGTCCAGCTGACTTGCCAAGGATCTTGGGGCTTCTCAGCCTCAATAATTGTGTAGGCCAGTGCCTTCAATTCCTTATCATCAACCTCTTTACGTGTGTAGGCTGTTGGTTCTGTTTCTGAGGAGAACCTGATTACTGCATCTACTTTGGAGATGCTTTCTGATTCTGTGTTTTCTTTCCCACCCTCACAACTACATCCACTAAACCCGTGTGTTTTGCGTGCTAAGTTGCTTCAGCTGTGTCCGACTTTTTGCAACCCCATGGACTGTAACCCGCCAGGCTCCTCTGTGCATGGGATTTCCCAGGCAAGAATACTGGAGTGGGTTGCCATGCCTGCCTCCAGGGGGATCTCCTTGACCCAGGGATTCAAGCAGCGTCCCTTATGTCTCCTGCATTGGCAGGCGTGTTCTTATGTGAGCCAAACTGCTTTGACTGAAGCAAGGTGAAGAACTCAATACTCTGCTGGCTGTCCTTCCTGCCAGACCTTGCTCACTTGCTAAAGGTTCTTTGACTTCATGAAATATGGCTTGAAACTACTGGCCTACAATGTCAAGACCAACTGTTTAGCCTGATATTCAAGCCAAGCAGAATCTGACCCCTGGGGCCTCTCCAGCACATCTTTGGCCATGCTTACTCTGTATCGGGAAGACAAGTCTTCTCTAAACAGACCATTGTTGTTGTTATTTAGTCTCTAAATCCTGCCCAAGTCTTTTGTGATCCCATGGACTGTAACCGGCCAGGCCTCTCTGTCCATGATCTTTCCCAGGCAAGAATACCGGAGTGGGTTGCCATTTCCTTCTCCAGGGGATCTTCTTGACCTGGGGATTGAACCCCAGTCTCTTGCATAGTCAGGCAGATTCTTTGTACCACTGAGCCTCTAGGGAAGCCCCATACTCGGCTCTTTTGCACATGCTAGTTTCTCTATTGGGAAGGCCCTCTTGTTCCCACACCATGCTGTGTCCAACAAGCTCATTCCCATCCTTCAAGATGAGTTCAAATGTCACCTTTTTGTGAAATCCATCCTGACTGTGGACAGAGCTTGTCACCCCCTTCTCAGGTCCCCTTGGCACTGAACCCATCTGAGTGTTATCATCAATGTGCTTTGTGTCCTACCTCCCTCTGCTGCAAGTCCCTGGAATGCCAGAGCTATCTCTCTGGTGCTTAGAAGAGTTCCCAAACACTCAGTAAGCATACGTTTCAGTCTGCGGAATGAATGAACAATGACTATACTGTCTGCATCTGACTATAACTAGATTTTCGAAATATTGGTCAGCGAGACAACCACAGATCCTTTAATCCTGAAGGTTTATCCAGATTATTTGACCTAATTCTTTAACACCGCATCATCAGATAATTCCTTGTGAGCGGACCACAGTAATGTCAGCAAATACCGTGCTGAATTTCACCTCCACTGCAGCATGGCGAGCCTGGAGTCCTTTCATGAATGCGCTCACACAGAGAGATCTGAAGATTAGCATTCTTGTAATGAGCAGGAGAGACACAGTCATTGAAATCGTCCAGGTGGTATCGGTAGAGCATCTCTAAGCAGCGATGTTCAGTCAACGGCAGTGAGAGATGGTGGGTTTCACAGATCGGTCATGGGGAGGTTTGTTCATTTCATAGTTTATAAAAGGTTAAAGGTAAAGAAAATAAGGCACAGCTCCAGTGACCTAACTGTAGGAAACACTTTGTCTAAAACTCAGCCCAGAAAGAAATAGTAAGGAGGATAGAACAAGTTCTTTGGAAATTTGTTGTTGTTTAGTCACTAAGTTGTATCCGAGACTTTTGCAACCCTGTGGCCTGTTGTGCCTCTACATAGAGGAAGGACCACGTGAAGACAGAGAGAGAAGGCAGCAGTCTGCAAGCCAGTGGACCTCATCTCCCTCCCGGGGGGCCCCCACTCTTCATATCTGGAGAGTGTATCACACACCTTTAGGGCCTCAATTCACACACTCTTGTTCCCTCTTCATTTTTAGCCACAGGGATAATGAAAACTTCCTGAGTGGGTTTCCAGTAGCTCACCCCAAGTGCCCACAATGGCCCTTCATTCCTACCCCTAGTGTTTTTCTGACTCCCCTGACATCAGTGGGAACTGACTCATCAAACACACATGCTCAGCGCAGAGGTGGGGCAACACCCAACCAAGGGTTTAAGAGCCCATAGACATGTGCTTCCAGGTTGGCCTTGGGTGGGCCTTTCTAGGAGGTGTCTCGTACACTCCTGAGTAGGTCCCGAGTGGAACCGAGCCCCAGATGCACATAGCAGTGACCTCAATAATATGCCCACGGGTGGGATTTTCCTCCTTCCCTCACCATCTCTGGGCCCTGACTGCTGCTCCCTGAGATTCTCTTACAAGTCAGCTACCCACACCCCAGGCTCTGTCTTTTGGGGAACCCAAGCTGAGACAAGCAGTGACAGGATGCCCCACGATGGCCTCATCTCAGCTGTGTCTCAAGTTCAGCTTTGCCTTGTTCTTTGGCAGTCACTGAGCACTTTGCTGGGGATTGTCTGCTACCCATTCCCGACTCCTGTGTCTCTTCCCCCTGCATGAGACCCTGATGGAGGTGGGGTGGGGTGTTGCCCTCCTGGTAATCTTGATCAGATACTAGGACGGGGAAGATTCATAGTGACTGAACCAGAGGGACAGCACCCCCTAAAGAATTCTGACTCAGTGATATTTGTTTCAGTTGAAGGATTTCTGTTATATGTTATACATGACCCCAAAGGCATTCCATGGCATTGAAATGCCACACTGGACTTGAGCCACCATGTTTTAGCACTTTTGTATACAAAAAGCGTTCATTTCGCTTAGGTTTATGGAAGATGGAGTTGTGGAGTCATACTGTGTGAGGACAGAGCCTGTCAATCTAGGTCTTTGGGATCCATATGGTGTACGTGGGTGTGTGTTCCTTTATTTTAAAAATCCTCTTCCGTAATTAATTACAGTAAGAAAATGAACTTTCACCCCGTTATTGTCTATCATGTGCCTCTTGCCAATTAGCACGGTTGCACTTCACAGCTTCATTTAGTATCAGTCATGAAGCTTGAAGAAAGATGGCACCGTTTTGGAATATTAATTCAAGAGCATTTCCCTGGGGTGTTACACCTTCTGACATCCTGGACTCTTTCTATTTGGGAGAAAGTTTTTGGATTTTCAATTCAAATAGAGCTTAGCTTATAGAGACAACCTTCCCTCTTTACTCTAGAAAAGAATTCCTGTTCTCATATTGGCCCACTTCCTGCCAAGGTCAAGAGGCTGTGTGTGTGTGTGTGTGTCTGTGTGTGTACTCAGTTGGTCAGTTGTCTCTGTCTCTTTGCGACCCCATGGACTGTAGCCCACCAGGCTCCTCTGTCCATGGGATTCTCCAGGACAGAGTGGGTTGTCATTTCCTTCTTCAGGGGATCTTCCTGACTCAGGGATCAAACTCAGATCTCCTACATCACAGGAGAATTCTTTACTATCCAAGCCACCAGGGAAGCTCCAGGAAAAGAGGCTACCAAATCTTTAAGAGATCACGATTCCCGACCAGCCCAAGAGCTCCTTGGTATTCCTTCCCAGATCAGGCTTCCTGAGATTTCACTGAAGGTGAACTAATGGATTTTAGAAACTCATCAGCACAGGAAGGGCTTTTGGAGATTTAGCCCTCAGTCCTGTGCCTGGGACGTGATGCCGGCTCCGGAAGTCTCTCTGTGGATATTGAGGGAATGATACCTCATGATCGCCAGATGCGGCATCTTTGAGTGAATTTCTGAGAACTGCTGAAGTTCTTGGGCTTGAGAATGTGTCTGGTGCCCAGTGATGGGATTCCCCCACCGCTCTGCATCCTGGGGGGAGGGGGGACCCTGAACATCCCTAGTGTTCTTCTGTGATCAGAGCCCAGGGGCTCCTAGTGTGCCCAAGAAAGAGCCATGCATTTCCTGGGAGACCCAACAGTTCTTGCACATGCAGTTTGCTCAGCCAGGAAATGCACTGCCTTCACAAGAGTCCCAGCGTCTCTAGAGCAGGAGACGCTACCCTTCAGCAAGGCCCCTCCACTGGGTTGCAGGGAACCTGGCTCTTTTCCTCATTGGCAATTGCTGTTTCTTGCCCATTTGGACCTCCTGAAATATGTCTCCTGGACACAGTTTTGGTTTACTCCTGTTCACCCATTTTGATTCATTTTGTGCACAGCCTGAGCCAAACATGGTCGATGATTTTTCCATATTCCCTTAAGCCATGTCCCCAGTCAGCAGCCATAGTAATTACTGGACCTGGAGGCAGGAGTCTGCACTCTGACCTGTTTCTTTCCACCAGTTCCTTATAAACATTTTAGTTCATTTACCGGGAAAAGTAAACCACCTCCAAGGCCCTTGCAGGCATACCACATGTCCTGTTGCCCTAGTTCAGTTCAGTTCAGTTCAGTCACTCAGTCGTGTCCGACTCTTTGCAACACCATGAATTGCAGCACGCCAGGGCTCCCTGTCCATCACCAAGTCCCAGAGTTTACTCAAACTCATGCCCATTGAGTCAGTGATGCCATCCAGCCATCTCATCCTCTGTCGTCCCCTTCTCCACCAGCCCCCAATCCCTCCCTGCATCAGGGTCTTTTCCAATGAATCAACTCTTCGCATGAAGTGGCCAAAGTACTGAAGTTTCAGCTTCAGCATCAGTTCATCCAATGAACACCCAGGACTGATCTCCTTTAGGATGGACTGGTTGGATCTCCTTGCAGTCCAAGGGACTCTCAAGAGTCTTCTCCAACACCACAGTTCAAAAGCATCAATTTTTCAGCACTCAACTTTCTTCACAGTCCAGCTCTCACATCCATACATGACCACTGGAAAAACCATAGCCTTGACCAGATGGACCTTTGTTGGCAAAGTAATGTCTCTGCTTTTTAATATGCTATCTAGTTTGGTCATAACTTTCCTTCCAAGGAGTAAGCGTCTTTTAATTTCATGGCTGCAGTCACCATCTGCAGTGATTTTCGAGCCCCAAAAAATAAAGTCTGACACTGTTTCCACTGTCTCCCCATCTATTTCCCATGAGGTGATGGGACCAGAGGCCATGACTGAGGTTCTCTTCCCAGCTTACCTGCCTGTGGATTCCTCAGTCTGTCTGTCCCCCAATCCCTTCTTCCGCAAGGATCAATTCACTCATTTGTTTGTTCATGCAGCATTTAGGGCCACTGGGCTTTGTGAGGCGTGAGACGAATCAGGCAAATGCCATGCCCTCGAGAGGTTCACAGTCCAGGGAATAAGAAAGACACATATACTGAAAAATTATAATCAGTGTGATGGAGCTGTGAAAGGGGGAAGGCCAAGGGTCATGGAGCAGAGAAGGGGCTCTGAACTGGGGTGCTGGAAAGATCCCCTCTAGGAAGAGGGGTTTTTAGGGCAGAGAGTGAGCAGGAGTAAACTATCTGGAATAGTGGGGTGGGGGAGACTTCCTAGGACATTTCAAACTTCCCAGATGTAGCTTGGGGAGATGATGACAGTTGAGGTCTGGAAGGCTTAAACTTCATGAAAAGAGATTGCATTTCACAATCCACTGTACTCTAGACCAGGGGTCCCCTGTCTCTGGGATCTAATGCCTGATGATCTGAGGCGGAGCTGATGTAATAATAATAGAAATGAGTTACAGTGTTAGTTGCTCAGTTGTGTCTGAGTCTTTGCAACCTCATGGATTATAGTCCACCAGGCTCCTCTCTTTGTGGGATACCCCAGGCAAGAATACATTTCCTTCTCCAGGGGATCTTCCCAACCCAAGGGCTGAACCTGGGTCTGCTGCATTGGAGGCAGATTCTTTAAAGTGCCCAATAGATGTAATGTGCATGAACCATCTTGAAACCATCCCCTCTACTGCCGGTCTATGGGAAAATTGTCTTCCATGAAACCACTCCCTGGTGCCAAAAAGATTGGGGACCGCTGCTCTAGATAGGGGAACCACTGGAAAACTCCGTAGCAAGGGAACGATTGCCAGTCTCTGGTTTGGAGTCTGGCTTGGAGGGGCTGAGACAGGATGTTGCAGGTCTCCTGATGGTGAGAGAGTAAACAAAGCAGAAGCTATGGGCAGAGCAGGGCAGGGAGAGAAGGTGGAGAGAAGGTGCTGGTTGAGAGTGCTTGTTGGGTCATACTTGGATCTATCAGGGGGTTGGGGGCTGGTGGTGAAGACAGCGGCTGACTTTTCAGTGTCTCTGAATTCCCATCAGTGTCTGGACTTCAGCTGTCTCCCAGGTAGCCACAATGACTGCGGCATCTAGTTCTCCCACAGACTCCCTCTAGGACCATTGTCCCTGTCCCCACCCTCTCAAAGGCAAGCCCACCTTCTCCTTGGGCCAGTCTCTGAACTTCTCCCAAGCAAGAATACTAGAGTAAGTAGCCATTTCTTTCTCCAAGGGATCTTCCTGACCCAGGGATCGAACCCAGGTCTCCTGCATTGCAGGCACGTTCTTTACCATCTGACCCACCAGAGAAGCCCCCTACAAACTCTAGAGTGTTCTTTCTCTGAGACTCCAGAGCTTTCTTTCTATACAAGTATTGATCTTTGGCAGGGTTGCTATTGCTCTTTACGTTAAGAATGAACTTGTTCACCAAAAAATAATTAGCACAAGAAGACAGAATATTATTAGGGGCCTCATTAATTTCACCGAGTTTATTTAAATTGCAGGAGGATGTCAAATCAATAATGATGGCTAATTAAGAAAAATACATCTGATTTCCTTAAAGTACATGGAGGGGGACCACAAAGGCTGCAGGGGGGAGGAGGGTGAGAAGTTTCTGGTAAACAGAGATGGTACTTCCTCTCTTAAATGGCGGGGACCAAAGGTGAGCTAGGTAGGTGTCCTTGCTGAATCAGGGAAAGGGTTGACTGCAGTAGATGTGAAGTTTGAAGTGATTAACTCCAGAGGAACTAGTGGCCTGAGACCCCAGGTCACCATGAGACGTCCCCCTTCCCCTATCTCAGATTTCATTAGAAGACTGTGGATTAGGGTGAAAAATAAGGAATTAGAATGAGCTGGTTTTGAATCCTAGTCTTTCCACTTACCCCTGGGGTGGGAAGATCACCTGGAGTAGGAAATGGCAACCCACTCCAGTATCCTTGCCTGGAAAATCCCATGGTCAGTGGAACCTGGCAGGCAACAGTCCATATGGTTTCAAAGAGTCAGAACACAACTGAGCACACACAGGCACCCTCCACTTGTATCTATGCAACTTTGGGCCACTCCTGTAATAAGTCGGGGACCATAAGACTCACCTTCTAGGATACTGTGAATTTTAAATGAGATGCTTTAGAAGGGCTTGGTTGCCTGATGTAGGACGTACTCAGGAAGTGTCCTCTCTTCCTGCTTCTTTTGATTCCATCCCTCCCCTGGAGAGGGACCAAATGTCCCGCTGCTGACTTTGCTCAGCAGGGGAGAGGCCATGTCCCACCTCAGAGGGACCCCAAGTCTTCCCTTCATGTTTCTCTGCATGTTGAAGCTGTGGAAGAAATCCTGAAAAGTGAAAGTGAAAGTTGCTGACTTTGTGTCCAACTCTTTTCGACCCCATGGACTATGTAGTACATGGAATTCTCCAGGCTAGAATACTGGAGTGGGTACCTGTTCCCGTCTCCAGTGGATCTTCCCGATCCAGTAATCGAACCTGGGTCTCCTGCATTGCACGCAGATTCTTTACCAGCTGAGCCACCAGGGAAGCCAAAGAATACTGGAGTGGGTAGCTGTTCCCATCTCCAGCAGATCTTCCTGATCCAGGAATCGAACCGGGGTCTCCTGCATTGCAGGCAGATATTTTACCAGCTGAGCTATCAGGGAAGCCTGGAAGAAGCCCTGGGCATCCATAATCATCCATTAGAGGTGATTTTATTACGTCCACCCTGCTCTCTGCTCAGTAACAGCGGCAAGCTTTGGGAGCTCCCATCATCAGGATGTTTGGGCAGAGTCCACCAGCTTCAAACAGAACAATTTGTTCTGAGCACACAGCCCCGAGTGATGGCAGAGGAAAGAGTGGGAGGCTTGATCTACAAAGGAACATCCTTTCCTCTACTCTCTGCCTGGGAGGGAGGGAGCCGGCTGGGAGCTGAGAGCCGCATGAGCGATCCACCCATGGAGGAAATGCTAGTGTGACTTTTCAGCTCGGCTTGTGTGTTTTGTTTGTATTGTTTTAAGGGAAATTTTTCTTTCGGATATTTGAACTGATTCCTTGGAAAACCAGGTGCAAAACCAAGGAACCCTTAGGGGATCATTTTGAAGCAAATTAGAGGGTTTTCCTCCTTGGTGTCTGGAACTTGAAATGACTTTGTACGTTGAGAGCACTCCCACTTTAGAGATGGGTAAACTGAGACTTGGGGCTTCTAAAGCGGCTCAGTGGTAAAGAACCTGCCTGCCAACGTAGGAGACACGGATTCAACCTCTGGTCCAGGAAGATCCCCTACCATCCGGGAAATGGTTACCCACTCCAGTATTCTTGCCTGGAAAATTCCGTGGACAGAAGAGCCTGGCAGGCCACAGTCTATGAGGTTGCAGAGTCCGACAGGATTGAGCCACTGAGGACGCACGCACACAGACTGAGGCTCCGAATGTTCTTGCAGGTCTAAGTGGCAGAGGCAGGTGAGACCCAGAAGGAAGGCGGATGGGGATGGGGACTGCTGACACGTGCTGCTCTTAAAGCCCCTCATTGCTCTGCTTCCATGTCAGTCTCCCCGTCAGGAGGGTGCACTTGTCTAAGAATTAGGAGCGTGTCCCACCTATTTCTGGGTTGCTGGTGCCTCAGTGCCTGCTCGGCACGTGGCAGAGACCAACCCATGTTCATTGACTGAATAGGGGAAAAAAGGCCATAGCGGTCCAAGCTCCAGATGTGTGTTCTGAGCGAGAGCCCAGAGCCCTGAAGGGCAGGAAGGAGAGCGGGGACCAGTGGCGCCCCCACTGGTGGGAGTGGGCACCGGGCACTCATGCTGGCTGAGAGCCTGGTAGCCCCGCCCCAGACCCTGTATGTGCAGTCCCGTCTACCCCCAGAGCATGTGTGTGCGGAGGGCAAGGTTATCCTTGTCACAGATGAGAGGCAGCTGAGACTCAGGCAGGTTTACCAGGTTGCGGAAGGCTTGTTGTTGTTTAGTCGCTCAGTTGTGTCTGACTCTTTGTGACCCCATGGACTGTAGCCTGCCAGGCTTCTCTGTCCATGGGATTTCCTAGGCAAGAATACTGGAGTGGGTTGCCAACCCAGGGATCAAACCCAGGTCTCCTGCATTGGCGGGAGGGTTTTTTTTTTCTACCACTGAGCCACCAGGGAAGCTCTGCTGAAGGTTACCCAGGGAGAAAAAGAGGAAGCCAGGTTGCCCTCTTCAAACCCCATGTCCCAATTGCCAGCTCTGCTGCAGAAATGGAGTAGAATGATAAGGAAGGAATCATGGGACAAGGGAGGCAGTTTAGGGACCTCATAGGAAAGGACTTTTCTCTCTGGGGCTAGTTAGGGAAGAGCTTTCCTAGTTAGGTTAGCCTTGTTAGGTGCAGGGTGCTGGAAGCTCTGATTTGGTGCAATAGAAGGGAAATGAAGTGAAGTGAAAGTGAAAGTCGCTCAGTTGTGTCTGACTCTGCAACCTCATGGACTGTACAGTCCATGGAATTCTCCAGGCCAGAATACTGGAATGGGCAGCCCTTCCCTTCTCCAGAGGATCTTTCCAACCCAGAGATCTAACTGGGTCTCCTGCATTGCAGGCGGATTCTTTACCAGCTGAGCCACAAGGGAAGACCAAGCATACTGGAGTGGGCAGCCTATCCCTTCTCCAGGGGATCTTCCTGACCCAGGAATCAAACTTCAGTCTCCTGCATTGCAGGCAGATTCTTTACCAGCTGAGCTACCAGGGAACCAGTGGTTAATTTCTAGCAGGAAATGCTGAACTGAGAAGCACAGTCAGGGTGAGAATGACGTGGGTGTGATATTAGTGCTGGGGCATCATCAAGCAGTGTATGGGCAGGGTGGTTTCAAAGGCAGCAAGGTGGGGTTTCCAGAACAGGGGCAGGAGTGAGGGCTTCATTCTCTTGGCCGTGAGATGTTGGAAACCAGAAGGAATATGTGGATGAGCGCTCTAGTGCTCAGAGCTGTCGTGCTATGGGATGCTATGGGGCTAGCAGGGGCTCCATAAATATTTTTTAAGGAATAGATGAAGAATTGGCAACCGTCTAGTTATGAGTCTCATAGGGGGATGTGGCTGGATCTCAGGCACAGAGCAGGGCACTGCAGGTGACCCAGAAAGTTGAGATTTGAAGGCCGTTCTGATAGGATCTGGGGCCTCAGACTGCTTGAGTTTTCCTGGACAACTTTCATCAGGTCTGGGGACTTGGAGGGAGTGGAGCCTGACACGTGGTCGCCAGTCTGCCCAGGGGGATGGAGAGGGAGCAGGCAGGCACCAGGCACACTGGTACCATTTTCTCTGGATCGTCTCTACTTTGCGTCAGCTCCAGCGGACAGACAGCTTGGGAGCAAGGTCTCTTTCCTTCTATGTTCTGTTTCCTTTACCAGGAGCACCCCTAGCTTTTAGCTTATGGTCAGAGCGAGAAAAGTACCACCTGAGGAAGGTTCTCTCAGCTCAGATGTCAGCTCCATCTCCTGCTCCCACATCCAGATGGACCTTACCTCCAGCATCCTGGCAGGAACTGCTCATCCCAGTTTTATTAAAGCAGACACCTCAGCGGTGCATCATGCTTACCAAAGGGATCACTTCTTCCAAGAGAAAAAAGCATTAAGGAATTCCTTCCCAGACCCTTTGATTTCGGAGACCTGAGACAGTCACCCTCCAGGGAGACTGAGTTCAGTTTTCTGGTTGCTCCTCTCAATCAATTTGAAAGATAATGCTGGCACAGAAGATAACACGTCTGTTTTAATAAAGATCACAGGAGGATGGCACAATCCTCCCCAAACTCATTCCTTGTCATGAGGCACCAATCCCCTAGAGCCTGGCTGTCCTTCCAGATACGGGGACACTTGCCAGCAACATAGCTAAGTCCGGGGTGAAGTTCTGGTTCATAGGAAGGCAGAGCAAAGAGCTCTGGGGGGTTTAAGTCTCCTTCCATTGGCTTTGCTATGACTCTGTTCTTGCTTGTCCTTCAGAACCCGCAAAGAGCCCAGTTAATGAGCAGCCAATCTGTCCTCACCAACTGCAGCTCGAGTTTCTTTCTGCCTTTGGCAATTTCACCTGCTGTGTTCCCGTCAATGGGGCCCAGGTAGAAACTGGAGCAAGTCGGGATAAGTTTAATTGGGCCCCAAATGTGATTAACCAAGACTGGCTCACATATGCTCTGCTGGTGTTTAGCATGCCGCAAATTCTAGCATTACCCGGTGGGTCCTAAAAGCCATTCTCTTTTTAATGTTCCTTGCCTAGTTTACTTAAGTTGGAATTTAAATCAAAGGGTAACATCTATATTGGGGATAACTTTATAGTTTATCTTAATATAATGGCTAATAAATGTCATGTTTTAAAGGAGCTTTATAAAAACAATAGTTTTTAACAATGTTATATACTTCTAAGGAAATCTGGTAAGCAGTTGACTGAATCTGGTGCACTGTAATTTTACGCATTATAAAAATAGAGCTACAAGAATAGGGGGCGATAGGCTCAAAGGTACCGAACCAGAGGCAACATGGATATTGGGATGTCCACAGAAATAGAAATGGAACATCCTGCATCTCTCCAACTCAAGTCCAAGTAGGTCTCCTTGGAAACAGGGTTTCTTCATCAGCTTCTTTTAAATTGGAAAGATGTAAACAGCAGACTGCTTCCAAACAGGAAAAGGAGTACGTCAAGGCTGTATTTTGTCACCCTGCTTATTTAACTTCTATGCAGAATACATCATGAGAAACGCTGGGCTGGAAGAAGTACAAGCTGGAATCAAGATTGCCGGGAGAAATATCAATAACCTCAGATATGCAGATGACACCACCCTTATGGCAGAAAGTGAAGAGGAACTAAAAAGCCTCTTGATGAAAATGAAAGAGGAGAGTGAAAAAGTTGGCTTAAAGCTTAACATTCAGAAAACTGAGATCATGGCATCTGGTTCCATCACTTCATGGGAAATAGATGGGGAAACAGTGGAAACAGTGTCAGACTTTGTTTTTTTGGGCTCCGAAATCGCTGCAGATGGTGATTGCAGCCATGAAATTAAAAGATGTTTACTCCTTGGAAGGAAAGTTATGGACAACCTAGATAGCATATTAAAAAGCAGAGACATTACTTTGCCAACAAAGGTCCATCTAGTCAAGGCTATGGTTTTTCCAGTGGTCATGTATGGATGTGAGAGTTGGACTGTGAAGAAAGCTGAGCGCCGAAGAATTGATGCTTTTGAACTGTGGTGTTGGAGAAGACTCTTGAGAGTCCCTCGGACTGCAAGGAGATCCAACCAATCCATCCTAAAGGAGATCAGTCCTGGGTGTTCATTGGATGAACTGATGCTGAAGCTGAAACTCCAGTACTTTGGCCACCTCATGCGAAGAGTTGACTCATTGGAAAAGACCCTGATGCTAGGAGGGATTGGGGGCAGGAGGAGAAGGGGACGACAGAGGATGAGATGGTTGGATGGCATCACCGACTCGATGGACATGGGTTTGAGTGGACTCCGGGAGCTGGTGATGGACAGGGAGGCCTGGTGTGCTGCGATTCATGGGGTCGCAAAGAGTCGGACACGACTGAGCGACTGAACTGAACTGAACTGAACTGAACTGAACTGAAGCATAGCTCAGCGGTAAGGAACCCTCCTGCCATTGCAGGAGACACGGGCTCAACCCCTGGGTTGGGAATATCCCTGGAGAAGGACAATCTACCCCAGTATTTTTCTCTGGGATATCCCATGGAGAGAGGAGCCTTGCCGGCCACAGTCCACAGGGTTGCAAAGATTTGAAGACAACTTAGCTACTAATACAACAACAAAGTATTAATGCATGCTCAGGGGGCCTTCTTTGAATCAACATTTCTAATTCTAGCACTTGGGGGAAAACCCTTCACTGACTCCATCTTGGTCGAATGGGATCATAGGAGATCATGTGAAAGGATTTGATAGTTTTTATCTTGCCCTGGCCATGCCTCTGACATGATCTGCAGGTTTAGATGGATCCCTTAATCTCACAAAGGTTCATACTCTTCGTCTGTGAGATGAAGGATTTGGGCAAGGTCTCTGAGTCTGGCTCCATGCTTGTATGCCTCTATCCCACGTTCTATTTGAAGAAGAAAGACTGTGGGACTTCTCCAAAGCCCATTCTATTTTCAGAAAGGAACAAAACCCTCACCAAAAAGCATGTGTCATCCGGCTGACTGTACATAGCATCCTGGGCAAAACAGACGTGTTCTGGCAACTCTGTTAAATGTCATCTCAAAGGAGGTGAGTTTCTGATGAGCTCATAAATACATCTTTTCTGTCTATTCTAGAAAAGCTTACTGATTTTTTTATTTATTTACTTTGAACAAGTCAAGTTATATAAGCTGGCTAGACCACTCCAAATCAGCACCAGGATATATGGGACATGAGGGCATTGATAAATTTCCAGTACCTTTATACGATTTCTGAAATACCTGTATTAATAATAGTTGCCCAGATAAATATAACCTAGGGAAGAATAAGCATTTCTTAGTTGACAGTGTTTTTTGTGCAATTGAATATAACAAATAAACCTAATTGCTTTTTAACATTTTTCATTTTAAAAGGGAAAGAACAAATTCTTTGAGATTTTCCAGGGGCCCTCTGGGAAATATCAAACTCAGTTTGAGAGCAAGAAGATTTCATTTAGGACTTGATTTGGGAAAGGCAAAGTTGTCAAAAATGTCAAGAGGTTTGAACACTTGACTGAATAGAATCATAGGTCACTGGGAACAATTCTTGGCTACCTATTTAGCCAAAGTAACAATAAAAGGTTTCCAAAGTGAAGGAGATAGCATCGTTATTTTAAAAAAAGTGCAAAACAAAACTGACGACACACCTTATTGTTGTTGTTGTTCAGTTGTTAAATTGTGCCTGATTCTTTGTGACCCTATATACTGCAGCATGCTGGTCTTCCCTGTCCCTCACCATCTCCTGGAGTTTACTCAAACTCATGTCCATTGAGTCGGTGATGCCATCCAACCATCTCATCCTCTGCCACCCTCTTCTCCTTTTGCCCTCAATCTTTCCCAGCATCAGGGTCTTTTCCAGTGAGTTGGTTCTTCACATCAGGTGGCCAAAGTATTGGAGCTTCAACTTTAGCATCAGTCCTCCCAATGAATGTTCAGGGTTGATTTTCTTTAGGATTGACTGACTGAATCTCCTTGCTGTCCAAGGGACTTTCAAGAGTCTTCTCCAGCATCACAGTTTGAAAGCATCAATTCTTCGGTGGTCAGCCTTCTTTGTGGTCCAGCTCACACATCCATATATGACTACTGGAAAAACCATAGCTTTGACTATATGGACTTTTGTTGGCAAAGTAATGTCTCTGCTTTTTAATGTGCTGTCTAGGTTTGTCATAGCTTTTCTTCCAAGGAGCAAACGCCTTTTAATTTCATGGCTGCAGTTATAGTCTGTGTGATTTTAGAGCCCAGGAAAATAAAATCTACCACTGTTTCCATTTTTTCCCCATCTATTTGCATGAAGTGATGGGACTGGATGCCATGATCTTAGTTTTTTGAATGTTGAGTTTTAAGCCAGCCTTTTCACTCTCCTCTTTTACCTTCATTAAGAGGTTCTTTCTTTTAAAAGTAAGAAGACCAGATTCTCTTACATAATCAAAGACATGTTAAGACAGCATAAAGCACAAGAAATGGCTTTGATAAGACACAAAATCTTTGTTTCCTAGGCAGATTACTTAAAAGGTAAAGAAAAAACTACAGTCTCTTGTTAGGAACAGACTAATAGTCCAAGAAAACTTTGCTGTTCCAACAGATAAAACTAAACTCTAGTTTTATATCAGTATCAATGCTAAAGCTCATTAAAAAAGCCTCACATAAATAAATTCACCCAATCTTAGCTAACTTTTACTTTATGCTATAAGATTTCATTTTCAAGATTTTCTGCAGACCTTTTACTATTTGATTGTGAATTACTGAAAAGACCCTGAAAACTGTTTAAAGGCAGTTATTATAAAATATAATTATTATTATTTATTATTTTTAACATACAATTTAATAAGAATTGTACCATTTCTCTCTTAAAATTGACAGCTTGAGAAGAAAAACAGAAAAGTCATGTTGGAAAAATATTTTAGAAGGGTAACACCTATGTATTTTTTAGGAAAATGTCCAAAGTATACAGAAGGCAGAAATCTTACTCAGACTGTTTTAGTTTATTGAATTTTCTCTGCCTCGAAAATCATAGCATAGTTCTCTCGAGACACTTCTAAGGATGTATTACATCATAAAGTACACCAAGGATAGTAACCCATATAAAGCATAATTATTTTTTAAAAGTACATTCTTTAAACTTTTATTCCACACATGAGCTTACAACACATGGTAAGGCTTCCCTGGTGGTTCAGTGGTAAAGACTCCGCCTGCCAATGGAGGAGCCACGGAGCCAGCAGCTTGATTCCTGGGTTGGGAAGGTCCCCTGGAGGAGGAAGTAGCAACCCACTCCAGTATTCTTGCCTGGAGAATCCCATGAACAGAGGATCCTGGCGGGCTACAGTCCATGGGGTCACAAGAAAGTCAGATACGACTGAGCACTACATCTATCATCTAGGAAAGGAACACCAACGCCAAGTCAGGGAGGAGAGAAGTGTGGATGAGTGGACAAGCTCTGAAGCAGTGGCAGGAAAACCAGGGGGGATCAACCCAGAGAAGCCAAGAGAAGGAAGTGTGGTCCAAAAGGATGGAGAGAAATCTCAGCAAAGGGTCTCGGAAGGTAGGCTAGGAGACGAAGAATTTGACAATTAAGGTGTCATTGTGAACTTGTGGAGGAGCAGTTCTGGGAGAAGATGTGGAACCAGGATTGCCTGTGAAGCGCGCTTGGGCAGCCCTCTTCCCCACACTCTACACGAGCCATTCACCGTCTGACTCCCACGGAGCTAAAACACACTTCGTATCAGTGCACTTTGCCTGTGAGGACCTAACTGATTTATGCCTTGTTTCTGGATCTTCTTCTTTAATTAAGGATATGAAAATAAAACATTTCTTACAAAGAAAAAAAGGTGTTTTATAGCAGCTTGGGGAATGGAACTGTTTATTAAGGAGAAGAAAAATGCAAAATAGAGGATAAACACAATGAAATTACTCTTAACCAAACAGAGCTCTCAGACATATGAAAAAATGCTCAACTTATAATAAAAGGAACATGAAGTAGTGAGATACTTTTTCTTTCACTGGTTTGGCAAAGATTTTAAAAAATATTTATGCATGGTAATACCCTGTGATGGTGAGGCCAGATGTACTTGGGCATTTCAGCACAAATATGGGAGTAAAACCTTTGGGATGATATTTTGATGGGATATTTAAGAGTCTTAAAGATATATGTAGAATTTGTCTGGTGGTCCAGTGGTTAAGAATCCGCCTACCACTGAAGGGGATACAGGTTCGATCCCTGGTCCGGGAAGACTCTACGTGCCCTGGGGCTAAGACTCCACATGCTTAGCCTGTGCGCCCAAGAACTCATGCTCTGCAACAAAAGAAGCCACGCAATGAGAAGTCCACGTGCTGCAGCTAGAGAGTAGCCCACACTGGCAGCAACTAAAGAAAGCCCATGCCCAGCAATGAAGACCCAGTGCTGGCAAAAATAAATAAGCAAATACAACTCATTAAAAAATATGTATAGATACGGATCCAGAATTCCATTTCTAGATTTTTCTTTTAAGGAGATAAAGGTATATGCAAAACTTCTCTTATAGGAATGCACATTTCAGTGTTACTTGTATTACCCCCAAAATGAAAACGAATGAATATTCAATAATACAGACCTGGTTAAATAAGGTATAGTTATAAGATTGGACAATATCAAGTCATTAAATAATAATTCAGGAAACATTTAGAGACAGTGAAGATATTCAGAATGCATTAATTAGGGATAAAAAAGTATCAAAGCAATATTTATGGAAGGAACTAATTTAAAAAAATGTAAGTACCTGAAACAAAACTACACAAAATAGTTAGCAATAGTTAATAAGGAATAGTGGGGGTAATGGCTGATTTAAAATTTTTGCTCATTTTTTTTCTTTGAGTTTTCTTTTATTCCTAAAATGAACATGCATTGTTTATGTGTTTGAGATGAATAAGTATTATAAACAAGAATTGAGTCTATTCAAGAATGAGTCTGAGAGAGAAATGTTCAATGCACTGAAATCTTATCAAAGGATAAACAGTGAGGGGCTCTCTTTCTCACCCACTTTATTGACGAAGGAATTCCAGCCCGTTGAGGCTTGCTAACATATGGATTCTTTTTATTCATTTTTCCTGATGTGCAAGGTGGGACCACTCACCTGGGGGGATCCAAGGAAGCCACGTGAAATAGTGGGAGAGAAGCATGAATCAGGTTCCTGATTCACAAACTGTCTGCTTTCCCCACCAATGTCTTCAACCATTCTATCTATCTATCTATCTATCTATCTATCTATCTATCTATCTATCTATCTATCTATCTTCCATCTATATATATTGGAGGGTGAAGTAGAAAAGGGCAGTTTAATTATTTTGCCAGGCAAAGGGAGACACACTGGGCTTCTGCCTTGAAAAACTGTGGGCCCCCTATTTACATGTTTAAATTACACAGTGAAGCAGTGTATTTTTAAAGTCTTTATTGAATGTGTTACACTATTGCTTCTGTTTTATGTTTTGATTTTTTGGCTGGGAGGCATGTGGGAAACTTAGCTCCCCGACCAGGGGTTGAACCCACACCCTCTGCATTGGAAGCTGATGTCTTCACCACTGGACTGCCAGGAAGTCCCTGATTTAGTTCTTACGTTTAGGATTTCCATTTTGAAAGGAGGCTTCTTCCACTTCTCAGTTCATTTTTATCATTTTGGCCCAAACTAATTTCTCAGGACTTTTGAAGAATTTTCCTTCCTGGAATCATTGAACATCATACACTACAGATGCTAACTGCTTCTTTTTGTAACCAAAGTTGTTCTCACCATACAGGTGTAGTGATGAATCACAACACTTCAATCCAACCAGCTATCCCACCCCAAAACAAGGGAGTCTCAAGATGAAACTTTAAAACACTGTGCCAAAGAGGAAATTTAAAAGTTCCATACCACAGGCAGTTAATTCCTTTACTGATGATAAGATCAATAACAGTTGGAGAAAAACATGTAAATTTGAAGGATGAGGCAATTGTTAAAAGTCCTGGATGGACTACACCAAAAATGATCTTGGTCACTGAGTGGATTACTTAACCACGATGTTTAGGAAGGAAAGCTCAAAAGTAGGAAATGAGCAAATGATAGAGTAGTTACATAGATCTTTCGTCTGGTTAATATGCAATTAAGTTTGGCACATAATATATAGGCACTTGATTCATTTCCAACTGGCCACTTTATCTTCTGCAGCAGATCAGTTGATTATAATTCTACTAATATCATCTTCCCTTTAGATCACCATAATCAAATGCAGGAAAGGCTTTGAGTTATGCGTTCTTTTAGCAGCTATTTAAAAAGCCCACCTTACTCTTTTATGCCTGGAGGTAGGACTTTGTAAGCTTTGCTGTGGTTTGCATCAAATTAAAGAGAGATTTTTTTTTTGCTCCATAACGGGACAAAACACTCTAATTTTTGTGGGTTGAAAATGTGTTGTAAATATTAACATGTACCAAGTGATGAGCTGTCTCTCCACTTTGAACTGAACTGTGGGCTGAAACTTTTTAAAAAAATATAGAAATAGTAGGACTTCCCTGGTGGTCCAACGGTTGGAATGCCAAGCTTCCAATATGAGGCATGTGAGTTCGATCCTGGGGTGGGGAATGAAGACCCCACACGCCTCGAGGCACAGCCAAAAAATTGAAAAGAGAAAGAAATGGTAAATTCTAGGGTAATGAGATAAATAAATTAACTTAATTAATTATTTAAATTAGCAAAGAGATCAATCAAAAGTTTTATTATTCTTTTATTTTCTATAAATTATAATACCAAGTAATATCTAGATATGCTAATATTATTCATAAGCTTGAAGATGAGAGTCATTCATGATCTGCATGATTCAGGGTAACAGAATTGGTCTTTAGGAGAGGATAACAGAGGGGTAACTGTCATCTGCATCCAGGCCTATGCAACACAACCTGATGACCCCTGTGAGCTGGGAAGCTGCTTTGAGCACTGTTGTTGATGCCCTCATGGCAGAAATTATGGGTCATCCGTGACATGCATTGGCAACACTCTTCCCTAGGGCTGCTGTATACAGGTGTGTAGGTTGTATCCTCCATATGGGCACATGGCTGAGAGAGTGATTGGGAGGCGAAATCAAAGCCATGCTCAGTCATTACCCAGAGGAAGGGATCTCTTTTCCTAATTTAAGGGAATTTATTCAAGAAATGTCTATTGAACACCTACAATGTGCAAAGTCTTGAGAAAACCAAAAACAAATGCAAAAGCTAAAATAGCAAAAGAGATCCATCCCTCATGAAGCACACAGCCCATTGGGAAGGGTTGGGGGCCTGTGGTTTCTCTCAGCATGAATTTCTACATCTGTAGAATGTGGACAGTATTATGCATATGTACACACTTGACCCAAACCAAACTTAATGAGCATGTATTCCTTCTGCTGTTGTTTTTGTTTTAGTTTTCCTTTGAGGGAAATTCTTCATGCTTGGTTCATCTATTTTCATCTTTATGAATTAATGTTGTTGTTGTTCAGTTGTTAAGTTGCATTCAACTCTTTGCAACCCCATGGATGGCAGCACACCAGGCTTCCCTGTCCTTCACTGTCTCCCGGAGTTTGCTCAAACTCATGTCCATTCAGCTGATGATGATGCCATGTAGCCATTTCATCCTCTGTCCTCTACTTTTCCTCCTGCCCTCAATATTTCCTACCAGCAGAGAGAGTCTTTTTCAATGAGTCAGCTCTTGATATCAGGCAGCCAAAGTATTGGAGCTTCAGCTTCAGCATCAGTCCTTCCAATGAATATTTAGGGTTGATTTCCCTTAGGATTGACTGGTTTGATCTCCTTGCAGTCCAAGGGACTCTCAAGAGTCATCTCCAACACCACAGTTTGAAAGCATCAGTTCTTCAGAATTAATGGCTGAATTCAATTTGCCAGAGTTTTACTTCTTAGAAGTTACATGGATCCAAGACATTTAGGCTTTTGACCTTTGGAATTGACATCGAGTTCTGTATCTGAATTTATTCTTTGCTTGTATCATCACTGATCCTCTCTGTACACTACTAGCATTATTGAGAGAAAAGATGGAGGAACAGAGAGTGTCAGGGATAGGAGGGGACTAGGAAGTACTTATGAAGGAGGCGTCTGAGGCCTGGGGAGGGTGTGACACGTCTGTTGTTAGAAGCTAGACTGTGGCCAAGCTTGGGTTGGAGACTGGTTCTCTGTTTCTTGCCAGAGTTCTCTGTGTCAACATATGACCTTGAGACTGCCTTCAGATGGTTAAGCGATGAATGTGCATTTGGAAATAACCTTGTTCTCACATATGAAACGTGCTTCATGGAGCATGGGCCAAGTGTGTACCCAGTCCTGTTTCTCCCCAGTCTAGAGAGTTCTCAAATTTCCTCTGCTCAATGATCAAGTGGCTGGGGACCTTTCCATAGTTCAATTCATTAGTTTGTGGTGATTCCAAGCTGTAACAGAAATCTCCCTGGGGACCCATCCTGTGTCTTCTTCATTAAAGGAAGTCTTCCCTTGGTATTTCTCTCCAGCCCTGGTCCAGATATGGAGGAGAGGGATCAAGAGGCAAGGGAGAGGGCTCCAGGCTTAAATGCCAGCAATCCAATTACAGGAATGTTTAACCTTTGTAAATAAAACCCCTGCTTGGCTCGCTTCTCAGATGGAGGGAGGAAAATGAACTGATTTAGTATGAAGCCCCGTACTGAGTGGAGAGGACCAGAGTTTATAACATCCTTCCTGGCAAAGAGAGCTCAGCCTGCTGTTAAAAATTATTCTCCCTCGAAGGCCAACTGGCAGCAGAAACAAGAAAACATGCAGTGCAGTAAGCCACCTCCTCAGGTGCCCTTGCTGGTGACGGGGACTGTTTACCTCTGCATTTGGTTCAAAAGAGCCATAGGAGGGTCTGGTCAGCGGCTTGGCTTCCATTAAGAACAGAAGAAATAAAATTAAATGTGAAACAGCAGACAGTGGAAGATGAGCAGAAAATAGAGTCGAATTTTTCACACACCCTTGGATAGGGAGGACCTCCGTGGTTTAGAAGCAGTACAGGAAGCCGAGATGGGAAGATCAAAAAGATTCTATGTCTATGTACACACAAATATTGAAGGCAAATAAACTGGAAACTACTTGCCACAAAGGCGGCATCAAAAGGCTGTTGGTTGTTATTATTTATAATAAATTCATTCATTTAACATTTATTGGTCTGGCTGCTCCAGAGATCAAAGACTCAGAGCCCTACATGCCCCCCTGCAGAGACGGGGATAGAATCCATCACCCTTGTTTATACCTTCGAGTTCGTGCGTGCTCAGTCATGTCTGACTCCTTTGTGACCCCATGGACTGTAGTCCATCAGGCCCCTCTGTCCATGGGATTATCTAGGCGAGAATCCTGGAGTGGGTTGTCATTTCCTCCTCCAGGGGATCTTCCCAACCCAGGGATCAAACCTGCATCTCTTGCACTCCTGCATTGGCAGGTGGGTTCTTTACCACTGAGCTCCCTAGAAAGCCTCCTTATTTCTAATGGTTTATTCATTCATCCGAAGTTGTGGTGGGTCAGGGGGCTTCTATGTACATACTTACACATACTGATGAGGAAAGCACTAGGATATTGTTAGGTAAATGGACAAATGTTAGAACTGACAATTTTACAAAAGAGGAAATATATTCGGTTAGGAAAAATGTGTGAGTGCCCCATCTTGTTAATAATGATTGAAGTGCAAATTAAAATGAGGTGGTTTTAGACTATTAAGTGACCAAACTTATTGTTTAATAATACCCAAAGCTAGCACATATGTAGAGAAAAATAAGTAACATTATGCTCTGGTAAATAAAGACAGTATTTTGACAATATTTACCGAGAGTCTAAAATGTCCTTATTGTTTGAGAGTAATTGCACTTCTAGGAACTTGTGTAAAGGAAATAATCAAAGATGCAGGCAAAGATTCATATATAAGAATATTCATAATATATTCTCCTGGGAAAAAAAAGCAGTTATAATGTCCAACAACAGGCAAGCCATGGGGTTGCAAATAGTCAGACGTGACCGACCCATAGGCAAGTTGACAATAAATTAAGATATATCTATATATTTCCTGGTGGCTCAGATGGTAAGAATGTGCTGCAGGGCGGGAGACCTGAGTTTGATCCCTGGATTGGGAAGATCCCCTGGAGGAGGGCATGGCAACCCACTCCAGTATTCTTGCCTGGAGAACCCCCATGGACCAAGGAGCCTGGTGGGCTACAGTCCATGGCGTCGCAAAGAGTCGGACACGACTAAGCAACTAAGCATATATATATATATATATACACACATATGTGTGTGTATATATATATATGTATATTTATATAAAACAGTTTATTTTGAGTAAAACTCATATTGAAGGATATGTAATGATAATAGATATGCTCAAGATATAGTAGAAAGTAAAATAAAAATAGAGATACAAACTCTACAGGACTAGAACCTAAAAATAATTAAATGAATGATTGTAACAAAACAGAAGCAGACTCAGAAGCACAGAGAACAGGCTCGTGGTTACCAGTGGGAAACCAGTGGGGGAGGGACAAGACAGGGGCAGGATATTAAGAGGCACAACTACTGCACGTGAAATAAATGAGACACAAGGGTTAATGTATCGCATGGGAAATGTAGCCAACATTTGATAATAATTTCTTAAATTTATTTTTTATTTTTGGCTGGCTTGGGTCTTCGCTGCTACTTGAGGGCTTTTTCTAGTTGTGGTGAGTAGGGGCTACCCTCTGCTTGTGGTGTGCGGGCTTCTCACTGCAGTGGCTTCTCTTGTTGTGGGGCGCGGGCTCTAGGATGCCGGCTCAGTAGTTGTGGCCCACAGGCTTAGTTGTCCCACCTCCTGGGGAATCTTCCTGGACCAGAGATCGAACTTGTGTCCCTCGAACTGTCAGGTGCATTCTTAACCACCGGATCACTAGGGAAGTCCTGTAGTGAGCATATAATGTTACAAAGACAAAAATGGTAAACTTCAACCACACCGCCCTCCCATGGTGATGGTTAAGCCCTGTGTGAGATTGTCCCACGAGATTTAAACCCAACTTGCCTTACAGGTAACCAGGAGGGTGTGTAAGCCCTTCCGTTGGGTAGAGGTTCTCTCTTTAAGGATCTGAAAATGGGTGAGGCACGTTGGCCGCCTCCTGGCAGGCTCCCTGGCAGCTTGACCTGGATCTTAGGGGGCCATGTCAGCAGCTTCTGGGGTGTTGGGCAGACCTGTCAGATGCCTGTTCCCCAACCCCCCCCTTGAAATACAGGGTCAAAGAGTTTCTGACATTCATGGGCTACCCCTGAACTTCTGCACAGAGAAATTTTAATCCCAAAGCAACATACACCCTTCTGTACCCCAGGCATTGAATAAATCAGTGGCGATCTCCAACTCCATAATTCTAACAGAGCCATCTCTGATGGCTGTGGCAATTTGCTCTCTCGTGGGTTAGCGACCGCCTGTAATTGATGAGGAAACTGACAGCTCTTTGTCTTCCTTCACCACATTTGTCATTTGGCAGCTGGCTTATTCTTTATCTATTGCCTGTGACTCTCTCTCTCTGTGTCTCTCTCTCCCTGGGCACTTGTGGAGCAGATGTATCTCCTCCTCTCCCTACAGACAAAATCTATAAAGCCATAACATGTTTTTAATGCAATTCAGCTTTTTGAAACATGCATAATTGGAGAGTTCCAAAATAATTAGTTTATTATAGTGGGTCTGTAAAAATGAACTTGCATCTCATTTATGAGCCATTAGATCCCATGTTCTACCAGCCTGATTGCTATTAATGCCACCAGCATATAATTTAGCATACTTTATTAAAATGTGTCACAATTGACCGTCTCTTGCTCCCAGCCCCCACCACGTCTGGGGGCTGGGATAGGCTGTTCTTCCCATAGCAGTCCTGCAGCTTCATTAATGTATTGATTGATTTATTTAATTGTGGTGAAATATAGGTAACATAAGGACTTCCCTGGTGGCTCAGATGGTAAAGAATCTGCCTGCAATGCTGGAGATGTGAGTTTGATCCCTGGGTCTGGAAGATCTCCTGGAGGAAGGCAGGGCAACCCACCCAGCATCCTTGCCTGGAGAATCCCATGGGCAGAGGAGCCTGGTGGGCTACAGTCTATGAGTTTACAAAGAGTCAGACAAAACTGAGTGAATACACACACACACACATACGTAACACAAAATATTATATGTTAACCATTTTCAGTTGTACAGTTCAGGGGTATTAAGGATCTTCAACGTGTTGTGTAACCATCACCACCAACCTTCTCCAGACAACTTTTCATCTTATAAAACTGAAGCTCTGAACCCATTCAACAAAAACTCCTCGTGGTCTGTAGCTTTTGATACAAAAGCTTACCCCCCCACCACCCCATGGTAAGCTGGGTTATGAGGTTCCTTTCCAGGAAAACATATGACATTCATTCTGTTTCTTTCAGAAGCAGTTAAACAAAGAAAAGAACTTAAGCCATGGGGTGATAAGGAAGAAAGAAGAGAAAAAAATTCAGGATGTGTAACATATAGCACAGCCCATGGGTAGATGTCATTGTTCTAGAAGGTAAGAACAATTAGCTCCTTTATGGGAACAACTTGGATTTTTTTTTCAGACAAATATAATGAAAATTTAAAAATATGACTGCATATCTGCTACTTATATTCCACGTGGGCCAGACATAGAGCAGGAGGGAGATGAAAGAAAAACAAGTCACATCCTCTCCTTAAGGAACTGTGGGTCTCATGGCAGAGAAGAGCAAGAACTGATGCAAGTTTGTACAAGAGACTAGTATTAATGACTCTGTGACAAAAAGCTGAGAAGGGAATTGGAGTTGCCCACAGTCCTGGAATGCTACAGGGCTGTCCTCAGGGCAAAGAACTCAGGTGTGGGAGGAACAGGTAAGAATAATTCTTCATTATCCCCTTTATGTGCCCTGGGTGGGGAGAAGGAGAAAAGCTCCCCTCCCACCCCCAGGAGGAATGCTGGAGAGGGGCGGTGGGCTGCAGCAGGACCTCTGTCCCAGGGTCTGGCACTTAATGTGCATGCCCCCAACCCGGAGATGCCGAGCATCAGCATGATGTCCCTTTTTCCCATACGGATGTCATCAAGGGACTGGCCGGAAGGGGACTGGGACCTTCAGGCAGAAACCCTAGAGTCTGGCGCAAAAAGTGAGATAGTAACTGTCTCAGTTTTTTGTGGTCTCATCACTGAAGGAGAAGAGGGCTTCCCTGCCCCCCTTTCCCTCTTAAGGGGGAAAGTTGAGCTTTGTGACTTGAGGTTCTCAGTCTGCAACCAGGGATAGGAGTTTTTCATTTTTTGGCTTTTAGAAGAAAACCATTGGATTGTCACAAAAGTGGAGTCTAAATCTTTTCTTCCAACAAAATTTTACTTAGAAGTCCAGTAAATTCGGGGTATAACATATACCAGCGTGTGTGGGTGTAGGGGTATGTAGGGGAGGGTTGGATGCAAAGCCATTAACTCTGCTTTGGTAGAAGGTGGAATAGCTCTGTGTGACCAGGGAACCTCTCTCCTATTGAATGTTCTCTCATTGGTGCATAGAAGCATCTGGAAGGCATTTGGGAGAGGAGAGGGAAGAGGAGAGGAGGGTTTGTATGAATGTTAAAAAATCCCCCATCTGGCACAGAGTCAAAATGCAGGAGTGGCAGAAAAAAGGGCCAGACCCACGCTAACATCAACTGGGATGTCCGATCAGATGAAATCCAAGGTGTCTGCCATATTCGTGACGGGTCTGCCAGTAGCATCTCCCAGAGGGTAGAAGAGGCAGAAAGAGGAAGCTGCTACTCTGGGCTTAACTCCAACCAGCAGAGTAAATGTGGTTGGTGAAGCAGAATTGGCTGAGGTCCTGAGAATAAATGAGGACACAGTGCAGAGTTTGTGGTCACCGCAGTGGGGAAGGGTCTCTACAGTGGGAGATGCTGAATAGCGCCTACGGGATATGAGACGGCTCAGGATAATAATGTGAGCCAGAGGATAAAAGGATGAGATGGTTGGATGGCGTCATTGACTCCATGGACATGAGTTTGAGCAAACTCCAGGAGATAGTGAAGGATAGGGAAGCCTTGTGTGCTGCAGTCCATGGGGTCGCCAAGAGTCAGACACGAATGAGCAACTGAACAACAACTACTACTGTTCTTGGAGGCTGAATGGTTTGTACGAGGCACCCAAGTGCTGGATGCACAAATTTTCAAGGCCCCAAAGGAAAGGGAAACTTATAGGGACACTGTCTGCTGAGTTCGGGTGTAAATCACATCTGGATGAGAAAAATGGGGGCTTGTGGACTGGGATGAATTTGCAGGAAGGTTATGTCACAGAAGCCACATGTATTGCGGGGGGTGGGGGTTGCTGCCAAAAGCTTGGAGGAAAATGCAGCAAGTGTTTTCTGATTGTAACTGGGGCATTTGAAGGGTCAAATATGGGCAGGTGGGCAGGGGCCCTGTCTGCTCTGACGGGGTAGTGAAGACAGATGGGGAAGGGTGGATCCCACGGCCCCCATTTGATTCCTGCCTCTTCTCTTTAGCAGAATGGATTTGGACAGAAGATTCCATTGCTTGCTGAGTGAGAAACAGGGAGGGAACAGGGGTTTGAGGTGAAAGGCTCAGGACAGAGTCCTCACCCTCTGTTGAGCCTGAGCTTCCACTCCTCCTGCATAAAATGGGGATAATAACCCTCCCCAGCAGACCTCACGGTGTGGTCCTCGGATGGCAGCGTCAGCATCACCTGGGCGCTGTCACAAGTGTGTATCCTCAGGTCTGACCCCGGACCTGCTGCATCAGAATATCTGAGAGTGAAGCTCTCGGAAAGCTTCTTGGGAAGCTGTTGGAACAGAGCCTTCAGAGGTTCTCCTGCCCTCTCTTGTCGTGGAACCTTGGTCCATATCATGTGGTTGCTAGGAGACGTAGGCCAGGGGCAGTATGGGAAACACCCTTGCATGCTGAAAGACATCTTGAAACCATTAGTTTTCAGGAAGTGAGTCAAATGTCCTGGCTTGGACAAACCACATCCCAAACTCTTGACAAGACTACAGATGAGAGCACCAAAGTGCTGCCAGCTGGCAGAGCATGATTTGAAAAGAGCAACTTCGATACTTTCTAGTCTAACCAGATGGAAAGGTCACAGGAGGAAGTTAAAAGAAACAGTTGGAGTAGCCAGACCTGTTCACTTTCTCTCCAGGTCTCTCCACGCAAACACCTTCCTCCTTTTCTTTAGTCGCTGTAATAAATAGAAGTGCACAGGGTTCCTTCATCCAGCAAAGCACACATTATTTCTCTAGCATCAGAGCGCTAATTTGTAACATTGATTAAATTTGGCTTCAGACGGGGGAGGGATGGCACCTTTAAGATTTGCCGCATCATTTGGGAAAATCACTCACTTCACACATGAGAACGGATTAGAATGTGTCAGTACCAATACCAGGCATTTCCCTGTTGTCACACGATGTTAAAGGGACAATTATTTCATGTCTGAGTAAAAAATCTTACTCGGTGGCTAAAGTTAATGTAGCAAATGGAACTGTGTAGAAACAGGGCTTGGACGTTTTGTGAACACAGGCAATTGCCCGTTAACCGTGCTGGTGAACACATTTCTTCCTTTCCATCTCTTTTACCAGATAGGAGACGATTATTGTTTTGCTTAGAAGAGGCCTCGGCCCCTCTGAACTCGGAACGATGTAACACAGACTCACAGTTCAAAGGTTAAAAGAGGATTGATCTGTGAACTCTCCCCAATCCCTTGCTTTTCTCCCTACTCTCTGAAGGATAAACCTCTTCTTCCAGATAAATCCAGATTGGTTTTCCAATAGATTGGCTTTTGGCCTCCCCGGCTGAATAGTACTTTGACATAACCTGGACAAACCTCCCTATAGTTATGAAGAAATCATTTCCAACATCTGAGGTTAATTCACTAAATGAAGCATTGAATTTTCTTCCAGAGAAGCAAGAAAAATTGTTTGGATGAGGTTAGAAAAGGCTAGGCAAGCTCAGAGAACATTCCCCGGGGCTCCACCCCTGCACAGAGCTCTATTGGACATTTATGGCAGCATTCGATGAATAAGCTATAGGAAAAAACTCTGCATTTTTGCACTGCTTTTTATGTTTTGAGTGACTTCTCATATGTTATCCAAAAGGTCTTGTGAGATAAATAAGATGGGTGGCTCTTTGCGACCCCATGAACTGAAGCCCACCAGGTTCCTCTGTCCATGGAATTATCCCAGCAAAAATACTGGAATGGGTTGCCATTTCCTCCTCTGGGGGATTCCCCACCCAGGGATCAAACCTGTGTCTCCTGCCTTGCAGGTTGATCCTTTACCACTTGGGAAGCCCAGGATGATGGGTGGAATTAGCCCTATTTGGTGGATGGATTGATTGTACCCAAGGAGTAGCTGAACATGGCTGGTCACTCAGCACACATCCAGTTATATCATATTCGGGACAAGGGGTCCCTGGTCTCTTCCAATGGGCTGTAGTCTTTTTTCATTAAGTGAGTCTGACTCCAAGTGCTTGCCGAAGGGAAAGGGCAAAGAAAGAGATGTGCAAATTCCATCATCTCAGCGCTGGGGAATTGTGGCTGCTGTGATTTTGGGCTTCATCTCCCGACAGGTCTCAGGATCCCTATCATTATCATATTTCTTGTATGTGTGTGCTTTCAGTCACTAAGTCATGTGTGACTCTTTGCGACTCCATGGACTGTAGCCCACTTGACTCCTCTGTCCATGGGATTTCCCAGGCAAGAATACTGGAGTGGGTTGCCATTTCCTACTCCGGGGAATCTTCCTGACCTAGGAATTGAACCTGAGTCTTCTGCATCTCTTGCATTGCCAGGTGGGTTCTTCACCAACCAAGTGTGGGACCAAAGGGAATACTTCCCTTTACCACCACAGGTGTTTAAGCCCAAGCTCAGCTCCAAGAAAAGAGAAAGAGGAACTTATAGAGGTGAGTTTTCCACTGAATACAGCACCTGTGTCAAAGTTATGCTTGTCCCTTGATTTGTGAATGCAAGTGATTTCACGTTAATGAAACCTTTATATAAGTTAGGGTTAGTCACTCAGTCTTGTTGAACTCTATGTGACCCCATGGACTGTAGCCCACCAGGCTCCTCTGTCCATGGAATTCTCCAGGCAAGAATACTGGACTGGGTTGCCATTTCCTCTTCGAGGGGCTCTTTCCAACCCAGGAAGTGAACTGTATCTGTTAGTTTCTTGCATTGGAAGGTGGATTCTTTAACCACTGGCTCCACCTGGGAAGCCCAAACTCTCCACTTAGGGTACCGGACATTCTCGAAAGTAGCCGATTCCCTTCTGGCTTTGCAGAGGATGCTAATGAGTTATTGCTGATAGAACCATAAGGCTGTTATTTGCGTGAGTAAAATGGAGCTACTGTGTAGATAAAATGAAACTATAAAATGAAATGCTGTTAAAATGGTGAATGAATTTAGACATGTTATGGAATAGGTAAGTTTGGCAACTGATTGGAACGGGTCATTTTAATGGGTCTCCTTGAATCAAAGTCAGTGTTGGAAGTTGTATGGTGTATCAGAAACAAATCCATCTCCTCCTTTTGTTACTATTTGAATCATTTCTGGCATGAATCTCAGGCCCTGTCTTATCAGTCTTAGTGGGTCAGGAGGCAGGGAGCAGGTCAGATCACTCTCTGCTCTTATGGAGGACATCTAATCAACCCTGAAGACCCAGAGGATTCTGCTTGATCTTCTCAAAATGAACTTTCCAGGGATGTAGTGCAAAACTCGAGTGCCAGTCTTATCCTATGCCAACTTCAGCCTTGGGAAGGAAATTAATAGCTGGGTTCAAACAGGAACAATACACGAGAAGGTCTCAGATTTGTAATATTGGTGCATGAGAAGCAGAAGAGCAGAGATGGAAACACCCACTTCGACCTTCCCACAGTTCAGCTCAGTGGAATCCTATGGATTCCCTAGAACTATAATCCTATAGTTTTATTGGGTTATACATCACCTAAGAAGCTGTGGGCGTGTCTGGGTCCCCTAGGTGGTATGTCTTCTTCTGGCATTGCCAGGAAAACACCACACACCAAACGCAAACCATAGCTTGTAGAACCAAGTCCATTCCACCGTCTGTTTTTATAATAGCCGAGAAGTTTTGGGGCTTTCCAGGTGCTTCAGCAGTAAATAACCCACCTGCCAATGCAGGAGATGTAGGTTCAATCCCTGGGTCAGGAAGATCCCTTGGAGAAGGAAATGGCAACCCACTCCAGTATTCTTGCCTGGCAAATCCCATGGACAGAGGAGCCTGGCAGGCTACAGTCCATGGGGTTGCAAAGAGTCGGACACAGCTGAAGCAACTTAGCACATATACACGCAATAGAGACTAAATGGCTCACAGCCTAAAATGTTTACTCTCTGATCGTTTATAGAAAAAGTTTGTTTTGCTTCAGCTAATTGCTGTCCTTTCAGGACTGGAGGTGAGGTTGGGGGAGCTATATGGTGTGAGGGCCAGATACTTGAACAAGATCAGGATTTTATTAGGAAGAAACAGAAAGGAAGCTGATACTGTGCAGGAAATCAAAGGTATTTATTAAATTTAGAAGTCATCTAATTTCTCTGATACTCATTTTCTCCATCTGCATACATGGGGTATAAGCAGAAAGGTTTCTGGGAAGTTGGTGAGAATCCAGGAGAAGGCATGTAGGTGTATGCCTGGGTGACTGAAGAATGAATGAATAGGAGGTGGTCAAAGGTGAGGCTGGGGAGGTGAGCTGGCTCCTATCATGCCAAAGAATTCTGGCTTTATTCTGTCGACATACGGTGCCCTTTGAAATGCTTCAAGCAAATGACAATGTGACATTTGCATTGGAGGGAGAGAACATGGCATTTGGTGGGTGGCTAGAGCAGAAAGGTCATTTGGTCAGAAAGTAACAAGAATGGAATGCTTATTGAAAGGGAAACTCATCAAATTGCTTTCTCCTTAACCCTTCCATCTGCAATGTGGGAGCCCCTGGTTTGATCTCTCGGTTGGGAAGATTCCCTGGAGAAGGGAATGGCTACCCACTCCAGTATTCTTCCCTAGAGAATTCCATGGATCGAGAAGCCTGGCAGGCTATATATAGTCCATGGAGTTGCAAGGAGTCAGACATGAATGAGACACTTTCACTTTTACTAACCCTTCCTTCAGGAGAGGGAAGAGACGAGGAAGGGACAAGCAATGGGATTACATGCATGCAGCACATGCAGAATAACCCTGGTAAAATGGGCATTGGCTCAGAAAGCCATGTGTCATCCAGGGATCCTTAGACTAGAAGGGTGATGGGCCCTCATGAGAGAACATGGAGAAACGCCGTCTCAGAAGCCACAGGTTCTAGTCCTGACCCTACCAGGAACTTGCTGTGTGGCCTGGAGCAAGTGGAACCATCTTTCTGGTTTTGTGTTTTATCATCTGAAAAAGACAACTCTCCCTTGAGATCGTTTCTTTGAAAACATAGATGTACCAGCAGGAATAGATTCAGATTTTGAGAGCCTGGGAATTGCAACACTTGGGGACCTCTCTTTAAGGAAAAATAAGTACAAAATTGGATGAGAAAGTAAAAATTGATAAGGAGACAAGAAATCTGACATAGAATGTGTTTTAAAGTGATGAAAAGATTCTAAACATCACAGAAATTCATAAAAAATTAAAATATTGTAAATGAATGGCTTGATAAATCCTCATATTTCTTTTTGGCTCTGTACCTTGGGCTCACTTCTTCACAGGACAATGCTTTTATTGCATTTTCTTTTTTAAAAAATATTTTGTTCATTTCTTTAGCCGCATCAGGTCTTAGTTGTGGCATGCGGGATCTTTCGTTGTGGCACATGGCCTCTCTGTTGTGGTGTGTGGGCTTGGTTGCTCAGAGGCACGGTGGGATCTTAGTTCCCCCACCAGGGATCAAACCCTCGTCCCCTGCATTGCAAGGTGACTTCTTAACCACTGGACCATCGAGGAATTCCCTACATTTTCTGAAGGCAGCATAGAACAATAACTCAGCCTTTTTGATGAAAATTTGCTTTTAATGATTGGTAATAGGACAGCAGGATTATCCTGCTGCCACGTGACTCTCCCCATAGCTGTATTTGTTGTTTGTAGTCTCTGTGACCTGCAAACACAGAGGTTCTGTATTTCCTATTTGCCGTGACTCCCATCAGAAAACTTAAGCCTGGAGTGTGTTGGTAACTGTATAGCCTGTACCACTGCACCAGTTCTTAATGCCAGAGGGTTTACATTTTGGCCTGGATATCAATGAACTGCACCCTCAGAGAACAGAACCCTCTATGCACACTGTTACATGTCTGATGTCAGAAAGACATGTATTTCACACCTTGTTCCTGTTCCATTGACCAGAATCTGATGCCATGTCAGAAACCAGAGAGCTGCCTCTAGGCAGTGAGGGGTCTTCTTGAAAACCAGGATGGTTAGAGGGACTTTAAGTCATACATGTGTCTTAGTGAACCTGAGCTGAATGTGTCTCTACTGCTCTTTAGGCAGACCCAGATAGTCAAGTGATACTGGGACAATTGCCCATCCCTAATGAGAAGATCATAATATTTCCCAACCACACACTACAATAGTCTATATGGGTTAAAGACCAACCCATAGGAAGCAAACCCATGAAACACTTAGAAGAATACCCAGAAGGATTTCCTTATGACATTGGCAGAGGGGAGGATATCTTAAAAATCAGTTGGAAAAGGAAAACATCATAAAGGGAGACTTCAATAAAATTGGTTTCATCAAAATTTTGAATGTCTGTGATGACCACAGACACTGTGAAAACAACTGCTATTTTTGAATAGTCTCTATGCTGTTCCAAATGTTTTGCCAATGTTATCTCATTTAATTTTAATAGCAATAAAAAAGAATGCTATTGCCTCCATTTTAAAGATGAGGTAGAGAGAATCAAATAATTTCCCCAGTGCCATGTGGTTAGTTTATAAGTGGCTGAATTAAGAGACCCTATCCTCTTACCTAAATGTGTTTGTTATCCCATCTTACCTTCTTGCTATGTAATTTGTAATAAAATGAAAAGACATGCCACAGATAAACAGAAGATCCTTGCTATTCTTAAAATCATGAAAGGGTCAGCATTCAGAATATATGAAGAACTCCTACATGCCAACTGGAAAAAGAGAAATGACTCATTGAAAATGAGCCAAGGATAAGAATCTGCCTGCCAATGCTGCTGCTACAGAAGACGTGGGTTTGATCTCTGGGTTAGGAAGATCCCCTGGAGGAGGAAATGGCAACCCACTCCAGCATCATGCTGGGATAATCCCATGGCCAGAGGATCCTAGTGGGCTACAGTCCATGGGGTCTCAAAGAGCTGGACACAACTGAAGTGACTTAGCATAGCACAGCACATCGTCCTACGAGGGCTTCCCACGTGGCGCTAGCGGTAAAGAACCCGTCTGCCGACGCAGGAGGCATAAGCGATGCGGTTCAGTCCCTGGGTCAGGAGGATCCCCTGGAGGAGCGCGTGGCAAACCACTCCAGCATTCTTGACCAGAGAATCCCATGGACAGAGGAGCCTGGCAGGATATAGTCCGTAGGGTTCCAAAGAGTCAGACATGATGCACATGGTTGCACAAAATTACGTAAGTTACAGGTGTACAACATAGTGATTAACAATTTTTAAAGGAGTTATACTGCATTTACAATTATTACAGAATATTGACTGTATTCCCTCTGTTGTGCAATTTATCCTTATAGGTTATTTTATACATAATAGCTTGTACCTCTTAACCCCTCCCCCTGTATTTTCCCCCCTCCTCCCCTTTCCCCACTGGTAACCACTAGTTGCTCTCTATCTGCGAGTCTGTTTCTTTTTTGTTATAGTCATTAATTTGTTGTATTTTTTAGAATCCACATATAAGTGATATTCTAAGTATTTGTCTTTCTCATTTCTTACTACTTAGCATAATACCCTCAAAGTCCATCTACATTGTTGCAGTTGGCAAAATTTAATTCTTTCTTTTGAAGTCATTTTATGTTTTATTATTTTAAAACATCAATATATATATGTCTTGCAAAGAGATGCTAGTAGCTATTTTTTTTTGGTGATTTTTAAAAAAATTTATTCTGTGGGTAAGGAAAATACCATCCTTGAAGCTTAAATATATGCCCCGTTGTACAGAATTCAAATGAAGACAGTGCACACTTATCTTCAGCTTCATATATTAATATGTATATACACATAAATAATTACAGATAGGAACTTCCCTGGTGGTCCAGTGGTTAAGAATCTGCCTTCCAATTCAGGGAGCATAGGTTTGATCCCTGTTGGGGAACTAGGATCCCACCTGCCTTGGGGCAATGACTCTTCAATAACTGAGCCCTTCGGCTCTGTAGCTCGCCCACTGCAACTACAGAAACCAGCGCACTGCAACAAAGACCCAGCACAGCCAAAAAAGTATAAAAAATTTACAGCCATTCCACTGTGTGTATATACTACATCTTCATTATCTGTTCCCGTTGATGGACACTTGGGTTGCTTCCACATCTTGGAAACTGTAAATAAGGTTGCCATGAGCATTGGTGTGGGCTTTCCAGGTGGCTCAGCGGTAAAGAATCCACCTGCAATTCAGAAAGATAGGTTCAATCCCTGAGATGGGACAGTCCCTTGGGGAAGAAAATGACAACCCACTCCAGTATGCTTTTTTTTTTCACTCCAGTATTCTTGCCTGGGAAATCCCATAGGGAGAGTCCCCCGACAGGTTATATAAAGTCCACGATGTCTCCAAAGAATCAGACAACATTTAGCGCCTAAGCAGCAACAACGATGAGCATTGAGGTACATGTATTTTTTTGATTTAGAATTTTTTTTTTGTATATATACCCAGAAGTAGAGTTGCTGGGTCATATGGCAGTTCTATATTTAGTTTTTTGAGGAACATCCGTAACAATAGGAATCTGAGTCTCACATGATAGGGGTGATGACTCTTAGCCCACAGGCTTATTGTGAGAATCAAGGGAGGCTAGTTTTAGAAAGTGATTTGGAAGCAGCAAAGTACTGGACTAATACCAGTGGTTTCTCTTCTTCTGAAACAAGTCCATGGCCCGTTGGCCATGATGGATGCTTCAACCTGCTCCACCAGCTGCCTCATTGGTATAGTCCACATTCAGATGGATCGCAACTGTAGCTGACATGCCCAGGCCTTGAGGACATGTTAGCCTCTCTGTGCCCTCCACATTCATAAACCCATCATCTTGTACACGTGCATTGAATGCTTAGTAAAACGTTAGTGATTAATTTATGACAGTCATTGTGGACCTCCGTGATGTAGCGTAAGCTCACCCGGTTTCCCAAAATTCCACTATCGCTTGGACAGAATCTGCTGTCATGCATGAAAATTGCCACGGAATGTCACTCATGAAGCAGTGAGCAACCTTAAAAAAAAAGAAAAATACTACTGTAACAGAATGCTAAATCCAATTAAATTTGATAGTCCACCAAGAAATCTGGTACTGATCTCCTGAAAATTTAGTCTCAGAGTGCTTTAGAAACTAGGGGATGTTTTCCTTTTGATTATGAAAGAAAAAGAAAGGAACGAGAAAAGGAGAGGAAGAATTACTTAAGGGTTGTTTTTTGTTTGTTTTCACTCTCTACACACAAGTTTTGCAAGCCTAATTTGGTGATAACCTTGAGTGATTTCTATAATTTTTTCAGGGTTACCATGAAAGTGAAAGTGTTAGTTGCTCAGCTGTGTCTGATTCTTTGCAACCCCATGGACTGTAGTCCATCAGGCTCCTCTGTCTATGGAGTTCTCCAGGCAAGAATACTGGAGTGGGTAACCATCCCTTTCTCCAGGGGATCTTCTCAACCCAGGATCGAACCTGGGTCTCCCACATTGCAGGCAGATGCTTTACCATCTGAGACACCAGGGGAGCCATCATTTTTTCAGGGTTACCATGATAACTGTTAAAAAAGGATCAAAACAAAATAGATGCTAATTAATACACAGAATTCTATTTTACATTGAGTGTCTTCTTCTTTAAAAATTAAGAGTTAATTTTTATCAAAGGAATGCGTGCGTCTAGCTTTAAAAAAATCAAATAACACTGAAGTGTTTATAATAAAAAGCAACATTCCTCTGCAGGATTTCATCACCCCTAGTCTTGCTCTCTAGAGACAATCACTACTCTCTTAGTTATTTCTTTCAGTATTTAACTCCATATTTCTGAATAGCATGTGTAGCAGGACAATAAATAGATTTTTGCTTTGGTCTCAGAATTGCAGCTATAACTTCAAAGCTGAAAATAATAAGTGCTAAGAACTCCCACAGTCTAAAGAGAATTGACAAGATGACAAGACTAATATCTCAAGATCTTACTAATATATGACAGAAATAATAGGAATAGATAGATAACACTTGTCCCAAGTCCTATTGTCAACTCCTCAGATTCACTTACTTGTTTAACTATTGTAGGAACCCTGCGAAATCCCTCTATTTTATAGATGAGGTAACTAATAATTCTTTTTTTTTTTTTTTTAGCATTCTTGTTCTTAAATTATTATTTCTTGCATGGTGTGGCATGGGGGATCTTAGTTCCCTGACCAGGGATCAAACCCATGCCCCCTGCAGTGGAAGTGTGATCACCAAAGAAGTCTGGGTAATTAGTAATTCTAAAGTACAACAGAAGTAGGTTTCTATCACAGGGAGTCTGGCTCTTGGCCATGAGGTGAAACTGTCTCTACGTGGCCTTTCTGACGTCACCCATTCCTTCCACTCCAGCTTGCATGGGAATAGCATCAGCAGCTCTAGGATTTTGCCATTAGTCAGGTGGTGCAGTTGTGAAGAATCCGCCTGCCTATGCAGGAGGTGCAGGAGACGCAGGTTCGATCCCTGAGTCAGGAAGATCCCCTGGAACAGGAAATTCCAACTCACTCCGTTATTCTTGCCTGGAAAATCCCAAGGACAGAGGAGCTGGTAGGATACAGTCCACAGGGTCTCAAAGGTTTGGACATGACTGAGCTAGAGCTAGAGAGCTATATAGGGGAAAAATCAGTGTCTCCCCTCTTCACTTTCCCTTGCATCCTTCCACATTACAGCTGAAAGCCTAGCACCACCGATGGGGGTGCATTCCAAGTCAAGATTAGGGGTGTCCATGAGAAGATGAGAAGGGCGTCTCATTTCTCTAGTGGATGTCTGTTTGCAGCTCATTGGCTGACTGCCCTTTGTGTCTGTCTCAGCAGGGAGGAAGGAGTGAGAACAAGGTAGGAATAAGGGCGTGGAAAGGAGGCAGAATTTCTTGCAGAACAGAGAGGTGCTGGTGAAGCTAGCCAAGTTTGTGCCATCTTGGGGATACTCTGCTGGAAGGAAGAGTGGCAGCAGGAGGCCAGGGTGTGAGGCTGGGTCCTTCAAAACACTCAGACAAAGTCCACTTATATGAGGCACCTAAAATAGTTCAGTTCATAGAATCAGAACGTATGTTGGTAGACACCAGGATTTGAGGGGTGAGGATGGGGGGCGGGGACGGGGAGATGGGGAGTTAGTATTGAATGGGGACAGAGTTTCAGTTGAGGAGGGTGAAAAACTTGGGAGATGAATAATGATGAGAGTTGTACAATGATGTGAGTGTACTTAGTTCTACTGAACTGTACAATTCAATATGGTTCAAATAGTATATTTTATATTATGTGACTTTTACCATAATAATAAAAAAAAAGCATTAAAAACTTCCTTTGTGGTCCAATGGTCAAGATTCTACCTTCCAGTGCAAGGGGTGTGGATTTGATCCCTGATCGAAGAACTTGGGTCCCACATGCCACGGGGAGAGGCCAAATTTTTTTTTAATTGAAAAAAATTTCCCTATGAGTGCATCATCACCAGGATTCGGGTAAAATGGTCAATATCTAAGACCAGCCAGGGTTAACTAGGATGCAACAGTAGCAGTGTCAGGAAAGCAGAAAAGTGTTTACACCTTCACTCTCATCTCCACTTCCTCACCAACATGGAAGCTGATGAAATTGCTGACATGTCTCCAGGCTTTGACTTCCTAGCTAAGGCTCAGCTGGAGATGGGAGGAGCAGGCGTTCAACAGAGTCTAAGGTTCCAGTTTTTAAAATAAAGAAAGAGAGACTGGACATTGCACACCTTTCTTAAAATGACCAGTAAGCTATGGGGTCAGGATGAGAAGTTATTAGATGAAAGGCAAATGAAATTCAGTATAGCACAGTGGAAGGTAGAAATCATATGAGAAGCTAAAATGATCTCGTGTTTGTACCCTCAGCCCAGACTGAGGGTACAGTTCTCTGAGCAGCAGACAGTTGCATTGACTGAATACATGCATTTTTTCACTGCTTCTTGTTGATTTATCAGTTTAAGTATTTTCTATTGTGTTGTTTGTGTAGGTAAATGATGAATTAGCTCCTTTTCATGCTTCCTTTCTACACACAAACCTTTTCTTCCCTGTCATATCAACTCAGCTATATGTTTAGAAAATCAACCATAAAATTTATGTTATGGTAGCTGTCTAAATATTGTTCACTTGTGGGCCATACTTTTACTATGATTGCATTTCCTTTCTCAGGAATGAATGGGGGATAAATAATTATTTTTCATTTACTTTGCTTTCTATGTACGTGTCTTTGTATTTTACCATCAGACCTGTCACTTTCCTATACATGGTTATTTTCTCCCCAAATGCTCACACATATGAAATCTTCTTTCATTCCGCACCCCCCCCCCCCCTTCCCTAGAGTAATCTCTCCTGAAAGTCCAATCTACCATTCTTGTTCTCTGAATCTGCGGCATGGCTGTTATACTGAGACTTCCTTTGATCAATTTCTTACATTGGATTTAGTTTTCCTAGATCCTGTCTTTATTTTTTCCTTTCTTGGCTGTCTGAATTCCACCTTCCCCCTCCCTTCCTCTTTTCCTCCATTCCCTTTTCTTTCTTTCTTCATTGCATGTCTGAAAATGTCTTTATTATAGTTTTTTCTTTTTTGGCTTGTGTAGCTGAATGAAATATTCTAGATTTTTACTAATTTGGATCCCCCTCCAAAAGCAGAGTTTGTGACAAAAGACTTCTCATGTTCCTGTTGATCATCTCTATGTCTTCTTTGGAAAAATGTCTGTTCAGGTTCTCTGCCCATTTTTTAGTGGGATGTTTTTCTGAAACTGAGTTGTATGAGTTCCTTTTATACATTGGATATTAAACACTTATCAGCTATATCACTTGCAAATATCTTCTCCCATTTGATAGGTTGCTTTTGTGCTTTGTTGGTGGTTTCCTTTGCTGTTCAAAGGCTTTTCAGTTTGATGTAGTCACATTTGTTTATTTTTGCTTTTGTTGCCTTTGCCCAAGGAAACACATCCCCCAAAATATTGCTAAGACTGATGTCAAAGAGTTCACTACCTTCAGATTTCTTCTAGGGGTTTTGTGGTTACAGGTCTTACATTTGTCTTTAATACATGTTGAATTTATTTTTGTAGAGTGTAAGAAAGTGGTCCAGTTTCTCCACCTCTATTTATTGAAGAGATTGTCTTTTTCCTGTTGTATATTCTTGCCTCCTTTGTCATATATTAATTGACCTTATGAGAATGGATTTATTTATGGATTTTTCTATTCTGTAGCATTGATTTATGTGTCTATTTTTGTGCCAGTACCCTACTATTTTGACTATTATAGGCTTGTGGTATAGTTTCAAATCTGGGAGAGTCATAGCTCCATAAAAAAGAATAAATTTTGCCCTTTGTGACAACATGGATGAACCTAGAGAGCATTATACTACATGAAATGAGTCACAGAATGACAAATGCCACATGACATCATTCATATGCGCAATCTAAAAGACTAAACACATGAAAAAAACAGAATAGAGATAGACTCACAGATACAAAGTCATTAAACAAACGGGTGGTTGCCAAAGGGGAGGAAGGGGGGGCACAGATGAAATACGTGGAGAGGATTAAGAGCTACAGACCTCCAGCTACAAGAAAAATAGGTCCAGGGGGTGTAATGTACACACAGAAAATATAATCAGCAATATTGTAACAACCTTGTATGGTGACAGATGGTAACTGAACTTACTCTGGTGATTATTTTATAACATCTAAAGACCTCAAATCACTGTGTTGTACACCTGAAACTAATATCATATTGTATTTCAAGTAAATTTAAAAAATGATATGATAATACCAATTATGTTTTCTTTTTAAAAATAAGCTTGTGTTTTGGAAGAGGATTTATACAGTGAAGCACTGCAGATGTGGGGCCCCCTAACATATGAACAACAGAGACCACCCTTTATTTTTTTTTCCCAATTATTTTTATTAGTTGGAGGCTAATTACTTTAAAATATTGTAGTGGTTTTTGCCATACATTGACGTGAATCAGCCATGGATTTACATGTGTTCCCCATCCTGAACCCCCCTCCCACCTCCCTCCCCATCCCATCCCTCTGGGCCATCCCAGTGCACCAGCCCCGAGCTCTTGTCTCATGCATCCAACCTGGACTGGTGATCTGTTTCACACTTGATAATATACATGTTTCAATGCTGTTCTCTCAGATCATCCTACCCTCGCCTTCTCCCATAGAGTCCAAAAGTCTGTTCTATACATCCGTGTTTCTTTTTCTGTCTTGCGTATAGGGTTATAGTTACCATCTTTCTACATTCCATATATATGCGTTAGTATACTGTATTGGTCTTTATCTTTCGGGCTTACTTCACTCTGTATAATGGACTCCAGTTTCATCCACCTCATTAGAACTGATTCAAATGAATTCTTTTTAATGGCTGAGTAATATTCCATGGTGTATATGTACCACAGCTTCCTTATCCATTCATCTGCTGATGGGCATCTAGGTTGCTTCCATGTCCTGGCTATTATAAACAGTGATAGTTTGCATCTGCACATCCCAGACTCCCAATCCATCCCTCCCTCATCCCCCTTCCTCCTTGGCAACCACAAGTCTGCTCTCTATTCCTTTTCAGTTTAAACTGACTTCTTGTTTAATTGCTAAGTCGTGTCTGACTCTTTGCAACTGGACTGTAGCCCTCCAGGCTCCTCTGTCCATGGGATTTCCCAGGCAAGAATACTGGAGTGGGTTGCTGTTTCCTCCTCCATAAACTGACTTGGGGGCAGTGCTACTTAGCAAGCAGGAGAAGCTCCCATCCCTGCCCTCCTCACTGTCTATGTTGTCGCTCCTAATGGGGAAATGATCGGCTCCTGCCTTGCCCGTCTCTCTCAATTAGAATCACCAGTGCCCTCCACACCGGCAACCAGGCTCAGCGTGCTCCTGAGCCAGCGCCGACCCAGGCAGGAGCTGATCAGCAACCACAGCCCCGCCTGGAGGAGCAGGACCCAGGATGACACCAGCTGCCTATTTCTACCTGTCCTTCTGGTATCACCTGACCTTGTCTGGCTCTGTTGGTTTATTCAAATTAAGCCAGGGTTCTGCCTCTCTGCATGTTAACCTCCAGTCCACTCTGGGGGCTGGGAAGATCCCCTGGAAGGGGACATAACAATTCACTCTGGTATTCTTGCCTGGAAAAAATCCCATGGACAGTGGAGCCTGGCGGACCACAGTCTGTGGGGTTGCAAAGAGCTGGACACGACTAAACACGCACACTTGCCGCTTATAGAAGGAGTTTAGACATGCATGAACATGCTAGGCCTTTTGCAAAGCAGGATATAACCTAGGATGGGGAGCAAGCATCAGACTGGGGGTGAGGGGGCTCCACATGCCATATTCAGCATGGAACCTATAGAAACCCAAGAATTCTAAATTCTGACTTGAATTTTTAGGTTATCACGAAGGCCTGTTTGTCAAGGGAGAAACACACATCAGAACATATTTTATTTAGTGGTCTGTTAGCTTGACTTACAACCTGCTACTCTTTCTCTGCGTGGCATGCAGCCCTCTATTTAGCCTCTTACCCTGGACCCAACCAAAGTCAGAAGTGGGTCTGGGCTCAAGCCTCATCCCATCTGGTCCCAGTGGCTTCCCAACCACCTCGTGTTCTTGAGACACCATATGTTTCATACTCAGGTGGAGCCAAAGTGAGACATAAATAGCCCTGCAGCCTCACAGGAGGTAGAGAGAAGCAGAGTATGTTCAGAGGAATGAGAATATGCTGATAAAAATAACAGGGGCTTTAGAAATGAGGCAGCCTAAATCCCAGCTCAGCTAGCAAGAAATTTGACTTCCTCAAGCCTGAATTTCCTCATTTGAAATAAGAGGGAAGGATTCTATACCTTAAGTTTGATGAGGAGTAAACAACTGTGTCCCTGGTGGCTCAGATGGTAAAAGAATCTGTCTGCAATGTAGGAGACCCATGTTCGATCCCTGGGTTGGGAAGATCCCCTGGAGAAACAAAATGGCAACCCACTCCAGTATTCTTGCCTGGAGAACCCCATGGACAGAGGAGCCTGGCGGGCTGTAGCCTATGGAGTTGCAAAGAGTCAGACACGACTGAGTGACTAACACTTGCACCTTTTTTATTTTTCCCCCAAACAAATGCATCAATCCAGGGTCTTTGACAATGCCTGGTTTCTAATCCACACTCAGTAAATAAGCCCCTCTGTCCTGCTAACTCTGGAAGGCTTCATTCTCTGAGAATGGGATCCATCAACAGTCATCTGTGTCCTTTCCCAGTACGGTGTGTAGAAAAGATGTTTGCCACCAGCATATGATAACTGTTGCAAGAACTATCCTTTCTTGGGCGGTTGAATCCATTCCAGGATCCTTACCTTCATTCCCCCACCTCCCAGTCTCCAGCTTTGGGCTCTGGTCTTTCCACCCGTGTGGGCTGCTTCCATCTTGCTCCCCCACTGTTTGGAATGATTATCCGGGATTTTGTGTTTGTTCTTTGCCATGAGATTTCCCCATAAGCCATTCTGGAATATATATTCTTATGTGTCCACATTGACCTCCCTCACTCCTGGGCTCTGGCTCTCATGGCAGGTATGGGTGTGGGCACCATCCGTGGTTCAATTAGGGCCATGAATGTGGCTAATATGTCCCATCAACTCAGGAAATAGAAGGCAGATGGCGGGGTAATTGCTGAAACCCAGAAACCTGGGAGAGACGGGTAAAGCCCTTTGTAGTGCCCAGAAGAGGAAATAAAGAACTCCAGGCTTAGCAATCTGCCAGGCAGGCTAACCTGTAACTCTTCCAAGTCTTCATTGTAAGATGGTTTGCTCTAGGTTTCTTGGCAAAGTTGAATTAAAAAAAAAAATCCACCTTGTGTTACTTCAACTAAAAGAGAATACATTTTAACTTATAAATAGAGCTCTAGAACCAAACACTCAGAAGAAACCAGATGGATATTTGAAGAGGCTATACAAAGAGGTGAACATTTGGCAGGGAGGGGATCAAGAATGACTAGAATTTCTATGACCTCCATTGGGAAATTCCCTCTTAGACTATGACCTGGCAAATGGTACCCCACTGACCCAGCTGCTCAAGGGAGAAGGCTGGATCCATTCCTGCGTTTGTCTTTCCTGAGCCTTCCACAGTCAATAAATCCTGTACTTCTGTCTCCTTGATACTTCTCAACTCCATCCATATCTCTTTGTCTCCGTCACCACTGTCTTTTTTAAAAAAATGATTACCACGACTCTTATTTATTTTAATTTTTGGCCATTCCATGAGCCACACGCCATTAGTTCCCAGACCAGGGATCCAACCCACGCTCCCTGCGGTTAAAAGCATGGAGTCTTAATCACTGGACTGCCAGTGAAGTCCCCATCACCATCATCTTTTGACAGGCAACCCCGATTGGGTCCTAATTCTCCTACTACCTCCAGTCCAGAGAGAACCACTCGTGGCTTCAAGGTGCAGGGAGAGTGTGTGCATGGTGATCTCCAGGGATTTGGTCAAAAAGATGGATCCAAGGGCTGGAGAGAAGACAAATGAACTGTTTGCAGAGCACAGTGGTCAGAGAATAGCCAGGCATCCCAGTTGTTCCCAATGGCTTGTGAGGAGAGTGAGGGCTTCAAGGATGAATTAGGGAGAACTTAACAGGCTCTGAAGTGGCTGGACTTTCTGGAAGTTTTGCCAAATCACCCTTGAGAACCTGTGCCTGATGGCTCAGACGGTAAAGAGTCTGCCTGAAATGCGGGAGACTTGGGTCTGATCCCTGGGTTGGGAAGATCCTTGGAGAAGGGAATGCCTACCCACTGCAATATTCTGGCCTGGAGAATCCCATGAGGGGAGCCTGGAGGGCTACCGTGCATAAGATCACAAAGAGTTGGACATGACTGAGTGACCAAAACTTTAGTTCAGGTTTTTCTGTAACATCTTCCTGAAAAACCTAAAATAATGATTCGGCCAGCCCAACAGCTAAGGTACCCCCATGACCTGAGAAACAGGTTTTGAGACAAAGGCTTGAGTGGAGATAGTTTATCCTGGAAATGATGGCAGGGAACTGGAGCGAGGACTAGGGAAAGGTAGAAAGCCAACACCAGGAGGAGTTCCAGGGTTGCCTACCATGGAAGACGTTACTTGCTTCCAGATCCAGGGGCAGTAGAAGCTTATACCTGTGTAAATAAATCCTTTACCTAGTTTGGTACCAGTTTTCTGCCTGTATTCTGACTTTTACAGACTGGATTAGACAGGGCATTTAGGGAGTGGTGGCCATCAGGTTTGGGAGTCTAAAATCTAGAGCAGAAAGTAGTAGTATCTGCTGGGGCAAAGGGGCCCAAGGAATCAGGCAAAGATTGCATGTTCTGGGACCCAGTGGGTTGGAGTTCAGAATCAGAATCCAGACCTTTTATTTTTCTTTGATTGCTGTGTTTTATTTTATTATTTTTTAACTTAAGTATAGTGGATGTGCAATATTTTCAAACTTTCAGGTATACAACATAGTGATTCACAATTTTTAAAGGTTGTCTTCCATTTATAGTTGTAAAATAGTGGCAGTGTTCCCGGTATTGTTAAATATATCCTTGTGGCTTATTTATTTTATATATATTGTAGTTCATATCTCTTAACCCCTCCCCCTAACTTGCCCCTCTTGCTACTGATAACCATTAGTTTGTTCTCTGTACCTGAGTCTGCTTCTTTTTTGTTATATTTGCTAGTTTGTTTTATTTTTTAGATTCCAGATATTAGTGATATGGTATTTCCCTTTCTCTTTCTGACTTACTTAGTATGATTATCTCTAGGTCCATCCATGTTGCTGCAAATAACAAGATTTCATTCATTTTATGGCTGAATAGTATTCTATTATGTCCACGTCCATGGACATGAACTTGGGCAAACTCCAGGAGATAGTGAGGTACAGGGAGGCCTGACATGCTGCTGTCCATGGGGTCACAAAGAGTCGGACATGACTTAGCTAAACAACAAGTATGTATTCTATTATATATGTACATAGTCATACATATTTACATATATATACATGTATATTCATCTTCTTTATCCTCATACTCCAGACAGACCTTTTAAGGCCGCTTAGGAAATATGCCTCCAAATTGTTGTTGAGGGAAGGAGAAGAGGCATTTATGTCTTCATGGTCAAGCGTAGCCCTACGCTGTTAATCCTCTTCATTTCTGGTTTTCCATGGATGGAAGGTGAGGGATGCCTGCAAACACCCCATGCTGTGACCTCGACTGTATGTAGCCCACCAGGCTCCTCTGTCCATAGGATTTTCCAGGCAAGAATACTGAAGTGGGTTGCCATTTCCTTCTCCAGGGGATCTTCCTGATCCAGGATTAAAACCTGAGTCTCCTGCATTGCAGGCAGATGATTTACTGACTGAGCTATGAGGGAAGCCCTGCTGTGGCCTCAGGCTGCTCAAAACTGCTTGTTGACGTAGTTGCTGGTTCAGAGGTGGGGCTGAGTGAGCTCACAGTGGCGCCCAAGAGGGGCCCAGTGTTTCCATGGGGTCCTGGTGGCCTCGGGTTCAGTGTGACGCAGTGTCCATGTGGGACTGAATGCTGGACTCCTTCCCATCACTCTTCTTTCTTCTCTGCCCATCATGGCCTGTGCCCCAGAAGGCTGACCTGTTTGGACTCTGTCAACAGGGTTCCTCACCCTCTGGCTTCCGGTTGAGCTCAGTCCACTGGAGGAGGGAGGGTGGGCTCCAAGTTTCTTCTCTCATTTCCCTTCCTGCAAGGTCGCCCAGCTGTATGCCTCCGTGAAATACATCAGCCAGTCTCCAGCCCTCTCTCTCTCTGGGCGATGCTAAGCACTTCCCGCTCTGTCCATATAGGCTTAGGCTGGTAACAGCTTAAGATTTTGTCACTGGCTCCTTTTATTCAAATTTCCTCCAGTGACCCAGTGTGAAGGCGCCAGCTAGATCCAGAGCCCCCGTGGGTCGGAGTGGGTTTCACAACCAGGATCAGTCCCAGAGAGAAACTAAGAGTGATCCGGGAGACAGACGTGAACTCAGAGGAGAGTCAGCCAGCTTGACTGACCCCACTCAGTGGGGAGGATGGAGAGGTTGCAACCAGCTGGCAGATGAACACGAGGCTTAGTTCCCTCCAGAAATTCAGACCTGGGCTGGGGAGCCGCAGGCGGTTCCAGACCCCACATTCCAGCAGGACAAACACTCCATGGACCCCATGGCTCAGCATCCTGCTGGGTAGAGTTGAAGGAGCAGGTCCCTACACCCAGCCAGGTGGTGTCGTGGTTTTCCTCACAACCAGGTACCCCGGAAACTGTCACAGAGCACAGGGAAACCGCGGAGTGGAAGAAAACGCATGCGCATGAACGCATGCGTAAGAACGCAACGCATGCGCAACGAACAAGCATCCTTGCAGATCAGGGACTTCGTCTGTATTCTCACTGATTCATAACTATGCTTGAGGCTGTTTCTTTTTTTAATATTTGTTTATTTGTGGCTGTGCTGGGTCTTCATTGCTGCAGTAGGGCTTTCTCTTTGTGGTGAGTGTGGGGTTGTCTTCATTGCGTTCAACAGTCTTCCCATTAGGGTGGGTCCTCTTGTTGCAGCACGTGGTTCCTGGAGCTAGGACTCAGTAGTTGTGCACAGGCTTAGCTGTGGGATCTTCCGGACCAGGGATCGAACCCAGGTCCCCTACATTAGAAGGCAGATTCTTATCCACTGGACCACCAGGGAAGTCTCCTTGAGGCTGTGCTGGGTCTTTGTTGCTGTGATCGGGCTTTCTGTAGTTGTAGTGAGTGCGGGCTACCCTTCACTGCAGTGTGCAGGCTTCTCATTGTGGTGTCTTCTCCTGTTGTGGATGTGAGCCCTAGAGTAAGGGTTCAGTAACTGTGGTGCCCGGGCTTAGTTACTCCACATCACGTGCGATCTTCCCGGACCAAGGATCAAACCCAGGTCCCCTGGATTGGCAGGTGGATTCTTATCCACTGGATCACCGGGAAAGTCCCCGTGAGGCTTCTTTTGGCATCCCCATTTTATGGATCAGGACCACGAGGCTTAAGAAGGTTCAGTCAATTCCACTACATCACACAGACAGGAACTTGGGCGGGAGGCTTCATCCTCACACTCCTTCCTGCTATATACACAAACCCACTCCTTCCAGACCTAGGAGGGCCTCGTGGCTGTCTGTGCAGATAACCCTGTTGAATATTGTCCTCCACTCGCCTCCCCCACCCCACCCCATCCCGACAAGCCTCCACTAATGTTGATCCGAAGGGTAATTTTCTTGTCAACTGAATAATTAATGGGCTGCACACTACAGTGGCCCTCTGTTATTCTGCCTCTCGAAGATATATTTCAAAATGAATAGCTGTTTAACCAATCACTTGGCAGGCGTATTACCCTTAGGTGTTTCTGTCAATCAGCCTTTTCACACATCCAGCCTGAAGGAGGCAGAATCAATTTGGGTATCTGCTCTAGGAAAGTGAAGGCAGCCACGAATTAGACATTCTTGGGCTATCAGAACTTGTCGCCTGTTAGCACTGAACGGTGGTGAGGATTGCCCTTGCAAGCTCCTTGGCCCGGCGCTCGGGTGCTCTGGCATTGTCTGCCACTTTTAATAAAGCGGGACGAGGTCTTTTGTAGTGGCTTTAAGATAATGCCTTGTACTGCAGGCATGTCTATTCTTTCTCAGCCATCAGAGCATTTATTCTGCTGTTTCCCTTCACAGAGGCTTCAGGCAGTAGCTTTACAAGAGAATTTAAAAACTTCAGATAGCCCAGGAATGGGAAGACTAAAGAGGGTGGGCGTTTATTCAGAAAAAAATTTCTGATGTGTGTGAGGGGTGCTTCAGAAGTGCCTTTCATGGGAAGAGAGTTTACCAGATGCTGGCTAATGTTGTTGTTTAGGAGTTAAGTTGTGTCAACTCTTTGCGACCTTATGAACTATAGCCTGCCAAGCTCCTCTGTCCATGGGATATCCCAGGCAACAATACTGGAATGGGTTGCCATTTCCTTCTCCAGGGATCTTCCTGACCCAGGGATTGAACCCGTATCTCTGCATTGGCAGGCATGTTCTTAACCACTGAGCCACCTGAGAAGCCCAGCATGCCAGAGCAACAAGCAGTTAAGGCTTCCTGGAAGAGGTGGCACTGTGAGCTGAGTCTGGGTGGAATGGGGAAGATATCAGGAGATTGGGGGATGGAAAAGGCAAAGGAGAAAAGGAAAGATATACCCATTTGAATGCAGAGTTCCAAAGAATAGTAAGGAGAGATAAGAAAGCCTTCCTCAGTGATCAGTGCAAAGAAATAGAGGAAAGCAATAGAATGGGAAAGACTAGAGATCTCTTCAAGAAAATTAGAGATGCCAAGGGAACATTTCATGCAAAACTGGGCAAAATGAAGGACAGAAATGGTATAGACCTAACAGAAGCAGAAGATATTAAGAAGAGGTGGCAAGAATACACAGAAGAACTATACAAAAAAGATCATGACCCAGATAATCATGATGGTGTGATCACTATCCTGGAATGCAAAGTCAAGTGGGCCTTAGGAAGCATCACTACGAACAAAACTAGTGGAAGTGATGGAATTCCAGTTGAGCTATTTCAAATCCTAAAAGATGATGCTGTGAAAGTGCTGCACTCAATATGCCAGTAAAGTTTGAAAACTCAGCAGTGGCCACAGGACTGGAACAGGTCAGTTTTCATTCCAATCCCAAAGAAAGACAATGCCAAAGAATGTTCAAACTACTGCACAATTGCACTCATTTCACACGGTAGCAAAGTAACGCTCAAAATTCTCCAAGCCAGGCTTCAACAGTACATGAACCGTGAATTTCCAGATGTTCAAGCTGGATTTAGAAAAGGCAGAGGAACCAGAGATCAAATTGCCAACATCCACTGGACCATTGAAAAAGCATGAGAGTTTCAGAAAAACATCTCCTTCTGCTTTATTGACTATGCCAAAGCCTTTGACTGTGTGGATCACAACAAACTCTGAAAAATTCTTCAAGAGATGGGAATACCAGACCACCTGACCTGCCTCCTGAGAAACCTGTATGCAGGTCAAGAAGCAACAGTTAGAACTGGACCTGGAACAACACACTGGTTCCAAATTGGGAAAGGAGTATGTCAAGGCTGTATATTGTCACCCTGCTTATTTAACTTATATGCAGAGTACATCATGTGAAATGCCAGACTGGATGAAGCACAAGCTGGAGTCAAGATTGCTGGGAGAAATATCAATAACCTCAGATATGCAGATGACACCACCCTTATGGTAGAAGTGAAGAAGAACTAAAGAACCTCTTGATGAAAGTGAAAGAGGAGAGTGAAAAAGTTGACTTAAAACTCAACATTCAGAAAAGTAAGATCATGGCATCCAGTCCCATCACTTCATGGCAAATAGATCAGGAAACAGCAGAAACAATGGCAGACTTTATTTTTTGGGGCTCCAAAATCACTGCAGATAGTGACTGCAGCCATGAAATTAAAAGATGCTCACTCCTTGGAAGAAAAACTATTACCAACCTAGACAGTGTATTAAAAAGCTGAGACATTACTTTACCAACAAAGGTCTGTCTAGTCAAAGCTATGGTTTTTCTAGTAGTCGTGTATGGATGTGAGAGTTGGACTGTAAAGAAAACTGAGCACCGAAGAATTGATGCTTTTGAACTGTAGTGTTGGAGAAGGTTCTTGAGAGTCCCTTGGACTGCAAGAAGATCCAAACAGTCCATCCTAAAGGAAATCAACCCTCAATATTCATTGGTAGGACTGATGCTGAAGCTGAAACTCCAATACCTTGGCCACCTGTTGTGAAAACCTGACTCGTTGGAAAAGACCCTGATGCTGGGAAAGATTGAAGGCAGGAGGAGAAGGGGACAACAGAGGATGAGATGGTTGGATGGCATGGCCAACGCGATGGACATGAGTTTGAGTAGGCTCCGGGGATTGGTGATTGACAGGGAAGCCAGGCATGCTGCAGTCCATGGGGTTGCAGAGTCAGACACGACTGTGTGACTGAACTGAACTGACTGAAAAAGGATTTGGAAGACGTGGTAAATTCATGGAACTGACCATTCCAATGGATCTAGCCTCTGCCTAATAGTGGTTGAAGAGGCAAAAATACTTGTAGAAACATTGCTGGTTTCTACAGTTGTTGGCCTGTCCCGAAGGTCACCTGTAGAGGTCCCTTCTCTGCAGATGGCCTCCTGCATCTCTCTGCCTAAGAGGCTTGACCAATCATAAGACTGTGTTCATGTCTTGAGCTTGGGGGTCGGCTGGACTCATTGGGAGTTAGTTCCGTAGGAGTGACCTGCAACCTATGAGCGATAGAAGTTTGTCAATAAATACTTCAGTTTCCTCATCCCTCACTGGGAAAGCATTGAGGTGGATCCACACCGTTTTCCAAAGGGCCCTGGGGAGACTGGGTACCAGTTGCCCACAGGAGGAAGACATTGATTGACAGCCCCATTTTGCCTGTGTGAGTGCAGAGCCTCTGAACAGATGAGCGGCCTTTCTTCCACACTCCTTCACACAGTGGGTGTGTCTCACCTCACCTGTGTGGGCCTGCTTCCACATCAGATGATGCTGACAAAAGCCAGCTTCACACAGGTGATGACAACATCTTGTCTCGTCTGAACCATGAGTCACTCTCTTTCTGTTTCGGATTGTCTCAGAGCCCATGTCTGAGGGATCTCCTCACTGCCACCCCCCCCCCCCTCCCAGGATCAAACACACACAGATTCCAAATGTGAGGGAATTATTTTCCAATAGCCAACCTTGTCAATGGGAGACTTTAAAAAAAAAAATCAACATTGATACATTCAGATATATTCAGATACATTCAGTTTATTTCTTTTTTTAAAATTTAAATGTAGTTGATTGACAATGTCTATTTCAGGTATATAGCACAGAGTCAGTTATACCCATGTGTGTGTGTGTGTGTGTGTATGTGTGTATATTATTTTTCAGATTCTGTTCCCATTGGTTATTATGGAGTATTGAGAGTTTCCTGCACTAAACAGTAGGTCTCTGTTGATTATCTATTTTATATATGTGCTCATGTGCTCAGTTGTGTCTGACCCTTTGTGACCTGCCAGGTTCCTCTGTCCATGAAATTTTCCAGACAAGAATACTGGAGAGGATTGCCATTTCCTCCTCCAGGGGATCTTCTTGACCTGAGGATCAAACCCGTGTTTCCTGGGTTTCCTGCATTGGTAGGTGGATTCTTTACTCATGTGCCACCCATGAAGCCAATATTTTATATATAGTATCCCATGGACGGAGGAGCCTGGTAGGCTGCAGTCCATGGGGTCGCGAAGAGTCGGACATGATTGAGCAACTTCACTTTCACTTTTCACTTCTATGCATTGGAGAAGGAAATGGCAGTCCACTCCAGTGTTTTTGCCTGGAGAATCCCAGGGATGGGGATCGCACAGAGTCGGACACGACTGAAGTGACTTAGCAGCAGCAGTTAGTAGTAGTAGTGTGTGTATGTTAACCTCAAACGGGGAGTTAGTGTCCTGGTTAAGGTCATTTGAAGCCAGTCTCAATCTACTGCTAAGAAGGCTTTTCGAAGCTTCCACAGGATGATGGCTCACAGTAAATAAGGTGAGGTTGCTAGCATTGTTTTGATAGAAGAATGAGTTAGTGGTCAAAAGGTCAAGAGAGGTGGAATGTTAGAGTAATTTATTACAGGAAACCAGAAAATCCAGCTCCTTACTCGAAATGCTCTCCCTTCTCATGCCCCTCTCCCCACCTCCCCCAGTAGAATCTAGAAATGTGTTTTACACCTTTCTGAAACAGTCAGAAATGTGCTGGGTGAGGGGAGCACCAAATTCCTTGAGAGGTTAATTGGTGACTGTTTTCTGTAGCGTAGAGATGCTGCCATGAGCTGAGTTCCCTGTTATCAGTGTGGGTAATAGGACCTCAGTGCTGCAAAGGCCACGTAGTGGCATTTAACTGACAAGGCAAAGAAGAAATAATTAATATAATGGGTAGCAAAGCTTGGATGGCAGTCAATGGACCCTGAACTTAAGGGAATTTATGGCAATGACCATGACATTCCTGGGGACAAGGTACATAGGAAGCTGTGGGTCAGCCTTCTCCAATCAGCCGAAAGACCTTGAGAGCAAAAACTGAGGCTTCCCCCAAAAGAAGAAGAAATTCGACTTTAAGACAGCAGCATCAACTCCTACCTAAGTTTCTAGGGTGTTGGCCTGCTCTGTGGTTTTCAGACTGGCCCGCCCCCAAATTGCATGAGCCAATTCGTTAAAATCAATCTGTTGATAGACTGGTAGATCAATAGATTATGTCTCTGGAGACCCTGATTGACACAACTTCCTTCTCTGACCTTAAAACCCCATGCCTGTTCCCTGGATGCCACTTTCCCAAATTGTTCATAACAAGTTCTTTCCCAGGCTTTACTCTATGGAGAAAACTCAGCCTAAGACAGCAGGTCTTTGAAAAGATGGCCACTTTTACATCGTTTCAGTAAAATTTTGTGATAAGCCAATTGTTGTCTGACAGTAAGGGCTTGTTATTCGTAGAGAAGTTCAAAATATTGAAATGAAACTTGATTAATGCATATGTTCTTGAAGCTTTATTGGAAAATTTAAAATGCAAATGAAAGATGTCAAAGTCATGAGTTGGGAACTGAGTCACCAACATTTGTAACCATGGAAAGCTATTCATCTTCAAGGTTGTTTGAATTCTCAGTTATATGGGAGACTGATAGGAAGGATTTACATCAGGGAATCCTGTCCAATGTCCCTCTCCCCTCTCTCCCCAATAGAATCTAGAATCTGGTCATTTTTCACATCTGCAAAGCTACTATCTGGTGCCATTCGTCATCATTTCTTACCCGGGCTATCACAGACTCCTAACTGGTCTCCCTGTTTCAATTTTTACTCCTCTTCCATCTACTCTCATTCCAGAAATTGGAGAAATCCTGGTAAAACTCAAACTCAGATCATGCCATTCCTCCTCTGCTCACAGTTACTCCAGACTTCCTGTTTTGCTCAGGATAAAAGCCAACATACAAGAGCTTTCAGGGCCCAGTGTGATCTGGCCTCAGTGTCTCTCCTGATCTCATCTATTGTTCTTTCCTTCATTCACTCCAGATCTATGGTTTCCTCACTCTTCCTCAAGTGTACTTGACATGCTCCTGTCTTGAGAGCTTGCTGTTCACCCCTCCTGGAATTTTCCTCCCCTCCACATCTCCCTAGGGCTTCCCTCATAGCTCAGTTGGTAAAGAATCTGCCTGTAATTCAGGAGACCCTGGTTCAATTCCTGGGTCGGGAAGATGCCTTGGAGAAGGACTGGTCTACCCATTCCAGTATTCTTGGGTTTTCTTGGTGGTTCAGCTGGTAAGGAATCCGCCTGCAATGCGGGAGACCTGGGTTCGATCCCTGGGTTGGGAAGATCCCCTGGAGGAGGGAACGGCTACCCACTCCAGTATTCTGGCCTGGAGAATTCCATGGACTGTGTAGTCCATGAGGTCGCAAAGAGTCAGACATGACTGAGGGACTTTCACTTTCCACGTCTCCCTGGCTCACTCCATGTGGCCGCCCCATTCACAGCTCCAAGGGCCACGTTGCAGCATAGACACATGCTGGAGATCAACTAGCCAATCCTCTAGCTGTCAAGTTGGGAAAATTGAGAATCACAGGTTGAACGGCTCCCAGGGTAGCACAGTGGTAAAGAATTCCCCTGCCAATGCAGGAGATGAGAGAGTCCTGGGTTCAGTCCCTGAGTCGGAATGATTCTCTATTGTAGGAAATGGCAACCCACTCCAGTATCCTTGCCTGGAGAATCCCATGAACAGAGGAGCCTGGCGGGCTACGGTCCATGGGGTCACCAAGAGTCAGACACGCCTGAGCGACTAAGCACGCAGGCACGCAGGTTGAACGAGTTCCCGGATCTCACATAAGACAGAAGGTTGGCCAAAAAAAGCCATGTTTCGCAGACTCTCCGTTCTGAGAGATGCTTCTGAGAATAATTTTGTTTCGAGAAAGAGGATTTGGCAACAGATCATTCAGAGAACATTTTCATCTGTGTTTCTAGGCGTAACATGGGGTGGATCTACTAGAATTGTGATGCCTAGAATGATGGATGGGTGTTTAATCCCACACTGTGTGGAAGAGGAGCTGGAAAGCTCAGCACTGCCCCTCCCCCACCCTTCCATCAACCTCTGCTAACACGGGGGCTCGGTGGTGGTAATCCCCATCATCCCCATCGGAGACGACGAGGGGGAGGGGCAGAGCAGCCTTGTACTTCATGCCTGTGTCATATTCAACATTCCCTGGCAGGTGCAGAAAATGACTTACTCCCCCCTACTCCTCTGAAAATGTCCCTTCATGTTTCATAAACAACAGCTTTGCTGTGCCATTGTCTCCCTTCGTTATTTTCATAATTCATAATTATCTTAGTTCTTAAAATGTAGACGTACATTTAAAAGCATGATCCAATCGTGCTTGATTGCTGCCACATTGTGTTCAAAGTAATTACCATTCATTTGGCTTTTGAGGCTGTTGAATGAATTTTCCACATGAGATTCCTTAATTTGTACATATTTTATTGCTATAAAATAGGTATTGGCAAGCTGCCTAAACTCTAGCGAAGGCCTTTAATTCCTATCACTATGTGATAAAACAAATTGAGTGCAAACTGAGAGGCCTAAGATAGAACACTTGAAATGGATTCTTCTCATTTTGTTTTTTTTTTTTGGTTTAAACCAAGTTTCCGCAGGTGTGAGACACAGGTAAGATTAAGGTAGCTTAGTTTGGGCTGAGAGCTCAGAATTATTTTAGCATTTGTATAATAATTATAATGTCCCTCTGTGATGGCAAAACCTCTCTCTTCCCCTGATTCATTATTCCTTGGGGAAATAGATATTTGGAGAGAGAAGGTTATTGCTATTTTTCATGGATAGTAAGAGAAATCACATGGGTTTCCCTGGTGGCTTAGCCGATAAAGAATCCACCTACAATGCAGTAGACCCGGGTTCAATCCTTGGATCAGGAAGATCCCCTGGAGAAGGGAATGGCATCCCAGTCCGATATTCTTACCTGGAGAATTCCATGGACAGAGGAGCCTGGTGGGCAGCAGTCTATGGGGTCACAAAGAGTCAGATAGGACTGAGTGACTAAAAAGAAAAAAGAGAAATCACATACTCACAAAACAAAGGTAGGGAATTCTTGGTCAAGGTAGATACCTGGGCTACACATTTAAACCAGGGTGGGCTCTGCCAAACTCTATAGCCTTCAGAAGTCATTCTACTTCTTTGGACCCAGTTGGCTCACTTGTAAAATTAAAGTGTTGAGATAAGTGATTTCTAAATTGAATATGTAATTTGCTTTTCTGAGGTTATCAGTATCTTGGATTTATGTAAGATCTTTTTACTGAAGCCTTCTATAGGGTTTTAAAAATCACATGTACACTATTCTGCCCACCATTAAGTGAGATGAGAGATAAAGTTATGGAAACTATTCAAGTGTTGGGTAGATGACCTTCAAGGTCTCTCCAGGTTTCTCATAATCCCGAGATTCCTTGATTCTTTGTGGTCAGTGGAAGTCTTCCTCGTTTGTTCAGTTGGGTTTCCCACCACCCTCCAACCCAAATCCTTCCCACCAGCTCTGAGTCTCCCAGCAAAAAAAAAAGAAAGACAAAAACAAGCAAACAAAAAGCTGCCCACACATGTGTCCATACGTATGCATTTATTGTCCTTTAAATGCCTCCCAATTTTTCTCTGCTTCCACCCAGATTTAGAGTTATTGGCATTTACTTGGTTCCACAGCATCATATATTGGTTTTTAGTGTTTAATACCTATTTCCCTTCTTTCTAAAACTAATTGTATTTATATACTCCTAGAGAAAAGAGTTAATGTTGTTTTCTTCCATCTTGGATTTCACCCACAGTGAGAAGTGTTGTTTTATCATTCTGTGGTTTCCAACTCTTTGCGACCGCATGGACTGTAGCCCGCAAGGCTCCTCTGTCCACGGGATTCTCCAGGCAAGAATACTGGAGTGGGTTGCCATGTCCTGCTCCAGGGGCTCTTCCTGACCAAGGGATTGAACCCATGTCTTGTATGTCTCCTGCACTGGCAGTTGGGCTCTTTACCACTAGTGCCATCTGGGAAGCCCAGATGAAACCATGAAAAAAGTGAAAGTGTTGACTGCTCAGTTGAGAATACTGGAAAGAATAGCCATTCCCTTCTCCAGGGGATCTTCCTGACCCAAGGATCAAATCAGGATCTCCTGCACTGCAAGTAGATTCTTTACCGTTTGAACCATCAGGGAAGCCCTTGTAAGATTAGACCATAGCCTCTGACAAATCATATCCCTCCTCGGAGCCATGCTTACTCTATGGTCAGCAGTAGCCTTTCTGCATCTGAATTACAGCAGACCAAATGGACCAGAATCCTGGAGTGAGGGAAATGGGAGGAGCAGATGCAAATTGGCAGGAATCTGCACTATTGAATTTTTTTTAAACATTTTATTTTTTTGGAAATAAATTTAGATGCACAAGAAGTTGCAAAGATACTTCAGAGAGGTCCCAGGTAGGCTTCACGTGGCTACTCCAATAATTCTATCTTACTAATTATGGTAATTATTAAGTAGCTATTTACTTAACTAGTAACTATTTCCTTTTAAAATAATTACTAAAAAATTAAATAATGATACTACACTACTTAAACCAAATGTTTGGGGATTCCCTCCTGGTTCAATGGTTAAAAATGCACCTTGCATTTCAGGGAATATGGATTCGATCCCTGGTTGAGGAACTAAGATCCCACATGTCTTGGAGCCATTAAACCTGGGTGCCACAACTAGAAAATCCATGCCAAAATGAAAGGTCCTGCATACTGCAACTAAGACCCAATGCAGCCAAAACAAACAAATAACTATTTTAAAAATTATGTAAATATTAAAAAAAGAAACCAAATGTGTGATGTCGGTATTATGTACCAGCTACCCAGGCAATTGTCAGGCAGTCTGGAACTTGAAAGTGAAAGTTGCTGAAAGTGAAAGTTGCTCGGTCTTGTCCGACTCTTTGCAACCCTATGAACTATTCAGTCCATGGAATTCTCCAGACCAGAATACCAGAGTGGGTAGCCTATCCCTTCTATAGGGGATCTTCCCAACCCAGGAATCGAACCCAGGTCTCCCACATTGCAGGCAGATTCTTTACCAGCTGAGCCACAAGGGAAGCCCAGGAGTGTGGATAATCAATGGACGCTCCTGATGGTCATTGTGACATTACCCAGTCATCCCTCTGAACAATGAAGAGAGGAGTTTGTCCTGGTTGCCTCAAGTGTCAGGTTCTTTCTGTCCCCTGAGCAGCTCAGAGTCTATGCATGACATGCATCTCCTACCTCCACGTACATGACTGGGCAGGTGTCTGAGGTTCTGTGTCTCTGGCAAACTCCTAAATGATGCTAGTGCTTTGGGTCCATGAAATATGCTTCAGGGAAGGATGTTCTAGAGCTGGATCACCGACTCTGAGCTTCACTGACTGTATGACCCTAGGAATGCTGTCAAGCCCAAATTTCCGCATTTATATGATGAGGGTAGTTAAGAGGATAATACTCTCACAAGAATACTGTGAGAGTAGGTGAGATCATACTATAGCATGCCTAGCATGGGTCTGTTCCCAGTTGTGACTCATTAAATCTTATTTTTCTTTTCTTTTCCCCCACCACCAAATGGAGATGACCTTCCCATGGGATCATGGCGAAAAGCTAATCTGAACATGTGCAGAAAGAACAGGGCTTTCAAGCTCCTTCCAGAACTTACTAAGAGATTAGCCCTTGTCCATACTGCAAAGATTTTGGTTAGGCCATAGTCATTTTTGGCAAGCCACTCCAATATTCATGCCTGGAAAATCCCATGGACAGAGGAGTCTGGCAGGCTATGGTCCACAGGGTTGCAAAGTGTTGGACACGAATGAAGTGACTAAGCGCGCATGCGTAGTCATTTTTGCTTTGGAGTCTGTTTTATCATCTACCCCTAGTCCAAACTGACCTTTAATGTGTAACCGCTTGAAAAATGAGTGTTCTTAAGGGAATAATTCTCTAAAAAGGGCAACTCCACCTCGTTGCCCATCTTCTTGGAGACTAGGATCCCAGAATCTGGCTTGGAATCATCCTTCTGACCGTGCACTTTTCTGCTGGGGAGAGAGGTCCTGAAACGCAATTTATTGTAAAACACACAGTGGTTACAAGCTACCACAGTCAATGATATTCCTTTTATTACCACTCAGATGAGAACAGAAAATGACATTGGAAGGCAGTGAACTCACCAGAAGGGCAGAGAAAGTCATTAAATTCAACATGCATCATATTTCATAATCAGAACCCTGCAGTCAGCACTGACACCACAGAATGAGTTTGTTGCCATCACAATAATATAAAACCCATTGCATCTGCTTCCTTTGGCTCTTTCTCTTTGGACCTCGCTGGGGCCAGGCCATTAATCACTGGAGACAGGGGATGGTGCAGACCACTGCACACTGGATTGCATAAATTGAAAATACATCAGTATTGGGGGGAACACTGTCTTTAGTTTATCTCTGAGACGGTGGCTTCTGAAAGCCTGCGATGTTTGTACAGTTGAACCACCTAATTAGAGCAATTGCCCCAGCTTGGAGAAGGTGTGTGGTCCCTCAAGGTTTCTGTGGGATGAATGAAGAAGCAGCCTTTTCTACAATCAGAGGAGGCCGCCTTGAGACTTTGCTGGGGAACTGATGGATTCTCTTAGCGGCATCTCAAGTGGCACGTAGGATATGTGTACCCCCATGTGTCGGGGTGGGTTCCCAGAGGTAACATATGCTTGTATAGGATCAAGGCTGATCTTAGAATTTTATTTTATGTTCCATGCCAAAGTGTATGAGTTTGTTTTAATTTAAAGTATGTTTATTTCCATATTTAATTTAAAACATGTAATGTTTTCCTTACACCCCTTAATATTGACAATCCAAGGATATGTGGCAAGAATCTCCTGAGTCTTTGGGGGCCCCTGACATACTTGGTTTCATAGTTCTAGGAAGGTGTACTTAAGAAGTGTGTGTCTATGGGATAAATCCTGAAATTTGACTCAATGATATAAGAGCCTTCATGAACGATCTTCTTATCTCATGTCTGAGCACACAAACCCAGCAACCCTTACTTCCAGCATGCTGAATCTCTGTATGGTTTCCTTACTGTCTCTAGCCCTTCATATGCAATGTACCAGTTTCTTCCTGCTACTATGGATTAGCTTTCAGAATAGCTGTTTATTTATTTATAAACACCGGTTTACCTATGATGAAAAGGTCACACCGGTTTTAAGTGGCAGAGTCAGGAATCAAAACTTAGGAATCCTTGCCCACTTAATAGACCTTTCACTTATAATTCAAGAAGTGCTTGAATTATAGCAACATGGATGGACCTCAAAAACAACATACTAAGTGAAGAAATCTGGGCAGAGAAAGACAAATATCATATGATATTATTTCTATGTGAAATATAAAAAAATACAGAGGAACTTAGTTACAAAACAGAAATAGACACACTTCAGTTCAGTTCAGTCTCTCAGTTGTGTCCGAGTCTTTGTGACCCCATGGACTGCAGCATACCAGGCCTCCCTGTCCATCACCAACTCCCAGAGTTTACCCAAGCTCATGTCCATCATATCAGTCAAGTCATTCAACCATCTCATTCTCTGTTGTCCCCTTCGCCTCCCACCTACAGTCTTTCCCAGCATCAGGGTCTTTTCCAATGGGTCAGTTTTTCCCATCAGATGGCCAAAATATTGGAGTTTTAGCTTCAGCATCAGTCTTTCCAAAGAATATTCAGGATTCATTTCCTTTAGGATTCACTGGTTGGATCTCCTTGTAGTCCAAGGGACTCTCAAGAGTCTTCTCCAACACCACAGTTAAAAACATCAATTCTTCAGCACTCAGCTTTCTTTATAGTCCAACTCTCACATCCATACATGCCACTGGAAAGATCATAGCCTTGACTGGATGGACCTTTGTTGGCAAAGTAATCTCTCTGCTTTTTAATATGCTGTCTAGGTTTGTCTGAGCTTTCCTTCCAAAGAGCAAACATCTTTTAGTTTCATGGCTGCAGTCACCATCTGCAGTGATTTTGGAGCCCAAGAAAATAAAGTCTCTCACTATTTCCATTGCTTCTCCTTCTATTTGCCATGAAGTGATGGGACCGGATACCATGATCTTAGTTTTCTGAATGTTGAGTTTTAAGACAACTTTTTCACTCTTCTCTTTCACTTTCATCAGGAGGCTCTTTAGTTCCTCTTCACTTTCTGTCATAAGGGTGGTGTCATCTGTGTATCTGAGGTTACTGATATTTCTCCCGGCAGTCTTGATTCCAGCTTGTGCTTCATCCAGCACAGCATTTCACATGTTGTACTCTACATATAAGTTAAATAAGCAGGGTGGCAATATACAGCCTTGACATACTCCTTTCCCGATTTGGAACCAGTCTATTGTTCCATGTCCAGTTCTAACTGTTGCTTCCTGACATGCATACAGGTTTCTCAGGAGGCAGGTCAGGTGATCTGGTACTCCCATCTCTTGAAGAATTTTCCACAGTTTGCTGTGATCCACATAGTCAAAGGCTTTGGCATAGTCAGTAAAGCAAAAGTACATGTTTTTCTGGAATCTTGCTTTTTTGATGTTCCAGTGGCCATTGGCAATTTGATTTCTGGTTCTGCTGCCTTTTCTAATCCAGCTTGAACATCTGGAAGTTCATGGTTCACATACTGTTGAAGCCTGGCTTGGAGAATTTTGAGAATTACTTTGCTAGCGTGTGAGATGAGTGCAATTGTGCGGTAGTTTGAGCATTCTTTGGCATTGCCTTCTTTGGGATTGGAATGAAAACTGACCTGTTCCAGTCCTGTGGCCACTGCTGAGTTTTCAAACTTTGCTGGCATATTAGTGCAACACTTTCACAGCATCATCTTTTAGGATTTGAAATAGCTCAACTGGAATTCTATCACCTCCACTAGCTTCGTTCGTAGTGATGCTTCCTAAGGCCCACTAGACTTTGCATTCCAATATGTCTGGCTCTAGCTGAGTGGTCTCACCATTGTGATTATCTGGGTCATGAAGATCTTTTTTGTATAGTTCTTCTGTGTATTCTTGCCACCTCTTCTTAATATCTTCTGCTTCTGTTAGGTACATACCATTTCTGTCCTTTATTGTGCTCAGCTTTGCATGAAATATTCCCTTGGCATCTCTAATTTTCTTGAAGAGATCTCTAGTTTTTCCCATTCTATTGTTTTCCTCTATTTCTTTGCACTGATCACTGAGAAAGGCTTTCTTATCTCTCCTTGCTATTCTTTGGAACTCTGCATTCAAATGGGTATATCTTTCCTTTTTTCCTTTGCCTTTCACTTCTCTTCTTTACTCAGCTATTTGTAAGGCTTTCTCAGACAACCATTTTGCCTTTTTGCATTTCTTTTTCTTGGGGATGGTCTTGATTCCTGTCTCTTGTACAATATCACGGACCTCTGTCCATAGTTCTTCAGGCACTCTGTCAGATCTAATTCGTTGAATCTATTTGTCATTTCCACTGTATAATCATAAGGGATTTGATTTAGCTCATACCTGAATGGTCTAGTGGTTTTCCCTACTTTCTTCAATTTAAGTCTGAATTTGGTAATAAGGAGTTCATGATATGAGCCACAGTCAGCTCCTGGTCTTCTTTTTTCTGACTGTATAGAGCTTCTCCATCTTTGGCTGCAAAGAACATAGACACACAGACATCGAAAATAAAGTCATGGTTACCAAAGGGGAAAGGGTGGTGAAAAGGAGTAAATTAGGAGGTTGAAATTAACATAGACACACTATTATATGTAAAATATATAAAATAGATACAACAAGGACTACAGTAGCAAAGTATAGCAGAGGGGACTATACTCAATATTTTGCAGAAACCTATAAGGAGAAAAAAATCTAAAAAAATATAAGCATTAATCACTGTGCTGTACACCTAAAACAACATTGTAAATCAACTCTACTTTGATTTTATTTATATATATATGTATGTATGTATGTGTATGTATATATATATATATATATATATATATATATATATATATATATATATATATGTAATGCAAAAAGAATTTAAAAGGAAGTGCTTTAAATGTTCAGGAAGATACCAGACATGTTGCAGTTAATATACAAAATCAATCTGTGATGAAAAGTGCAATAACTAAAATCAGATCATTATTGAAGCAGTAAAAGACTGAACTGATGTGGCAGAAAATCAAATTAACCAAATAAGAGTCAGAATCAAGAAAAAGACACTATAGACAAAATTAACAGGAAATGAATGAAAGTGATGGGCATAGGAGATAGAGCATAGAACTCCCATCTGTCATGAAAGGGATTATAAAAAGAGGAAAAGGCAAAGCAAATGGTGCAGAACTCACAATCAAGGATAGAAGTGAAGAACCCTTAAAACTTAAAAAAAAAAGTGAACCCTAAAAAATTCAATGGTTACCCAACTCCAGGTAAAATGAACAAACAGATAGCATCACCAGGATATAACTTTTTAACTGTTAAATTCAAAAAAGTAATTTACCTTTACTTAACTGGATGACTTAGCATGCAAGCACACAGAACTGGAAGATATGCAGATGATACCACTCTAGTGGCAGAAAGTGAAGAGCCTTTTGGTGAGGGTGAAAGAGGAGAGTAGAAAAGCTGCTTTGAAACTCAACATTAGAAAACTAAGATCATGTTATCCGGTCCCATCACTTCATGGTAAACAGATGGGGAAAAAATGGAAGCAGTGACAGATTTTATTTTCTTGGGTTCCAACATTACTGCAGACAGTAACTGCAGCCATGAAATTAAAAGATGTTTGCTCCTTGGAAGGAAAGCTATGACAAACTTAGACAGCATATTAAAAAGCAAGGACATCACTTTGCCGACAAAGGTCCATATAGTCAAAGCTATGATTTTTCCAGTGGTCATGTACAGATGTGAGAATTGGACCATCAAGAAGGCTGAGCACCAAGGAATTGCTGCTTTTGAACTGTGGTGTTGGAGAAGACTCTTGAGAGTCCTTTGGACAGCAAGGGGATCAAACTAGTCAATCCTAAAGGAAATCAGCCCTGAGTATTCATTGGAAGGACTGATGCTGAAGCTCCAATACTTTGGCTACCTGATGCAAAGAGCCAACTCATTAGAAAAGACCCCGATACTGGGTAAGATTCAAGACAAAAGGAGAAGGAGGCAGCAGAGGATGAGGTGGTTAGATGACATCACTGACTCAACCAACTTGAGTTTGACCAACTCTATGAGATAGTGGAGAACAGAGGATCCTGGCATGCTCTAGTCCATGGAGTTGCAGAGTTGGACATGACTTAGTGACTAAACAACAACTGTAGAGGGGGTGTGATCAGTGGGGTTCAGTGATAAACTGTTTTATTGGGTTTTTTTTTTTTTTTTCATTTGTTTTTACTAGTTGGAGGCTAATTACTTTACAATATTGTAGTGGTTTTTGCCATACATTGACATGAATCCACCATGGATTTACATGTGTTCCCCCTCTCACCTCCCTCCCCATCCCATCCCTCTGGGTCTTCCCAGATTATTGTTTTAATCACCATGAGTGGTCAAATTACCCATTCTTGCCTTTCAAGGGTTTCTCAGGCAGATCCAATAACTTCTTAGTCACTTCTGATTACCAAACATCTAGTCTTCTTGACTTTGATCTTAAACTGGATTTTACTATCATGTTTAATTCTAAACTCTAGTCTCAGTGCTTAGAAGGACTGAGTAGCCCAAAGTGGTGAGAGGGTTGTGGAGCATGGTCTGTCCCTGACACAAGCCGCTCCATTAATCTCTCTTTACATCCAGACCCTCTGGTTGGTTGGGGAAGGAGATGGGCATTGAGGAAGTCATTGCCATATTTCAGTGGTTTCTTGGGCCTCTTCCGATTTCAGCTGCTGGTTGCCTCTGCTGGTGTATCCATTGGTGTTTTCATAGGTGGGACATGAGGTTTTCTTGAGGTGAAGTTCAACTTCACCCTGACCCATCTTTCACCATGGACACCCTAACCCATCTTTCACCGTGGATGCCCAGACGGGCACCTTCTTTTGCCCTCCAGCCATTCGGGCACCCAACTGAGACAGGCTGGGACTTGGGAGCCTCTGCTGCAGTGCCTGTACACGGACAAGGTCCTCTCCTCTCCTCAAGCAACAAAGACACCTTTTGTGTTTGAAAAGCAGGGTCAGGGCTATGCATAAAGGCCAGGGCAGAGGAATATCCATAATTAATGAAGCTGAATTGCAGGGGGCTGGACTGAGAAAACATGCATTAAACTTAGTATCTTCTTCTATAATAGCTCTAAGTACTTGAACATGATTTTTTTTTAAATATTCATAGGTACATTGATATGGGAATTACTGCCATAAATCCCTCGGATCTCATTTGTCAAACATCTGGACTGCTAGGGGGTGGCGTGTGTCAGGATATGTCAGTGGTGGAGGTAAGGACAGCTGCACATTGAGGCTCTAGGAAGATTAAGGTACTACTTGCCCCAAGTCAAGGGCTGTCCTTCTTTTTCAAAAAAATTAATTAAGTTGCACCAGCCTAAGTTGCAGCATGTGGGATCTTTGATCTTTGCTGCCATGTGGAATCTTTTATGCAGCATGTGAACTCTTAGTTGGGGGATCTAGTTCAGTCCCGACCAGGGATCGAACCCAGGCCCCATGCTTTGGGAGCGAGAAGTGTTAGCTACTGGACCACCAGGGAAGTCCCAAGGCCTCTCCTTCTTTGCAGAAGTTGTGGAAAGTTTCAACCAGAGTTCTGTATCAATATAGTAGATTTAGCTGGTGAGTTTATCTTCCTTTCCGTGGCAAGATTACTGGAGTGGACTGCCATGCCCTCCTCCAGGGAATCTTCCTGACAGAGGGATCTAACCCGTGTCTCCTGTGGCTCCTGCGCTGTGGGCAGATTCTTTATTGTTGACCCACCAGAGAAGCCCATTCCTCCCCAAACCTATCTAAATTATATTAAAGATGTGCAATGTGTGCGAATGTTAATCATTTGTGTATTATATGTGTTGGGGAAGGGAGAATTTCTCCCTCTACCCCTCTCGAGTTCTTGTGGCTGAAGTTATAATAAAGTTTGCACAAGACAGATTAACAGGAAAAATGTGTGTGTGTGTGTATGTGGGAGAGGTGTAGGTTATCTTTTAAAAATCCCAAGTAATTTGTCAAATATTCTTTTCCTTCTCCATTAATTTGTATGATTTATTGAACAATCATGTCATCTCTCCATAATATGGTTCCATTTGCAAGCGCTTTATCCTAGTTCCCTCATCTATTTGTCTGTTCTTGAGATCCCAATCCTTAATTATTATAGCTTATAGGATATGCTGATAATTAGAAGGGAAATTCCCTTCTTGATTATTCTCCTATTTTGAAGAATAATGTATTTACCACCTAACATCACCATTCACTCATTAAGTTTCCAAAGTTACCTTTTCTGAAAGTTCATTGAAATTGTGTGGAATTATTATCAGTGATGTATACAAATAAAGTTTCTCAGGACTTCAAAAAAGACTAAAATTGGAAATTTTAAAAGGATAAGTTTTCCTAGTTACTGTTAGTAGGTGAAAACCATCCACATGTTAAACTTCCTGGGGAATGATTTTCCAAGTCAGGGGAGGGGGAAGAGTGAGTTCTCTACTCCACGGTCAATTCCAGAAGTCGCTGGATTGACATCTGGAGGATTCTCAAGAGATCAGGGTCTGACCCGAGCTGCTGTGTCCAGTCAAGATGTCATTCATTTGTGAAAGCGGCACAAAGACATGCTTAGATCTACAAACTCTGGCATTTTCCCACCGAGAACCCTCTCTGCTGAAAGGCCTGGAGGGCATAATTCAGAACACCATTGACTAGGTAGGAGTGGGAACTCTTGAAAAGGAATGTTATTTTTGAAAAGTAAAAAAAAAAAAAAAAATTACACGTGACAGCGAGTGAAGTCAACCAACCCTTAGAGAAGTCACTCAAAATACAGAGGGTGCGTGTCTGTTGTGGCGGGGAAGGGTGGTAGTTGAAGACAGATGCACAAGTGTGTACACAGAGGGCGGTGGGTTGCAAAGTCTGGCTTCTTATTGTAATCATTATTAGACAAAGTTGAAGATCCAAAGACTATAAAGCAAGTCAATATTTCCTTCTCTGTTTTCTTTAGGAGGGTACGCTCTGGTAAGGCTGATAAGAACGTGAAGCTCAAGTGGGAATCTGATGTATGGCAGAGAGCTCAGCTTGGTGCCCTGTGATGACCGAGATGAGTAGGACTGGGGGCATGGGTAGGAGGGAGGTCCAAGCGGGAGGGGATACATGTACACATATAGCTGATCCACTTGGTACAGCAGAAGCTAACAGAACATGGTAAAAACAATTATACGCCAATAAAAAAATGTGAGGTCCATCATTCCATTTCATTCTCTGTAAATTAACCAATTGGTATTTGGGCTTCCTGTGTCAATCTCTGAATTTTGTTAATTTCTACACAGATATCCCCTCTTCAAAATGTGAATATAATAATTCCTCTTTAACCACAGAATTTAGGATCCTGTAAATTTTGGTATGGAAGTTCATGATCAAATAAACTTGTCCTCATTAGAAAAATGATGTAGTAGGAAAGAGGACCTCTGTGAAGCTTTGTAGTATTTTTCTATTACTAAAGTATTATTAGTAAAAATTAATCAGTAAACAAGCATAGCATTAATAACATTTTACCAATATTTAGTGATAATGAGATGCTGTATTTATTAATGTCTGTGTCTTATCTCTCAAAGACTTTCATGGTGTTCTTTCTGTATTGTTTCACTCTGTGTGTGTGTGTGTGTGTGTGTGTGTGTGTGTGCATGCACGGGCACATGCTCAATCATGTCTGACTCTTGCAACCCATTGGACTGTAGCCTGCCAGGCTCCTCTGTCCATAGAATTTTCCAGGCAAGAATACTGGAGTGGATTGCCATTTCCTACTCCAGTTGTTTCACTGATTTGCCCCAAATTCATGTTTTTGCATCTGCATTTGGAAATAAGCCTTTTGATTGCAACGGTACAGGGAACGTAAAAAATCATTAGGTGAAGTATATTTACATCATTAAATACTTTTTCTCTTTGATAACAGATTAAGGCTGAGAGAGAATGACCCGTCATGGGTCTCTGGCTATGGAGATAAGACCAGTCACTGATAGATAAGAAGAGTGACAGAAATTTCAACCATGAAAAGTCATTCTCCTATATGCTAAGCTCAATGCCACTCAGACATTATCTGCTTTAATCCTCAATAAGAAGCATGAAAGCCTTTCACAGTTCAGGAGACTGAGGCTCAGAGATGTTTAAGAATTTAAACATCTAGAGGTATAACTTTGATTTTCTTAGTTTTTGGATTCACTCAACACATTTCTTGAGCATGTCCAAGGTACCACTTGGAATTCACCAGTCAACAACAACTACAACAGCATTTATATAGGAAGAGGACATTATAAATGTCAACTATAAAAGATGTACAACTTGAGAGTTGCGAGTTAAATTTTATCTGGGGCAAAATGAGGACTGCAGCCTGGGAGGCAGCATCTCAGATAGCTCTGAGAGACTGCTCCAAAGCGGCAGTGGGGGAGGATCAATATATAAGGTTTTGATGAAGGAAGAGTTCAAAACCATGGAGCACTCATTTTACAAAAGGTTTTCTGTTAGTCATGGGGATTTGATGTCACCATGAAGGGATTTAGTGCTTGTCTAGATATGGGGAGATGCAAGGATTGAGATCATAAAATCTGTTCCTAAAAACATCAAACTATCTAAAGACCTGTCCCACCAGATTCCCTGGAGCACAGAATGCCTCAACTCCACCCTGAACTCCCTCAGGGCTTGTTGAAGGTCAACAACTATAGCAGCATGGGGTTTAATCTCCATGGCAGATGGCAAATGCCTTTGCTGTTAGTTGTTGACAATGCTCTTGGTAAGTGCCAATTTGTAGTTGACATAAGGGATTGACTCACACATTATGGGGGTTGGGAAGCCCCATGGTCTGTGAACTGAGACCCAGGAAAGCCCGTGGGATAATTCAGAGTCCAAAGGCCAGAGAAGCAGGACCACCAAGGGTGGACAGCTCATCAGAATCTTTAAAGGATGATGCCGGCCCACTCCCAGGCTAGACAGTCTTTAGGAAGTGACCCCATGTTTACTATTTGTACCTTGGGAGGGCCCTCTTACTCTCTAAATCATGGCATGGTGAATGAGCCCAGAATATAAAAGCTTGTAGAGAAAACACTGCATTGCTGTCTAGAGATTTGTCCAGATCTTTCCCTGCCCCTGGAACTGCTTGTCTGCAGCGGCCCCTGGCTCTCTTTCCTCCTGTATACGATGAAGAATAACCGGGCAAGTTTTAAAGCCTCTTGCTGTAGTAAGTGTGTTTCTTTCGTCCTTGCTTCCACTAGTAATTTTGATCATTTTGTCTCAAAACTCATGACCTGAAAAATGAGCACTACTGTAACTCAGAGTGTACACTCAACAAGCGTGATTGTTATTTTATGTGTCAGGTTGGATGGCCTCTGGGTGCCCAGAGCAAACATTGTTTCTGGGTGTGTCAGTGAAGGTGTTTCTGGAGGAACTTGGTGAAATAGAGCCCCCTCCCCAGTGCCTGCGGGCATCCTCCAGTGCACTCAGCTCCTGAATATAACGCAGCAGTGTGCTGCACGCTAGGACTTCCCTGTAGCTCAAACGGCAAAGAGTCTGCCTGCAGTGAAGGAGATCAGGGTTCAATCCCTGGGTCGGGAAGATCCTCTGAAGAGGGAATGGTAATCCACTCCAGTATTCTTGCTTGGAGAATCCTGTGGCCAGAGAAGCCTGGCGGGCTACAGACTCTCTTCTTGCAAAGAGTCGGGCATGACTGAGCGACTAATGCATGCTGTGTGTGAGGTCACTTCAGTCGTGTCTGACTCTTTGCAACCCTTTGGACTGTAGCCCACCAAGTCCCTCTGTCCATGAGATTCTCTGGGCAAGAATAGCGGAGTGGGTTGCCATGCCCTCCTCCAGCTGATCTTCCCGACCCAAGGATTGAACCTGCATCTCTTCTGTCTCCTGCTTTGACTGGCACCACCTACGGAGGAATTCACCACTTCCTATCTGATGGCATTGACTGGGCTGTGGATCTTCTGACTCTCATGCTCTGGTCCTCGACCTCTCAGATCCAGACTGGAATCTACATCCCTGAACTCCTTGCTTCTCAGACCTTAGAAGAGGAGACCCTAGAGATCTCGCGTCCTCTCTCTGCTGTGTGAGGACACAGGGAGAAGATGGCTGGCTGCAAGCCAGAAGGCGAGACCTCACCAGAACCTTGACCTTGGATCTCCAGCCACCAGAACCATGAGTAATACATTTCTGTTTTTTAAGCCACCTGGCCTATGGTATGTTGTTATGGCAGCCCAAGCTGACAAGATGCAAGCTTCCTACATGGCTTCTCTTTTCACATTAATTTGAGAACTGCTGCATTATTGGGGTGAGAAGAGGGTGAGGAGAGAGAGGATGAGGTTTTGGAGGCAGCCGTGTGGATTAGAAGGTGATGGAGAGGAGTTGAGATAAGGCATCTCAGAGGAACCTGGGGAGGAAGGAAAAGATCTAGGATATTAGGTGATTTGACCACAAGACCAATTTTATAAGGATGCTTAAAAAAAGATGGGGAATTGAGAGATGCCCCCAAATTTCAGGCTTGTGTGTGATTGTGTCAGAAGATGGATCCATGTGGCCAGGATGGGGTACTGGGCGTGTATCACATGGACCCCAGTGGGCCTAGCATGCCCCCACTCTCCATGTATCGCCTTCACAAAATACCCCCAAACTTTCCACCAGCTCTCCGGCAAAGCTTGAATATAAAACCAATTTTGTGCTTCATCTCACATCTCCACCACCATTCTTTATTAGAACTCAGAAGAAGCCAGTCATTTTTTTTTTTCTTTCATGTTTGAGACCCTAATTAGCAGTAATCAGTCTATTTCATAGACTATTTGCAAAGATACTTTCCTGAACTCACACATGGTGCTAAAAAAAAAATTAAAAAAATAAACAGCATAAATAAATAACAGGTGCTGGCCTGATTAAGGGCATTCTCCATAGGGTAGATTTCTAATCTTCAGTGCCAGCCCCTACAATCTAAATTTTCTTGTAGAGGTGATAAAGGGAACCTGGAATTAGGTACATGGGGTTAGAGTATAAAATGGACAAGACACAGCATGCTTTACTGTCAACAGCAGGACAGCAAGGACTCGGGAGCTTTTGTCCCTCATCAGCTGAGCAATTCTAGTTAAGTTATTTAATCAATTGTAAACTCTGTTTTCTCACCTGTAAAATGGAGTTAAATAGCCGCCGTGCATGGTTGTTGTGAGGACTGGAAATAATAACAGGACTCAAGTGCGTTAGATGGTCAAATGGAAGCAATGGTCATTTTGTCCCTCTGTGGTGGGTCCAGTTGAGGCCACTTGGGGACAGAGCCAGTCACCTTTGGTACAACAAGATGCACTGCCTTCCCCTCCATGATGCCAATCCACCCACTGTGTGTCTCTGCCATTCTCTGGGAGATTAACCCAGAGGTTATGGAAAAAGCTCAGGGGAGCAGCAATGGAAGCCTGCCCTGAGGCAGTGGCGTGTGGGATGGGTTTGAGGAATTAGTAAGATGTGGTGGTTTGGGGAATCAACTGGGGAAGAACTAGAGAGGGAAGTGGGCTTCTCAGGTGGTTCAGTGGTAAAGAATCTGCCTGCCAATGCAGGAAATGGGGGTTCAAACCCTGGGTTGGGAAGATCCCCTGGAGAAGGAAATGGCAACCCACTCCAGTATTCTTGCCTGGAGAATCCCATGGACAGAAGAGCCTGATGGACTTCAGTCCATGGACTTACAAAAGAGTTGGACATGACTTAGTGACTAAATAATGACTGAATGAAATGAGAATGAAGGATGGTGCCCAGTTTCTAGTTTGACCCCCTGGTTGGGTGATGATGGCACCACTGACCAGAAGATAGAATACAAGGGAAGTTAGGAGCCACATGTACAGTTGTGCAGGCTGTGCACTGCACAAAGTTGTCCAATTGAGGGGATAAGTGAGCGCCGATGTGCTTTTGGCATCTTGGAGTAATCCACACAAAGGCACTATGTAGGCTAAAGCCCTAAGGAGAAGAATCAAATTAGGGGAGGTAATCCTGTGTCCCTTTAAACTAGATCATGACTGGAACATGAGGCTATCATCCATTGAAATCCCTTTTAAAGAAATTATTTTAAGAAATAATTCCTAGACTTAATTTACCAGGCAGCTGGAGTGGTGGCTCTGAAATGTGTATCAGGTCACACTTTGCTCCTAAAGATATGCCATAAGAGTGCCCCTTGGTTTATAAGAAAATGTCCAAATCTCTTAAGACAAAGAACCTTCCATGGTTTGGCATCTGCCTCCTTGCCAACCTCACCCCCACTCCATTCATAGCCTCACTGTCCCCCACTGGGTATGTTTACATGCTTCTCTGTCCAGAATGGCCTGCCTCCTCCCTTCTATCCTATTATCTCCTCATTATACTTCAAAATTCTCAATCATTTCCTTCTTGAGGAAGCTTGTTTTTATATTTGTTTTCAAAATATATATCCTTCTTGCATTCTAGTATCTTTGTTCTTTTAATCCTTTAAAATCAAATGAAGAGAGTAAGTGATTAATTCTATAACTTCGTTTGAAAAATGTCATGCAGTTCGTGAGAAAGGTGCTCTCCCAACTGTAAAGTTACATGGTTGAGATGCACTTGAATGAAAAATACCTGCAATTCTACTGTTCGGATCATTGTATTTCTTCAACATGGGCACTGAGGCTTTGGTGAAGGGTTCTGCTCCACTGTTTATGAGAGCACTTGCACTTCCAGCGTGATTTGGTGCAGAGTCACCATGCAAGAAACAGTTTAGCAAGAAAATGTAACATCCATTAGCACTTTCTCAGATTCTCAAGGTCTGAAATAAAGTTAATTGGATTCGTTCACAAATTCGAGAATCAGCCTAAAATAGTGTGTTCCAGAGGGTTTTCTATGGGATGTTAGTGCTAAGAGAGAAGTATCATGGGAAGAAGGGATCTGTAACACAAATGTTGCTGTTGTTCTTCAGTCTCTCAGTTGTGTCCGACCCTTTGTGAACCCATGGACTGCAGCACGCCAGGCTTCTTTGTCTTCCACTATGTCCCAGAGTTTGCTCAAGTCCATGTCCAGCGAGTAATATGAATAAGTTGAGGAAATGCAGAGCTAAGCACAGGTAGATGATTTTTTTTCCTCTTGCAAAAATCTCAGAGACTTTTATAGGCTCACATGCATTGACTATTTCCTACAAAGGTCTAAGTCATGGGTCCCCAGCCCCTGGGCCGTAGTGAGCGAGGGAAACTTTATCCGCTGCTCCCCATCTCCTCCATGCTTGAATTACCCCTGAACCATCACTTGCATTATTGCCTGCACCATCCCCCTCATTGCTGACATTACACCTGAACCTCCCCCAGCACCCCCATCTCCCCACTCCATCCCCTCATCCTGCATCTGTGGAGAAATTGTCTTGCAGGAAACCAGTCCCTGATGCCAAAAAGGTCGGGGACTGCTAGTCTAAGGTATTCAGAGTCTCTAGACTTATTTGCCCACAAATCCCTCCTCTCAGAGATGAACTTGCACTTCTTGCGGTCTCTGGAATACTTCTTGGGAAAAGGGCTTTGCAGAACTAAGTGTTTGCCCACCGAGATAGCAAGGATTGCTCCAAATACCTGTGGATAGAAACGAAGACTTAAGAAAAAAATAACTTTAGTTTTCACGAGTGAGGAGGAAACACCCCACCCTCCTTGTATCACCCATTGTCATAAATTCTTTCTGTCTTCTCAGAAAGCTATAGTGGCTGAGACCCCATTGGGTGGTTGGATATAATTTACCTGTATCCCATACCTGTCCCTGAGTCAAGATTCGAGGAGGAATCTTGTATCAAGCAGCTCTTGCTTTCTGTTGCCAGTTTTGCTGGAGAGGTGAAGAGAGAAAGGAGGATGGAGGCTATGTAGATACTTAGTGCGTGGAGTGTAGTTGGTGGATCAGGAGAGGGGGTGTGGGTAGATGGCTGGCTGGACAGAGCCTAAGGCATGTGACAAAACCACATTGAAAATGAGATTAAATACACAGGTTAACTGGAAAAACCTGAAAACTCTAAGGTCAAAGACTGGGAGTAAAATTTTAAAAAACAAAAGGCAGCATTTCTCCCTTCTAGAGTTGCCATAACCTTACGTGAAAGTGTAGTGATCCCATGGTCTATACAGTCCATGGAATTCTCCAGGCCAGAATACTGGAGTGGGTAGCCTTTCCCTTCTCCAGAGGATCTTCCCAACCCAGGGATCGAACCCAGGTCTCCCACATTGCAGGCCGATTCTTTATCGGCTGAGCCACAAGACACACAAGAGAAGCCCCTATATATACATATATATACATATATATGTATATATATGTATATATACATATATATATATATATATATATATATATATATATACATGACATTGAAGTGAAAGTGTTACTCACTCAGTTGTGTCCAACTCTTTGTGACCCCATGGACTGTATGTAGCCCACTAGGCTCCTCTGTCCACAGAGTTCTCCAGACAAGAATATTGGAGTGGATTGCCATTCCCTTCTCCAGGTGATCTTCCCGACCCAGGGATCAAACCGCAGTCTCCCACATTGCAGGCAGATTTCCTACCATCTGAGTTACCAGGTGTGTGTATACACACACACACACACACACACACATCCATCTATCTGTCAATGAGCCCATTTCGATGGTTTCCATGTGTTGGCTGTTGTAAATAGTGCTGTTATGAGCACAGGGGTGCATGTGTCTTTTTGAGTTATAGTTTTGTCCAGATATATGGCCCAGGAGTGGAATTGTTGATCATGTGGCAACTCTAGTTTTAGTTATTGCAGGAACCTCCGTCCTCTTCTCCATAGTGAGTGCACCAATTTACATTCCCGCCAACAGTGTAGTTCTCTCCAGCATTTGTTATTTGTGGACTTTTGAATGATGGCCATTCTGACTGGTATGAGGTGGTACCTCATTGCAGTTTTGATTTGCATTTCTCTAGTAATTTGCAATGCTCAACATCTTTTTGTGTGCCTATTGGCCATCTGTATATTGTCTTTGGAGAAACGTTTATTTAGGTCTTCTGCCCATTTTTAAAAATCTGGCTGTTTGTTTTTCTGTTACTGAGTTGTATGAGCTGTTTGTATATTTTGGAAATTAAGCCCTTGTCAATTGCATCATTTGCAAATATTTTCTCCCAGTCCTTAGATTGTCTTTTCATATTGTTTATGATTTCTTTTCCTGTGCAAAGTCTTATACATTTAATTATGTCCCATTTGTTTATTTTTGCTTTCATTTCTATTGTCTTGGGAGATTGACCTAAGAAAACACTGATAGGATTTATTTTTATTTTTTTATTTTTTTTACTGATAGGATTTATATTGAGAATGTTTTGCTTGTATTTGCTCTGAGGAGTTTTATGGTGTAATGTTCTATATTTAAGTCTTTAAGTCACTTTGAGTTCATTTTTGTGTGTGGTGTGAGTGTGTAAATCAAACTTACTTGGTTTACATGATGTTGTCCAACTTTTCCAACAACACTTGCTGAAGAGACTATCTTTTCTCATCGTATATTCTTGCCTCCTTTGTCAAAGATTAATTGACCATGGGTGTCTGGGTTTATTTCTGGGCTCTCTAATCTATACCACTGATCCATATGTCTGTTGTTGTGCCAATAACACACTGAAGAAGGACATTTTATAATCATAAAAGTCTCAATTCATCAAGAATAGAACTCCAAAATATGAGAAGCAGGAACTCCAAAATATGAGAGGGGACGACAGAGAATGAGATGGTGGGATGGCATCACTGACTCAATTGACATGAGTTTGAGTAAGCTCTGGAAGATGGTGAAGGACAGAGAAGCCTGGTGTGCTGCAGCCCATGGGGTTGCAAAGAGTCAGACAGGACTGAGTGATGAACAACAATGATAAAGAAGACAGAGATAATTTGACAATTAGAATGGGGAACGTGAATACCCATTCACATCAGGGTGAATTCTGTCCAATAATGGAGAGGATAGACACAAGAGCCACAAAGAAATAGAAAACTTGAACAAATTTTTGTAAACTTGGAATAGTAATGGTTTCTTAAATATGACAGCAGAAACAACCAAAGAAAACAAGTAAACTGGACTTCATCGAAAGTAAATATCATCGAAATTAAAACACTTGTGCTTTAAAGACTACCACCAAGAAAGTAAAAAAGACCACCACAGAATTGGGAACAATAATTGCAAATTATATATCTGATAAAGGATTTGTGTTCAGAATACATAAAGAACTCTTGCAACTTCATAATAAAGACAAACACCCCATATAAAATATGAGCACAGAACTTGAAAAGATATTTCTCCAAAGAAGATATACACGTGCCAATAAGCACGTGAAAAGATGCTCAGCATCACTTATCATTAGAGAAGTGCAAATCAAACCCACAATGAGATGGCTATACTAATAATTAAAAAAAGAGAAAATAACATGGGTTGAGCAGGATGTGGAGAAATTGGAACCCTTGCACATAGCTGGTGGGATTGTAAAATGGTGCAGCTGCTGCAGAAAACAGCTTGGCAGTTCCTCAAAAAGCTAAACACAGAATTACCATATGACCCAGCAATTCCACTTCTGGGTATATACCCAAGAGAAATGAAAACATATGTCCACACAAAAACTTGTTCACAAATGTTCATTGCGGCATTATTCAAAATCGTTTAAAAGTGGAAACAGCCCAACTGCCCATCAACTGATTAACCGATAGACAAAATGTGGTCTGTCCTTGCAGTGGAATAATTCAGCCAATAAAAAAATGAAGTCCTGACACATGCTATAACATGGGTGAACCGTGAAAACATTATGCAAAGTGAAAGAAGCCAGACACAAAAGACCACTTATTGCATAATTCCATTTACATGAAATGTTCAAAATAGGCAAATCCATAGAGGCATGAAGGAGATTAGTGGTTCTCAGGGGCCGGAGGAGTATGGGATAGAGTGACTGCTAATGAGCGCGGGGTTCCTTTCAGAGTGACGACATTGATCTAAAATGATACAGAGGAGATGGTTGCACTACTTTGTTAACATATTAAAAAAACCATTGAACTGTACACTTCGAAAGGGTGAATGTGATGGTATGTGAGTTATGTCTTAATAGAATTATTGTAAAGAAACTGCACTCTAATGGCAGAAAGTGAAGAGGAGCTAAAGAGCCGCTCGATGAAGGTGAAAGAGGAGAGTGAAGAAGTTGGCTTAAAACTCAACATTCAAAAAACTAAGACCATGGCATCTGGTCCCCTCACTTCATGGCAAATAGATGTGGTGGGAGTGGGGGGAGGCGTTGGAATGGAAACAGTTGCAGATTTTATTTTCTTGGGATCTAAAATCACTGTGGATGGTGATTGCAGCCATGAAATTAAAAGACTCTTGCTCCTTGGAAGAAAAGATATGACAAACCTAGACAGTATATTAAAAAGCAGAGACATCACTTTGCTGACAAAGGTCTGTATGGTCAAGACCATACAGTAGTCATGTGTGGATGTGAGAAATCGAAAGTGAAAGATACCCAGTTGGGTCCAGCTCTTTGTGACCCCATGGACTATACAGTTCATGGAATTCTCCAGTCCAGAATACTGGAGTGGGTAGCCATTCCCAACTCCAGGGGATCTTCCCAACCCAGGGATTGAACCCAGGTCTCCCACATTACAGGTGGATTCTTTACCAGCTGAGCCACAAGGGAAGCCATGGATGTGACAGTTGGACCGTAAAGAAGGCTGAGCACCAAAGAACTGATACTTTTGAACTGTAGTGTTGGAGAAGACTCTTGAGAATCCCTTGAGTCAAACCAGTCAATAGTAAAGGAAATCAGCTCTGAATATTCATTGGAAGGACTGATGCTGAAGCTGAAGCTCCAATACTCTGGCCACCTGATACGAAGAGCTGACTCATTGGAAAAGGCCCTGATGCTGGGCAAGATTGAAGGCGGGAGGAGAAGGGGATGACAGAGAATGAGATGGTTGGATGGCATCACTGACTCAATGGACATGAGTTTGAGTGAGCTCCAGGAGATGGTGAAGGACAGGAAAGCCTGATGTGCTGCAGTCCTTGGGGTCTCAAAGAGTTAGACACGACTGAGTGACTGCAGAACAACAATAGTAGCAGATGAGGTTCAGGGGATGGTGGGGGTGGGGAGGAGGGGGAGGGTCATATAGGACATTTAAGGGGTAGCTACATCTTTATTCTGAGTGAGAACCCTTGGTGGGTTTATGGCTGAGAAGTAACTTGGTCTGACTTATGTTTGAATGGGACCCTTGTGACTGCAGAGGAAAACAGACTGGAGAGAGAGGCAAGGGGAGAAGTAGGGAGGCCAGACTGGAGACTGTTGCAATATCTCAGCTCAGAGAAGTTAACTTACCAAAAATGCGCAGATGGAAGCTCTGGCAGCCAGTCTCCAAAGATGGCCCTAGTGAACACACCTTCTGTGAGTCAGGCCCTTGTTCAGTTCCTCTCACTTGGACTGACACTTGCCTGTGGCCAACAGGAGGCTGTAGAAGTATTATGCTATGCCACCTGAGCTTGGACAACTTTCATATCTGCAATTTTGGGAGCTCTGAAGCACCGTGTTGAAGTCCAGCTACAGGAAGTCCCCTACATGTGAACGAGTTCTGTTCAGAGAGTGCTTTTGTAAGTCCAATTTGTTCGAAGTCTGATGAAGCTAGCCCAGGTACCCAGATAACACAATCGGCTATATAGTACTGTAATGTAATAGATTTATAGTACGTTTCCCACAAAGAAAACCTTTCACATATTAAAAAAACACAAAAATTAAAACATTTTCAATCGTATAGTATCTTGAAAAGTGCGGTAGTCCAGCTATACAGCAGCTGGCATCTAGGGGCTGCCACTGAGTGAACAGACAAGGAGAGTTGCTGGCTGGAGGAGAGAGAGGACGTGGGAGATGGTAGAGCTGAAGGATGGTCAGAACTAGGAGGGTGAGCTGCAGTTTCACTGATGCCTGACATTGATGGCCTGGGTTCTGGTTCCTTGTTGGATTCAGGTCTATCCTCTTAAAAAATGATCCAGTGATATCTGGGCAGTAGGTCTTTTTTTTTCTCATCAAAGATGACACAGTAGCACTGGATTGCATTCTGAAGGGCTGATGGAACCTTCATGTAACTGTTCTACGTTTGGATCTTCTGTCTCAAAAACTGACAGTGTCTCCTCAAATAAAGAAAATCCCCTCGCCATTCGCTGTAGCATGAATCTCTTTGATTCTTCTGTTACTTCTTCCTCTTGTCTCTCTTTGTCCTCCCTCTGTGTCTCTGATTTCATCAGGTCTTCATTAGTAAGCACCCCGTTCATATCTATGAAGGTTTGCAGCTTGCAGGTTCACGTGTAGGGGGCTTTATGCTATGCTTAGTCGCTTAGTCGTGTCTGACTCTTTAAGACCCCATGGACTGTAGCCCACCAGGCTCCTCTGTCCATGGGATTTCCCAAGCAAGAATACTGGAGTAAGTTGCCATTTCCTCCCCCAGGGGATCTTCCCAACCCAGGGATCAAACCCAAGTCTCCGGCATTGCAGGCAGATTCTTTACCCACTGAACCCTCCAGGAAGCCCACAGGGGACTTCGTGTACTAGATAAAAACTTGGAACATTAGGCGAGGCCCTGTGAAGAGGAGGTACTATCCCAATTGGGCCTCCAGATTCAGCAACTATTCGACTGCAATCCCCCGAGAGACCATAGGGCTTCCCAGGTGGTAAAGAATCTGCCTGCCAATGCAGGAGATGCATCAGATGCAGGTTCGATCCCTGGGGTCAGGAAGATCCCCTGGAGGAGGAAATAGCAACTCACTTCAGTATTCTTGCCTGGAAAATTCCATGGACAGAGGAGCCTGGTGGGCTACACCCCCTGGGGGTCACAAAGAATTGGACAAGACTGAGAGCATACAGACAGAAGAGACCATAAGCCAGACCAGTAGAAGAACCTCCCTGTTAATCCAGATGATTGAAAGATAATTAGTGATTGCTGTTGCTTTAACTCACTCATTTTGGGGCTGGTTTGTTTGCCACCACAGGCAACTGAAACAGAAATGTAAACACATAACATTCAATAATTGACTTTAGTGATATTGCTAATAAATTGGCCTAGCAGGTATCACATGCAGTCACCTGGAGGCCCCTTATTTTCTGAGAGGAGAACCGAGATTTGCAGTGCTTTTACTGGGCAATTTTCCCGAATCTGTGACTCCAGAATGACTATAAACATTATTTGCCCCTTATGTATTGTTTAAAAAACTGGTTCTACTAAAATGATTTATGGGCAAACTTCCTTTTTCATCTTGTATACCATATTTCCTGCCTTATGCTTGGTGTTCATTAAACAGATGCTCTTTTCTATATAAAGGGTGAAATGAACTCGGCTTGAAAGCCATTTTAAGGGGGCTCATTATGCTTTGATTTGTTGTTTCGAAACCACGGACACATGGCTACTGTGTTTATAATTCTGAAAAATGAACCAATGGACTCCCAGGAAAAACAGTACCTTGAATACATATGTATTATTTTATTCCATTTGTAAAAAATTAATTCTTATTGATGTATAGTTGCTTTATAGTGTTGTGGAAAGCAAAGTGTATATATACTATATATACCTATACACCTATATATATACTGGGATTTCCTTCCCATTTAGATCACCATAGAGTACTGAGTAAGTTGCCTGAGGCATACAGTAGGTTCTCATTAGCTATCTGTTTTGTACATAGTATCAACAGTGTATATGTATCAATCCCAATCTCCCAGTTCATTCCCCCTCCCTGCTGGTTGTCCATACGTTTGCACTCTATGTCTGTGTCTCTATATTTGCTTTGCAGATAAGACCATCTACACCATTTTTCTAGATTCCATATATATGTGTTAATATATGATATTCATTTTCCTCTTTCTGTCTTACTTTACTCTATTTGACAGTCTCCATGTCCATTCACGTCTATACAAATGACCCACTTTTGTTCCTTTTTGTGGCTGAGTCGGAGAAGGTGATGGCACCCCACTTCAGTACTCTTGCCTGGAAAATCCCATGGACGGAGGAGCCTGGTGGGCTGCATTCCATGGGGTCACGAAGAGTCAGACACGACTGAGCGACTTCACTTTCCCTTTTCACTTTCATGCACTGAAGAAGGAAACGGCAACCCACTCCAATGTTCTTGCCTGGAGAATCCCAGGGATGGGGGAGCCTGGTGGGCTGCCATCTATGGGGTCGCACAGAGTTGGACACGACTGAAGAGACTTAGCAGCAGCAGCAGCAATGTATGGATGTGAGAGTTGGACTGTGAAGAAAGCTGAGTGCCGAAGAATTGATGCTTTTGAACTGTGGTGTTGGAGAAGACTCTTGAGAGTCCCTTGGACTGCAAGGAGATCCAACCAGTCTATCCTAAAGGAGATCAGTCCTGGATGTTCATTGGAAGGATTGATGCTGAAGCTGAAACTCCAATACTTTGGCCACCTGATGCGAAGAGCTTTTCTTCATTGGAAAAGACCCTGATGCTGGGAGGGATTGGGGGCAGGAGGAGAAGGGGATGACAGAGAATGAGATGGTTTGATGGCATCACTGACTTGATGGACATGAGTTTGGGTGGACTCTGGGAGTTGGTGATGGACAGGGAGGCCTGGAGTGCTGTGATTCATGGACTCGTAAAGAGCTGGACACGACTGAGCGACTGAACTGAACTGAACTGAATATTCCATTTTATATATGTACCACATTTTGAAACTCTACTTAAACTACATGTTATAGGCTGAATTGTGCCCCCTGCCCACAGGGAGCAGTCATATGTTGAAGTCATAATTCCTTGGCACATTAGAATGTAATCATATTTGGAGATAAGATCCTTAAAGATGAGATTAAGTTAATATGAAGCCATCAGGGGTGGGTTTGGATCCAGTCTGACTGAAGTCCTTAGAAGAACAGAAAATTTGTACTCAGAGAAAGATGTTAGGGATGTGCACAGATAGTGGAAAGACCAAATCTTAAGTGTTTTCATCACATTCACACTAATGGTAGCTATATAGGTGATCAATGTGTTAATTAGGGGTAACATTTTCCAGTTGTTGTACATGATGTGTGTGAGTGCTCAGTCAAGTCCAACTCTTTGTGATCCTATGGACTATAGCCTGCCAGGCTCCTCTGTCCATGGGATTTCCCAGGCAATTGCCATTTCCTCCTCCAGGGGATCTTCCTGACCCAGGGGTTGAACCCGTGTCTTATGCGTCTCTGGCATTGGTAGGCAGTTTCCTTACCACTGCGCCACCTGGGAAGTCCCTATAATGTCCCTACCTATTAATAAATTAGTAATTCAGTGCTTGGATTTCTCACAAGTGGTCACATCCAAAGCTTCTTAAATGTCACTTAAAATGTTGTCCCCCCCAGTTCTCACAGCTTCTGATTTTAAATTGGATTTTAATTAAGTCTGAATTCAAGGTAATTTGAGCTTACAATAATTCACTTCCATTCTCTTGATCCACTCTTCTTTTCATATCCTCATATAATCTCCCCGCATATAAACTTGCTCTTAACCTAGCATAGGTGGGACAAAGTACTGCATTGAAAAGCCAGCTCTTCTTTATATAAAGTTATCTTGTCTGAGCTGAGTACATCTGTTCGCCCAGTCTGTCGGCCAGCCAGTCGGCACCAGCCTTGGAGAAGGAGGAAGAGAAATCCCAATTTCTAATTCCAACATTAATATCACAGATAAATTTTCTGGTATCTTTATAATAATTACATTACAGGTTTTCCTCTTGGAAGTCACTGAGACTGTTCAAGTGAATTGATAGCACGTTAAAAAGAAAGTCATTCAGTTGATACAAGGCAACATTGTTTTGAGTTAGAAGTGAAGACATCTGCTGATAAGCAAGAATCTTTGGGAGGTCATTTTATCCTTTCTACTGGAGAACGCTGACCGTGGCAAGCAAAGCAAAATGTGGAGCCCATAACTCTCTCTCTTTCGGGTCACTAGCTGTTATTTGCGATGGCTTTGTACATTGAAATAGACTGTTCAGCAGAACTAGTAGGAATGACATGCCATTAACCAGTTTTTGTATCCCTGATTTATAACATATAAAAGGAGCTGGCTTAGAAGATTCTTTAAAGAATTTTTGCCCCCAAAGCATATGAATATACAGATTCCTTTAGCACCTTGGCATATTGGTCAACTAACAACTATAGAGGCAAAGCAGATGCCCCATGAAAGGCGAAATGGCTTGATTTCCCTGGAACTGGGAGCTTTCTGGGACATACCCCAGAAGACTCAAATTCTCTCCTGAGATGCAGCAGGCACAGTAGGTAGAATGTCCGTCCTCTGAAAGATGTCCACATTCTGTCGCTGAGAACTTGTGACAAGGATGGCAAAGGTTGCAGATGAAATAAATGTTGTCAAGTCAGCAGACCTTGAGATGTAGAGATGATCTTGGTTTACTGGATGGGTCCAGTGTAAATTACAAGGATCCTTACATGGGGGGAAAGGGAAGCAGAGAGAAGAGGAAATCAAAGAGGTAGAAATATGAGAAGGATTTGGCTTGATGGTGCTCGCATTGAAGACCGAGGAAGGACTCACAAGCCAGGAATGTAACATTCTCTAGAAGCTGGAAATCAGAAAGAATACAACCCTGGGGACTCCTTGATTTTAGCCCAGTGAGACCCAGGAAACGAACTCATGTCTCTTACATCGCCTGCTACCTCAATGCAGGAGATGTAAGATATGTGAGTTTGATCCCTGGGTCGGGAAGATCCCCCAGAGGAGGGCTTGGCAACCCACTCTAGCATTATTGCCTGGAGAATCCCACAGACGGAGGAGCCTGGTGGGCTACAGTTCATGGGATCGCAAAGAGTCGGACATGACTGAAGCAACTTAGCACACAGCCCAGAGACCCCTCCTGGACTTCTGACTCAAGGATGGTAAAATAATCCATGTGTGTTGTTTTAAGCCGCTAAGCTGGTGATGCTTTGTTACTGTAGCCGTAGGAAGCTCATCAGTGGGAAAGCTGAGTTCTGCCTCTTGAATTTTTCCCATGGAATTTAAGAAAGAGCATCATAAGAAATGCTGCTGTGGGTGGATATCATAGAAAATACTTCTTGATAGAGCCCTGCCTCCCTTTCCTGTTGCATATTCACCACAGGCTTCCACCTACTGCCTGTGGTTAGGGATCCTGAAACCACTGTATTTCTTCCATCTTCCGTGCATCTTTGGGGGTTTGAAAGGATCACTCTTCCTTTTGTGGCACCACCCTCTTTAGCACATATTTATTAACACGCTTAGCCTGAAATAGCCAAATGACTTCCGTCTTGTCTTTCTTTCTTACTCTGTTAGGAAAGAGGACTTGTTCATTTATCTCTTGAGAGCCAGTAGCCACCAAAAAGCGATTATTCTTTTATACTTGACACATTGTATTGAGTATCGATGATATACCAAACACAGAGCAAGTATTCAGTAAATGTTTACTGTAGATAAATTAAAGTAAAATATCTGAGCATTTTAGGTCAAACTGTGATTGACTTTATTCTTTATTCTGTTCAGTGTTCCTTACTTAAGGACTCAGGGCAAATTTGTTTCACAGTTGAGTTAGGAGAATCTTGTCAGGCTTCCCTGGTAGCTCAGACAATAAAGCATCTGCCTACAACAGGAGAGACCCAGGTTCAATCCCTGGGTCGGGAAGATCCCCTGGAGAAGGAAATGGCAACCCACTCCAGTATCCTTGCCTGGAAAATCCCATGGACAGAGGAGACTGGTAGGCTACAGTCCATGGGGTCGCAAAGAATTGGACATGACTGACCGACTTCACTGTCTTTTCTTTTTCTTTTTTGTCTTGCACAAGTAAGTGGTGTAACAGAGTTATTAAGAGGACAGCTTTGCAATTACACTGAAGTTAGCCTGTGAAAATCTGGGAGCCTCCCCACTTACCAGTACTGTGATCTTGGGCAGCTCATATCATCCAGTTCTCAGTTTGCCTATATGCAAAATGGGGATAATAATAATTTGTGGCACAAAGGTTTTTGTGAGAACTAAATAAAATAATCTGAAAGTACTAGAAGATTATATACATAGGGGTTATAGTTGTTATTATACTGGTTAGTATCATAATACCTTGTGCTTTCCATTTGGCCTTAATTGCTGGGAAACTTAAATGTCACACATGATCATTTCTTGTAATTTTTCACAGACTGCATGTTTATGCTCACAATTTGTTTAAATCCTCCCCCACTTGTTAAGAAAGGTCTTTTTTTAAGGAATTATTTTGTGTTTTATTTGTATTAAAACATTTAAGTTACCTCAAATATTTTCTGTATCTATGCAGAGTGTAAATAATTAACCTGAACAATATCTACAATACTGGAATGTTAGTAGCTATTTATTTAATTGGGGCCTAGTGAAGATAAAATGAAAGAAGGGTATTGAAATTGCTATGGCGACAAACCTCCTTTTGAAAATGCCCTACATGCAATTAACATTTTTATCAAGTTCATGAATTACAGATCACAGTGTTTGTATTTGTTTGCCAGGATTGTTGTAACAAAATACCACAAATGGGCTTGGACAACAGAAGTTTGTGGTCTCGTGGTTTTGGAGGCCAGAAGTCTTGAGATCAAAGTGTCCACAGGCCTGGGTCCCTGTGAGTCTGTGAGGGAGAACTGGTTCAGTGCTTCTCTCCTGGCTTCTGGTGGTTGGCTGGCATTTTTGGCATGCCTCCGCTTAGAAGCATCACGCCAGTCTCTGCCTTCCTGTTCTCATGGTGTTCTCCATGTGTGAGTCTGTCTCTATGCTTAAATTCTCCCTTTTTCTAAGGACGCCGGTCATTTTGGGCTAGGACCATCCTAATGATCTCATCTTGACTTGAGTATCTCTGCAGGGACCCTATGTCCAAATAAGCTATTTAAGGTACTGGAATTTAGGACACCAATGTATCTTTTTTGGGTTTTCCTCCTGGCTCAGTAGTAAAGAACCTGCCTGCCAATGCAGGAGACATAAGAGGCTCGGGGTTCGATCCCTGGGTCAGGAAGATCCCCTGGAGGAGGGCATGACAACCCACTCCAGTATTCTTGTCTGGAAAATCCCATGGACAGAGGAGTCTGGAGGGCTGCAGTCCATGGGGTTGCATAGAGTAGGACATGACTGAAGTGACTTAGCACATATGCATGCACATCTTTTTTAAGGAGGATGCAGTTCAACCCAAAATAGTGTTCTTGGTTTAGAAATATTAACAAAACTTGAAAACTTGGTTTCTGGTAAGTTAGCTTTTTTCATTTTTTAAAAATTCCTCATATATTTAAAACATTTTTTCTTTGGTCATTCCAGGTATTAGTTGCAGCATGCGGGATCTAGTTCCCTGACCTAGGCATAGAGCCTGGGAACCCCCTTCATTGGGAGTTTGGAGTCTTAACCACTGGACCACCAGGCAAGTCCCAGCTTTGTTCTTATTTCTAGTGTAGAAAGAGGGTTGACCTTTTCACCCCTCAACTCTAACAAAAGCCTACTATGGCCTCAATTTCCTCTGGCATAACTACCAAGTTATGGATGAGATGGTCTCTGAGTATCTTTCTTGCCCCGACATACAATATCTCTATGAACAGATTGGATAGTAACTCACATTGATGAAACACGCTACAGTTTACTCAGCACTCTCAGGGGTCTTTGGCTCCTATGAGAACCACGTGAGGTAGCTATTATTATCCTCTCTACTTTAGAGGTACAGAGAAATAAGTCACTTGTCCAGGTTCACACTGCTGGTAGCTGCCACCTCCTGAGATCCAGCGCTGGGCTCATTCTTCTATTACTCAGCTCCAAATTTTGTGAAGCTAGAGCCATACAATGTTTCAGGAAATTAATATCTGTATCTTATAATAATAATTAATGCCATGATTTAAACTTTCTTCAGAATGCCAGAAAATGGCATTTGATCCACTGGCTTGACACACAAGAACACTTAAAAAAAAACAAACAAACAAAAAAAAAATAAAATAAAACCTTTTTGTGATCTTAATAGTGGGTTGGCAAAAATTGAAATATCACATACTACCACCTTCCAGACATTGTACAAAAGTGAATCATTTAGGGTTATCAGCAATTATCTCCACTATGAATATCATTCCTTAGAGAAAAGAGATTTATTAGGGCCAGTGGATTTAAACATTTGGTTAATTTATTTTCAAGACTTGAGGAACCAACTGGTGTATTTCTACTTAATAAAAAATGAAAGGTAGGAAAGGCTCATGTAATTGTGAGTGTCTGAGAAGAATACTGGGAGTTAAAGGGGAATGCCAACCCAATTTTTGATTCTATGAAATCTGCTCTTGTTGATTTTACTCAATGCTTTTTACAATAAAAGTAGGCAAATTGCTACTTTTATTGAAGGCAGGAGGAGATGGGGTTGACAGAGGATGAGATGGTTGGATAACATCACCAACTCAATGGACATGAGTTTGAGCAAACTCCAGAGATGGTGAAGGACAGGGGAGCCTGGCGTGCTACAGTCCATGTGATCCTAAAGAGTCCATGGGGTCCGACTTCCAAAATGTTGGACATGACTGAATGACTGAACAACAAGAAGGCAAACTACTTTTAGTCCACTGAATGCTGGATAACCCAAGGGCATTGCATTTTCGTTCTAAAATTAACCATGGTGTCCATCATCAAATTACTAGCCCCTACTAGATGCAATTCGGGTTTCTCCAGTGGCTCATGGTAAAGAATCCGCCTGCCAACGCAGGAGACACAGGTCTGACCTCTGGGTTGGGAAGATCCCTTGCAGAAGGAAATGGCAACCCACTCCGTTTTCTTGCTTGGAGGATGCCATGGACAGAGGAGCCTGGCAGGCAACAGTCCACAGGGTTCCAACAGGATTGAACACAACCTAGTGACTAAGTAACAACAGCAACGAGATGCAAGGTCCATTCCAGGTACAACGTGAGGCGTAAACACGGGTGATGGAGGGTCTTGCGCCAAGGGGTCTGGTTAGCAGTCACGGAGGAGTCACGCCCCACCGTGGCATGGGGCATGGGAGCCGTCCACTCATTGTATGGTAGGGCTTTCAAGAAGGGAGAGTTTCCTGGGTGCTTTCAGGGTGGTAATGGATATTTCATCTCATGGAGTGCCCATTGGGTGCTTCTTTTTTTTTTTCAATGATTTTTTTTAAAGACATTTTAATCTTATATTGGTGTATGTAACCAGTTAACAAAGTTGTGCCAGTTGCAGGTGGACTGCAAAGGGACTCTGTCATACATATACATGTATCCATTCTCCCCCAAACCCCCCTCCCATCCAGGCTAACACTCAGCAGAGTTCCCCGTGCTCTACAATGGGTCCTTGATGGTTATCCATTTTAAGTTTAGCAGTGTGAACATGTCCATCTCAAACTCCCGAACTATCCCTCCCCTCCCCCTCCCCCTAGTAACCATAGGTTACTCTAAATCTATGAGTTGGTTTCTGCTTTGTACATAAGTTCATCTCTATCATTTATTTTTAGATTTTGCATGTAAGGGCTATCATATGATATTTCTCTTTCTTTGACTTACTTCACTCAATATGACTCTTAGAGGATAGAGGGATTTTAGGAAGATGAGCCATGTCAAGGAGCGGTAACTAATTTGTTGTTCAGTGGCTAAGTCACGTCCAACTCTTTGCGGCCCCCATGGACTGCAACACGCCAAGCTTCCCTGTCCTCCGTTATCTCCTGGAGTTTGCTCAGATTTATGTCCATTGAGTCCATGATGCTATCTAACCATCTCATCCTTTAATAACTAATATTTATTGAGCTTCAATTATCTACCAGGCATTGTGCTAAGGATTTGGTATATTAGAAAAACATATCTCAGGTAAGTCTGAAGTCAGGGCTTGGGGCGGGAGGCTATGTCTCAGAAACTGGCTTCTGCTTTGCTCATCCTCACGATAATTACTCTGGAATGGGTTGCTGTGTGTTACCTGCACGTGGTGGGTGGGCTGGCCAATCCGTGTGTAGCTGCTGCCAATAGATGATGCAGAGGGAAAGAGTTCAAAGGCATAGGAAATTCTTCCCATGTGGGAACCCTCACACTGCAAAAATAACCCTACCTACCATCACTGGCCAACAGTCAGAGACCAAAGGGAATGTCCCCGTGATGAGCAAAGCTCGATTCATCACTTGCTGCAGCAAGGGGACCAGCGCACGATAGAGCCCCATGAAGCTTCTCAAAGGGGGATGTTGAAGAAGAGATGCGCATGCATGCATGCTAAAGCACTTCCGTCATATCCGATTCTTTGCAGGCTCCTCTGTCCATGGGACTTTCCAGGCCAAAATACTAGAGTGGGTGGCCATGTCCTCCTCAACGGAATCTTCCTGACCCAAGGATTGAACCCACGTCTCTTATGCCTCCTTCCTTGGCAGGGGTTTCTTTACCACCAGTGTCACCTAGGAAGCCCTGAGGAAGGGACGGTAGCTGCTTTATCTTTGGAACATGCAGGTCTGAGGGGATGGCTGAGAGGTGGTTAGGAAACTGAGAGCTGGGGAATGTCCCTGGCAGCCCAGTGGTTAAGACACTAAGCTTCCACTGCTGGAGGCACAAGTTCAACCCCTGTTCAGAGAACTAAGATCCTGCATGCCTTATGTGGCCAAAAAGTAGGAAAAAACTCCCAATAATTGGAATTATGAGACATTTAACAAGATGGCTAAAAATCTATCCTAAAGAAACAAAAGGACAATCCAATAGAGAAGCTGATAATGCAGTGAATTTTATCCTGCCTTTTACATGATGGCTTTTGATGCTATAAATTTCTTATCCTTCCTTTGGTGACAGAAGTCTGTGATTCTTCCTGCTGCTGTGGTGGTTCTCACAGAGGGGCCCCTGGACCAATAGCCTCAGCATCATGTAAGGAACTTGTAAGAAATGTAGCTTCTGAGCCAGCACCCAGACCTACCTAAGGTACTGGATATTTTGGAGGTGGTACCCAGACATCTCTGCTGTAACAAATTCTCCAGGTGTTCTCATGGATTCTCCCTTGCGTTTGAGAAGCAGCTTGCTAGAGTAACATCTGCAAGTCCAGGAGGTGTTGAGTGTGGAGATCGTAGCATGTTAAGCTCTTTTCTTCACCTCTGAACAAACTCAGTAGCAGTTATACCTGAGATATGAGTACTGTCATTTCAACTTGGTGTTGCTTGGAATGAAAATATCTCTTCCTGTGTCCTTGGCAGTATTGAAAGACACTGTGCAGTTACCATCACCATGTACGAGACACTAGGTACAGTTACTCGATGTACATTGAGTCGGTGCAGCACCACAAAGGGGGATCGTGCCTGCTAAATCACTTCAGTCGGTATGGCATCACCGACTCAATGGACTTGAGTTTGAGCAAGCTCCGGGACATGGTGAAGGACAGGGAAGCCTGGCGTGCTGCAGTCCACAGGGTTGCGAAGAGCTGGACATGACTGAACAACAACAACATGTGCAATTAGAAAAAATATCAGTTTATAAAATTATAAGTCACAGTAAACTTCGCTTCTTAATTTTTTTGAGATGGGGAGGCACCTTGGGAAATTGTGTGCATGTTAATTGCGGCCTGCAGCTTCCGGTGACATATTTTATTTTGCAGGCCTGTACATCTTTTATTAGAAACAGGATCTTTTTGTTACTGTTTGCTGCCCCGGGAGTTTTAAAAGAACTGATTTTCTGTCAGAAGAGATTGGAATCAATTGCAGTCTTCCCTCCTCGATAGGGCTAAAACATTTATTTAAGAGTTTAGCTGCTCGCCTGGCCTTATCTGTATTCCGAACTGCTTGTCCAATGAAATAAAATTCATTCATGCCTTTGCTCTCTGTGTTATTGACAAAGCACACACTTTATGTGACTCAAAGCCAGGATCCTGTCTTCTGGGAAAACTTCTCTCTAAACTTGTCTGAAAGAATTATTTTATTACACTTTTTTTCGTGCCAGTTCCAGAACACTTGAGTGAAGAATTCTAGGGGCAGAGGGGAAACAGGAGAAGGGCCTCCATGGATGATTGGAAAAGGCCCAAAAGGGAAAATGAGAGATTCCCTTTCCTGACTTGGGTTCTTTATCGGAATATCAGGGGGTGATGATGTCTGTGTATTGCCCCTTCTAGCATTTGTAGGTATGATGGCATTTTGAATACATCAATATAAAAGGATAGAGTTAATAGAGACGCAGATGTAGAGAATAAACTCGTGGACCCAGCGGGGGAAGGGGAGGGTGGGACGAATTGGGAGATTAGGTTTGACATAAATATACTACCGTGTATAAAATAGGCAGCTAGTGGGAATCAGCTCTATAGCACAGGAGATCAGCCTGGTGCTCTGTGATGACCTAGCGGGTTGGGATGGGGAGTGGGAGAGAGGCTCAACAAGGAGGGAATAAATGAATACTTATGGCTGATGCATGCTGCTGTACATCAGAAACCAACACATTATAAAACAATTATCTTCCAATTAAAAATAAATTAAAAAAACCAACATTTACTAACATTTTCAGCTAAAAAATATAAAAGGATAGAGCTTTCTTTCTTAAAGATATTTGTTTATCAGATGATAACGTATTCTAAACTTCATTTGTTGCGTAGTTACTGTGTGTTGAGAACTTCAGAGTGTTTCTAATCTGAAAAGGTCCGTATAGTGAAAGCTATGGTTTTTCCAGCAGTCGTGTAGAGATGTGAGAATTAGCTCATCACAATATTGTAAAATAACTACCCTCTAATTAAAAATTAAAATTAAAAAAAGACTGAGCACAAAAGAATTGATGCTTTTGAATTGTGGTGCTGGGGAAGACTCTTTAGAGTCTTTTGGACAGCAAGGAGATCAAACCAGTCAATCCTAAAGGAAATCAACCCTGAATATCCTTCAGAAGGACTGATGCTGAAACTGAAGTGGAAGCTTCAATACTTTGGCCACCTGATGTGAAGAGCTGACTCATTGGTAAAGACCCTGATTCTGGGAAGGATTGAGGGCAGGAGGAGAAGGGGATGACAGGATGAGATGGTTGGATGGCATCACCGACTCAGTGGACTTGAGTTTGAGCAAGCTCAGAGAGTTGGTGATGGACAGGAGAGCCTGGTGTGCTGCAGTCTATGAGGTCAGGAAGAATTGGACGTAACTTAGAGACTGAACATCACCAAACTAAAAAGCCACCTCACAGAGCAAATATTCCCATTTTACAAGTTAGGAAATTAATGGAGGCTCATGGTAAGCAGGGGTGCAGGGTTTGACCCTGACTCTGCCTGGCTGTAAGTAGGCTTTTTCTAAAGCACCGCCCTGGAGAAAGAGCATCTCCATGTTATAAAGGAAAGCTGGTCCCTTCTCTTCACAGACACCTGGAAAATGGATTTCCTTGTCACCTTGAGGAGAGATCGCAGCACATGCTCCAGGTGAGGAGTGAGGACTCGAAGCTCCTGTTTGAAGTCCCTGGCTCATCAGGGTGACATCCTTAATGTCAGGCAGGAAAGAAAGTTAGGATCTTAAAACTCTTTGTTAGAAAACAAACCAAAAAGTAATTGGTTCTTAAAAATGGAATTGAATGATGTGCTTGAAAGCAAACCCCTGGATAAAAATATTTTTTATAAAATATTTATAAAATATAAAAATATTTTCTTGTATTTTGGATCAAAAAATCCTGGCCCTGTTCAAGTATTTTTTTGAACCCCCAAAGGGGGTCTATCCTGGTCAGTGTGGGTATCCAGGCATGTGACTGTGTTTGCTGTGGGATGAATGCTTCTCTCCCTACTCCAAATTCTTCAGTTGAAGTTCTAACCTCCAACATGGTGTATTAGGAGGTGAGGTTTGGGAGGTGATTATATATTGAGGATAGAGCACTCATGAATGGGACTAATAACCTCACAATAAGAGATGTGAGAGAGATGGTTTCTGTCTATCTATCATGTGAAGACACAGCTTGAATGCAGCCGTCCACCAACCAAGAAGGGGCTCTTTATCAAGACGCCCAGTCTGCCGGCACCTTGATCTTGAACTTCTCAGTCTCCAGAACTGTGAGAAGTAAATGTTACTTAATGGTTTATGGTATTAATAATACCGGCTATGCTATTTTCTACAGCAGCACATAAAGAAGGCTGAGGGCTAAAGAACTGAGGCTTTCGAACTGTGGTGCTAGGGAAGACTCTTGAGAGTCCCTGGGCCTGCAAGGAGATTAAACCAGTCTGTCCTAAAAGAAATCAACCCTGAATATTCGTTGGAAGGACTGACACCAAAGCTGAAACTCCAATACTTTGACCACCTGACACGAAGAGCCCACTCATTGGAACAGATCCTGATCCTGGGAAATGTTGAAGGCAAGAGGAGAAAGGGGGTGACAGAGGATGGGATGATGATGATGGTGATGGTCACCATAACCAGAGGGTGATGGTCAGATGGCATCATCAACTCAATGGACATGAGTTTGAGCAAACTCTGGGGGATGGTGAAGGACAGGGAAGCCTGGTGTGCTGCAGTCCATGGGGTTGCAGAGTCGGACACGACTTAGTGGCCAACGGCAGCAGCACAAACTAAGACAGTGCTTGAAGGACAAAGGGTTTAGAATGAGAGGTGCCCAGTGCACTGCGGACATCAGCTCCTTGGTTTCTGAAGAGCATCCCAACAGAAGCGCTTTGTAAATGGAGCAGGCTGCTAAACATAGCTACAGAAAATTATCAGCATCTTTCAGATAATTAAGTGCTGTTTAGAAATTACGTTAGGCTGTGGCATCTAGCTAAAAGATCTGAAAAAGTGAGGTAGAATTCATCTTCCCACAATTGAAGGAGAAACCAGGTGTGTCTCACCTGCAAAAGTCTACTGTCCACCCAGTAAAGGATGTGGAGATGACCCCGCCAGAGCTCCGGGCCCAGAGCTTATGCCGAGTCATTTACTTCTCTCTGACGTTCAGAGAGTTGTTTCCTTGATGCCGACCTTCACCTGTATCCTGGGCCTTCTCTTTTCCTAGCATCTCTAACTGACACCAGGACATTTTGTCCTCAGCTCCCCAAGTCTAGGACTGCTCGTCAGGCTTTCTTATTGGGGCTACTCTTTCTTGAATGTCAAGGATGGTAATTTTCCACCTTCTGGCCTTCACTGGGGTCTCCTCCTTCTTATAGTATCTTTGCAGGCAGTCCTTGCTGGTCATGACCCAGGCTTGACCCAAATCCACCCATGCCTTGGGGAGGTCTATGGGTTTCCTTGGGACTAGGGATTCAGGAGGATTCTTCACCCTTACCTGAATCTTTGGGGACTCTTACCTCTGGAAATGATGAGGCGTTGAGAGTCTACTGGACTGATCCCTAAAACTAAGGGTGGGCCAATCACAAAGGAGAAGACCCAGAATAAGAAAAGCAGAGGAAGGTTGGTTGAGAGAGCAAGTAGGGCAGGTCTGGAATTTGCCTGGAATAAGAAATGCTTTCTCCCAGCCACGACACAGCAACTGTCTGGGTTTATAGAAGCAGGTGTGAGCTCAGACACGCCAGGTATGGGGCTTACGATCTCAAGCTACACACACTTTGGACAGCTACAAGTGTGTGATGGGTTTAAAAAGACAAACCAACCAGAACCCAAAACAGGAAACTGGACAGGAAAGCGTTATACCACTCTTTCCCTCTGGCAATTCTTTTCTGTTAGTGGAGGCACTGAAGACAGAACCCTTTAGCCGGCTGCTCACAAGTAAGTAGCCGGAGGCGTTTTGATGTCAAAACAACCCAAGGATGAGAAAGAGAACTTTTGAATCCCGGCTAAGGCAAGGCAGGTGATTTTAAAATGAATGTGCTGGAACTTCCCTGGTGGTTAAGACTCTACCTTGCAATATAGGGAACGTGGGTTTGATTCCTGGTCAGGGAACCAAGATCCCATATGCGGCAGAGCAGCTGAGCGCAAATGCTGCAACTAGTGAGTCCATGCCGCTGAAGTCTGTGTGCAACTAGAGAGCCCGTGAGCCACAGTGAAAGATCCTGCGCGATGACGATCCCACATGCTGCAACCAAGACCCCATGCCGCCAAGGAAATATTTAAAAAAATTAAGAATGAAATGAAAATGCCAATCAGTGGCTATGTTTAAAGTTATGTTTTAGGTAAATATAGAAAAGTTAAAAGTGAGGAAAGAACCAAATTGAAGCTTAGATTTGGTTTAAAGGCTCTTCTAAAGGAAGAATTTATATAGCACAAAACTTAAAAATAGAAAAGCTTTCTTAAAATTAGAAAACTGTTCTTAGGCAACAGAACCACACACAGTTTAAGCCTGGTTTTGTTGTTGTTTTACTTGCTAAGTCATGTCTGACTCTTCTGTGACCCCATGGACTGTAGCCCACCAGGCTCCTCTGTCCATGAGATTTCCCAGACAAGAATACTGGAGTGGGTAGCCATTTCTTTCTCCAGGGGATCTTCCCCAGCCAGGGATTGAACCCATGTCTCCTTTTGCCACTTACTAAATGGGTGATTTTAGATAAGTCCTCCTCCGTAAGTCTTGTTTCATTTTCCCAAGAAAATATAAACTTTGTGTATTTCAGATAACAAAGATGAAATTATAAAAGATAAGGAAACAGCTGGTTCAGCCTGTCGCTTAGAGTAAGTATAGGATTTTCTGATGAGAGGCTTTCAAATAAAGCTGTTTACACCTGATCTTCTGTTAGGCCAAAGGGTTGGGGGTGCATGGGGCAGTAAATATGCAGGAGAACTGCTTCTTGCCAAATTTTTGCTTATCCTTTTGTTGCATCAGAGGCCACATGATAAAGAGGGAGTGTCCTCATTGACCTACATGCTGTATCTGGCACTTCTGTCAAAGCTGGGCGACTCGCTCCCTCTATATTAGCAAATATGTTGTACAGTGAATAAACTCTGAAAGCTTTAAGAAACTATCAGGTTTGAAAATGGCTGGATTGATTATAAGAAGTTCATTTAAATCAATGGCCAAGAACGTCTTGCTATGAAACTTCAAGGCGTTTCTTAGTAGGAGCATGTACTGAAGCTGTCAAAGGCCCTTGCAAGTGGAAGCCTGGGTCTCAGTGCTTCAAAAACGTTGTTTCTCTTACCTTCAGAAACACTGTGGAGTTAAACTACCTTTCAGAGAGGAGCACGTCAAGGGTAGTATGGAGTCTAGGGATGGAGTGAGTTCCTTGGAGGGAAGCTCAAGGTGTACAGCTGGACCATGGGGAAAGGGTCTGATTCTGGGGCTGGGCTAGGGGAACTCACAACATCGTATTGTGCAAGAAAATAAGAGAGTTCTGGGGATGTACAAAAGAGCACAGATACTGGGACTTCCCTGGTCCAGTGGTTAAGAATCTGCCTTGCAGTGCAGAGGATGCTGGTCAGGGAACTAAGATCCCGTATGCTGCAGAGCGCCTAAGCCTGTGTGCCCCAGTAGAGAGTCCGTGCACCCCAACTATGACCCAACACAGCCCAATGAATAAATAAATATTAAACAAACAAACAAACAGGTGACAAGCTGACGGAATTTCCATTGGCCTAATCTGGGATGATCTTAACATCAAATTAAGTAGCATCAGAATTCAGGAATCCATAATGACAATAAATAAACAAAATAATCAAGAAGATAAAGCTCTTTCTTACAGTAAAATGCCACTAACACATATAGAAGGAACAAAGTAGAAAATCATCAGGCTAATAACTGATTTAGTTAAGAATTAACAATGAGTGCTACAACTCAGATTTGCATAGGCTCACAGTAGCCTTTTGTGAATTATATATTAATTAAGAAAAATATTTAACTTTACAGGGAAGTGGAGAAACCTGATGGGTTTCCCCTTAAGCCAAATGCTCAAAGTTAACATCACTGATAAAGGGAGAAACAGACCTCATCAGTGGGATTAGGAAACATAAATCTTCTAGGGAAACAAGTCTCCTGTTTTAAAGGACACATAATTGCCCAAGGTCACATAGCTAGAATGTAGGAATGTAAGATTTGAATTCAGATCTGAATTTAAATGACTGGTAAAGAATCCACCTGCAATCCAGGAGATCTCAGTTCGATTCCTGGGTTGGGAAGATCCCCTGGAGGAGGCCATGGCAACCCACTCCAGTATTCTTGCCTGGAGAATCCCGTGGACAGAGGAGCCTGGCGGGCTACAGTCCATGGAGTCACAGAGTTGGACATGGCTAAGCCACTAAGCATAGCTGAGTCTAAATCTGTTGTTCTGCCTCCCACATCTTGGGTCCAGAGGGTGTTATTGGTCCATGACTGGTGCCATAGATCTGCAGAGAGGAGGTAGTTGGGCGGGGAAGACAACCAAGCAAGAAGAGATTAGATAAAAATCGCTGAAATGCCTGGGGGAGGAGGGAGCAGCCACATGGCCTGGAAGATGGCAAGAGAAATGGCCTCCAGGATATGGAGTCATGCCCTTCCACTATACAGTAAGTCACCAACACATGAACCTTCAAGTTGCAAGCTTTCAAAGATGCAAATGTGTGTTCGCATGTCCACACAAGTTGTTAATAGTTCACGTGTCTGGCGATGAGAGGATGAGATGGTTGGATGGCATCACCGACTCGATGGACATGAGTTTGAGCAAGCCCCGGGAGTTGGTGATGGACAGGGAAGCCTGGTGTGCTGCAGTCCATGGGGTTACAAAGAGTCAGACACGACTGAGTGACTGAACTGAACTGAACTGAACTGTCTGGTGTACATTGTCAAGGGTGTGCGTCTTCTACAAGTGGTTGTATTTTGTGTACTTTATAGTACTGCATGGAATAGTGCAGTATCTTTGTTTTAAGTCCAGGATTTCTGTAACAAGACATAAAAGCAGCGGTGATGTGGCTGATATCGCTTATTGCTGACGATCCTTCAGCTCTACCATCTCCTACCCCTTCTCCCTCCTCCAATTGGTAACTCTTCTTGCCTGTTCACTCGATGCTGCCCCTGTATGCCAACTGTTGTACTGTACTACTGTACTTTTCAAGGTACTATACTGTAAGATTCAGCTTTCCTGGTGGCTCAGATGGTAAAGAATCTGCCTGCAATGCAGGGGACCTGGCTTCGATCGGTAGGTCGGGAAGATTCCCTGCGGAAGGGAATGGCAACCCACTCTAGTATTCTTGCCTGGAAAATTCCATGGACAGACGAGCTTGGTGGGCTACAGTCCATGGGGTCGAAAAGAGTCGGGCATGACTAAGCGACTAACACGCATACTGTAAGATTAATTTCTGTATCTTTAGGGTTTCTTTTTTATGTATTATTTCTGTGAAAAGTATGATAAGCCTATTACAGTTCAGTAGTATACAGTCTTTTGTGTTCATTGGGTACCTAGGCTAACTTTGTTGGACTTATGAACACGTTTGACTTACGAATGTGCTCTCAGAATGGAACTCATTCATATATAGGGGACTTAACATATTTGTTTCCAGATGATGTTCTGATTTTGAAGGAAAGGCAAAATGAACATCCTGAGAATTCCTTGCCTATCATACGATGTACCGAGTTGTAACAAGGCTACACCGGAAGTTGTACTAAGTAATAAATTGGATACAGAGAAAAGGATGGGTAGTTAATTATATGGTCAATTGCTCATTCATATTTACATAGCAATAGCACAGGATTCTTTTCACCTTGCAAAACAAATCCATTTGGATAAATCAATATAATTTCCCAGTATAGTTCCTAATATCCACTCAAGGGGAAAAAAAGTACAGATAATCAGGCAAATCTTATACTCTTCTCAAAATAATTGGACAGAATTTTACCCAAGAATAGCCCTTAAGGAAAAAGCCTGGTTAATAAGTATTTGACAGCAATCAGAGGGGGTTATATTAATATCCCTAATAGAACATGATTTTTGCTACAGAGAGAGGTCTTTTTGGCTAAACTTTTCTGTTTTTTACATGTTTTAGTTGCAAGTTAAGTCATTCTTTTCACTTAGGGTAAACTCAGCTGAAATGCCTAGAAAAAAACATACTCTCTACAGGCTAAGCCAACAACTTTACAATTTATTCAAATACTTGGCATCTGTGTAGCTTTTTTTTCCCCCAACTACTGACACCTCATTTATTTTAGGTGGCCATGGGAAGAGGTATTCTGCATGGTTGAAACAAAGTCTGAATCAAAAAAAATTTTTGAGTATAAATCTTTCTAAATTTGGCACAAATTTCCCCTATATTCTTCCAGGGAGTTTGCCAATCATGACTCAGCTTCCTTCCATCCCTCCTGCCTTCTTCCGTCTTTCTTTCTCTTTTCCTGCTTTCTTCTTCAGCACCTAATATTTTAACAGGCCATCTAAATGAAAGAGGCTTGTGCTGAGGTGAGGTTGAAGCCCAAGGTGATTGTCAGAATCAAGCCAAGGCCCGGTACAAGCGGAGAAACCCTGGAAGGAGGTCCCGGACAGATGGGGACCACGGCACAGCAGCGTAACGAAGGAGGAAAGGATGGGCAAGTGGCTCATGCTTGAGGGGGGCCATTACCCCAACTGTGTTCATGCACAGAACCCAGGCAACCCCCAGCATCCAAGGGCCTTCATTTCTGCTCTGTTCCCCCAAAGGAAGGGATATTTCACATCCTTTCCTTCACCCTGTTTGTCTAGACTCCAGGATGGTCATGAGTCCATAGGGACCCGTAGGAAGCTGATCAGGAGCTAAAAGAGAGAGACGCACATTCAAAGCTGAATGGGCATCACAGAGACCCTATTATTAAGGTTCAGACCTTATAGGTAGTTTCTCTGCATTCCAGAATTCGTGTCTGTTTTACCTTCTCCATCTACCTGGCTTTGGGACACTTGGAAAACTCAATTGCAATTTTCCTGAAAATGGGCCTCACAATGCAGACTCTTGCCACCTTCCCCTCCCCTGAGGACCAACGTTTATCCTTATCACCCAGTCTGTTCTACTTCTCAATACCCATTCCCCACACAGACCCCAAACCTATCCTGCTTCCTTCGGTACTGACTTATCCCTTCTGTCTCCAATATGTTGCCTCCAATTTTTACTGACTCTCTAATGGGAGAAAGTGAGAAGTTTTGAACTGGATACATGATTGAAGTTTTAAGTAAGACTCAACTAAACTTTACATGCCTGAAGATGTCCAGAAAGCAATAGAATTGGCCTGGTATATTGATAGTTATCATGGAAAGGAGGAGTTTGAGCAAGCTCTGGGAATTGGTGATGGACAGGGAAGCCTGAGCCGAACTGAACTGAACTGATGGATTGTCATTGTAGAAAGAGGGTCAATGATTATTAGGTACAAAAATAATGGGTTACAGAAGAGAATAAAGCCATTCTGTTTTTGTAATTTCTTGGAGTTCAAACTATCTCATAAATGGGTCTGGATTGGGTCTCTGTCCTCCTGCTTGTTCATATTGGTCACTGGCTTGATTATAAGACCCATTTGAAATGATAAAATCTTGCTGTATCCTTCACCGAATCCCCAGGTGTCTACTTAGTACCATGGAATGAGCAAGGACCAGGGACTTCCCTGGTGGTCTAGTGGCTAAGACTCCTCACTCCGAATGAAGGGGGCCCGGGTTCAATCCCTGGTTAGGGAAATAGATCCTGGATGGCACAACCAAGAGTCAACACAGCCAAATAAATAAATTTGTTGTTGTTATTCAGTTGCTCAGTTGTGTCTGACTCTTTGCAACCCCATGGATTGCAACACACTAGGCTTCCCTGTCCTTCCCTATCTCCTGGAGTTTGCTCAAACTCATGTCCATTGAGTCGGTGATGCCATCCAACCGTCTCATCCTCTGCCACTCCCTTCTCCTCCTGCCTTCAATCTTTCCCAGCATCAGGGTCTTTCCCAATGAGTCAGCTCTTCACATCAGGTGGCCAAAGTATTAGAGCTTCAGCTTCAGCGTCAGTTCTTTCAATGAATATTCAGGGTTGATTTCCTTTAGGATGGACTTGTTTGATCTCCTTGCAGTCCAAGGGACTCTCAAGAGTCCTCTAGCACCACAGTTTGAAAGTACCGATTCTTCAGTGCTCAGCCTTCTTTATGGTCCAGCTCTCACATTCGTATATGACTACTGGAAAAAACAATAACTTTGACTAGATGGACATTTGTCAGCTAAGGGATGTCTCTTCCTTTTAATATGCTAAATAAATAAATACTTTTTAAATTATGCTTTGAAAAGAGAAGGTGGAGAGGACATGGGATAGTTAACTGACACCCAACTCCTGGACTTTTATCAACCATATAGAAAGGAGAAGACACATGTGGGAGCTGGCCCAGTCTCTAAGGAAGGAGAGGCTGTCCTGAGCATTGGGGAGCCCGCAGGCACCCCGCCAATGCCATTCACTGAAGTGAGCTCTCATCACTGACTCCATGGCACAGCTGCTTTAGCTGCCCTTCTTGTTGCCCCTTAGGAAGGCAATCGATAGAGACCTGCATGTCGCTCACATCTGGTCCAGCAGATGTCCGTGGAGTTGCTCAGCCCAGCTCTGTGGCTTAGTGTGGATGACGTGCTCTGTAACAGCCCGGGACACACATAAGTCCCCAAGTAGACAGTGTTGATGGAGCAGCTGTGAGTGGCCCCAGGGCTGCTGTTTGGAGGCACTGAGTAGAATCAGCTAACCTCCGAGTTGGAATGACTTTGGACATCATCTCTATTGGCCTTCCCCGACCTCTCCTGCTTCAACACTGCACTCACGGCAAACGTGTTCACCCACCATCCCCTCTGTTTCCCTTTATACTTTTGTTCATACCTGGAACGCCTTCCTCTCCTTTCATCCATGCCTCACCAAATCCTCCATCTCTTGTGAAACGTCCTTGGAAACCTCAGTGTTTAGTGACTTAGCACTTACTACAGCCCTTACACAGGTGGGGATCAGCTATCCACCACCTCCCTGCCATATCCACCTTGCTGTCCTGGACTCTCACATAAATCTCTTGATAATTACCTAATGTATGTGTAGCTTCTTCCTGAACTTTGTCCTCCAAGAAACCTAGCATTTCCTTTGATTTCTCTCTTTTCCTGCCCTTCATGGGGCCACGTTCAGTTGTTTCAAAATATATGAATCCATCCATTTCTTTCCGTCTCCACTGTAATCCAAGCCACTAAAATCTCATTTAGAGCCCAGTTTCCCTGCTGATCTGCCTGCCTCTACCATCTGGTCTCCTCCAGCAGCCCGAGGGTAATCTCCTTAATACACAAAGCAGAGCAGATTGATTACAGCCTCGCCTCGTCTCCAGCTTCACCTCATTTCCTCTCCTCTTGCCCATGATGCTGTGTGTGTGTGTGTGTGTGTGTGTGTATGCGTGCGCATGCACACGCGCACCCATGTACTCAGTCGTGTCTGACTCTTTGCAACCCCCACAGACTGTGCAGCCCACCAGGTTTCTCTGTCCATGGTATTTTCCAGACAAGAATACTAGAGTGGGTAGCCATTTCCTTCTCCAGGGGAGCTTCCCCACCCAGGGATCAAACCTATGTCTCTTGAGTCTCCTGCATTGCAAGGAGATTCTTTGTTGATGAGCCAGGTGGCTGTACCGGTCTTGTTTAGATCCTCAAACACGTCAGCTTTTTCCGCCCTCTGGGCTCCTGTATGTGTAGTCCCTCTGCCTGGAACAGTCTCCCCCGACCTTCCCCCCACCTTCCCTGCCTTCCACCTGGCAGGTCTCCAGACCTTCCCTGTTGGCTTTATCTAAAGCAGCCTTCCACTCTCACCCTACCTTAGTATTTTTCCTCAGCCCTCTGTTTTTTTATTATCACTTACCAGAATTTCCCATTATTGATTATTTTCTTTGTCTATGTCTCTACTTGGAGAGTATGCCCCATGTCTTTCTTACTAGTCATAAGCTCCAGGAGGACAGAATGCTGTCAGCCTTGCTTACCATTGTGTCCTTGGCACCTAACACAACTCCTAAGTAGAGCAGGTACTCAACAAACATTTTCTAAGTGAGCAAATGAGCTGGATAATAATGTCCTGAAGGTCAGAAATTGTGCCCAAAGCTTTCTTGACCCCATCACCTGCCCAGCACACTGAAAGTGTTCTGCAGATGCTGCTTTATTGGATTTATAGTAAAATAGTTAAATGAAGCAATGTGAATTCTTCTTTCTGTGAATATCCCCTGATTGCCTCCTTCCTCTAAAGATTAAATTATTTTATTTCAAAAGCTCTGTATTCCAAATGCCTCCAAACTGTCATGTCAAGGGATCCACTTCATTTCCTTATTTTCTTTCTACCTTTTGATATCATGTCCAAGCAGTGCTGAGAGAGATCCCTCCTGTTCATGGTCTTTCTCTATAGAGAAGTTTCATTAAATATTCTGGAAGGAATATTCATTGAATATTCCTGGACGGAAAAATTGAATCTTCAGAGAAATAGACCTGCCAGTTATTTTCTAGGGCAGGTACTGAAGGACAAAGAAATAGAGTTAAAGAACATTACTGCTGAAAAAGACTCATTGTTTGATTAAGGTCTTCATTTGACAGAGAAAGGAACTGGGGGTCAGGATGGATGTGGTCTGAGACTATAGTCAAAGGTGTGTGTTCTGATCCTCTGCCTTAAGTTAGTTTCCCTGTCCATTCACCAGGAGCAGGAAGCCGCCCCCTCAGTTCACGGCCATGGGCTTGCATTTTTGTGCTCTGCTCTTGTTCAAGTTCAGTTTTTCATCCTTTGGTTTTTTTTTTCTTTCTTTCTTTCTGGTTATCCACTCATCTGTTCAACTTGGCAGTTGGGCATCTCTGGTTTTCATCATTGGTAGTCCCTCTAGGTAGATGACATGCCCACACTTGTTCATTTTCTGGCCCCAAGGAACTTTGAAGAAGGAACTCTATAAGACAGCCGCCAGGGCTAGGCACCTGCCCTTCCCAGGGGTGCCCGTTGTTAACCTGTTTCCTCTCAGCTCCACACCTTCCCCTCGAAACTCTTTTCTGTGACGTGTGGGCTAGGACCTTGCAAGCTACTCTTGGGATCCCCTGCTGGCTGCCTGCTAGGTGCTGCTGTCCCCTGGAGATGGGATTGACTACCCACTCTTTGTTCTTCCCCGGAGAGTTCCATGGACAGAGGAGCCTGGCAGGCTACAGTCCACGGGGTCGCAAAGAGTTTGACATGACTGAGCGACTAACACATGAGGAGCTCAGGAGGAAGAATGTGAGGCTGGAGGAGGAAGGAGGGATCAGCCACTTCGCATTTGTGATCCCTTGGCTTCCTTTCTTCCTGTTTTTGGGAGGCTTAACCTTGGAGTGCTTCTTCACCTGGTGGCAGCTGAATCTAGTCTACAGTTTTCTCAGCACTCATGGAACCAGCTTCATCACTCCTGTCTCCACCCCACCACGGTACCAGCACAGGTTGAGTGGCATCTTTCCTCAGGGGTCTGAAACTTATCTCTGTAGTGCCCCTCCCTGAAGCTTCTAAGTGTGCATAACACTCTTCCCAGCATTCCCAGCCTGAGGTGGTGACAGTATTTATTTATGTGCATTGCCATATGTGTAATATTCTCCTTGCCATTTTGGACTCCAGTATCCTTGCCTGGAGAATCCCATGGACAGAGGAGCCTGGCAGGTTGCAGTCCATGGCATAGCACGGAGTCGGTCACAACTGAAACGACTAAGCCTGCATGCACACACAGTGAATCCCTCATGTTCAATTCTTTCTGTTCAACTGCCTGGAGCGGCTCTTTCTTCTGACCAGACCTTGACTGATGTACCAACAGATCCCACTTGAGTAGCTGGACCTGAGATGAGGCTGAAGTTGTTTATTTACTGCATGTGTACCTTGGAGGGTGGCGTGAATGTGACAATAAACTTATGTACCTGACCTGGAAGTGGACTCAAAAGACTAGCGCCTGTGCTGACCTCTGTGTCATTCACAGTATCAACTTCAAAAAAAAGCATAACATGAGAGTTGCAAGTTAAGTTTTCTTTGGGGGCAAAATGAGGACTGCAACCTGGGAGACAGCAACTCAGATAGCTCCAATAAACTGTTCCAAAGTGGTTGGGGGGAGGGGTGTGTCGGTATATATGTGATCTTGGGGAAGAGGGAGTACATGCAATCGAGTGCATAATTTTGCAGAAGGCTTCTGCTAGTCATAAGGAGCAGATATCACCATGAAGGAATGTAGTGCTTTTCTAGAGATGAGGATATGCAAGAACGGGGTTCTTAAAACCAGCTCCTGAAAATATCTAATTACCTGAGGACCTGTCCCCAAGTTTTCCCCTGAGCACAGAGCACCTCATTCCTGATCTCCACCCTGAACTCCCTTTGGTGGCGTTGAAAGTCAGCAGCTGCAGCAGCACATGATTTAACCCTTGTAGAGGTGGATAGCAAACGCCCAAGGCGGGTGCCAGTTTGTAGTTGATACTGGCAAGTTCTCATCTTCTTGCAAACAGCTCTTCAGGGCTGAGTTGAGTGGTACTTGGCCCCGTCATGGGACAGTTAAACCACTAAGACAGGAACATCATCTCACTGAGAGTCAGCAGTTTTCTCTACATTGAAGGCATGAACAATGCTCAGTATATCTGTCTATCTATAGTTTATCTACCTACCTATCTGCCTACCTGTCTATCTATCTGTGCTTCCCAGGTGGCTCAGTGGTAAAGAACATGCCTGCCAACGCAGGGTCAATCCCTGGGTCAGTAAGATCCCCTGGAGAAGGAAGTGGCAACCTACTCTAGTATTCTTGCCTAGAAAAATCCCTTGGACAGGAGTCTGGTGGGCTACAATCCATGGGATCAAAAAAGAGTTGGACACGACTTAGTGACTAAACAATAACTATCTATCTATCATCGATCTATCCATCCATCTTATTTATCATCTGCCTACTTACCTACCTATTTACCTATGCTCTCTATATCCTTTACGTTCCCACTTCTCTAACCTAACATTTGTTTAAAATGAAACATTAAGCACAGTACTCATCAAAGGCAATACATTGCTTTAGGTCAACAGTTGTTTGAAGGTTAAAATGTCATTTAAAAAAAAGCATTCCTATAGTTGGTGATGGACAGGGAGGCCTGGCATACTGCGGTTCATGGGGTCGCAAAGAGTCGGACACGACTGAGGGACTGAACTGAATGGGTAGGAAAACCTGCCTCTGTATTTCTTTGAGAATATTCAATCAGAATTAATATAAGGAAGAAAAACCCCATGACAGCCATTGAGTCGAGCGCTGTGGCATACAGGGCATTGAAGAGTGGTCAGCTTGGCTCTGTGGGGAATGGAGAATGAGTGGGAACCTCTATAATGGCTGATGCTTGGAGTTCGTCCTATGAAAGCAGCTTCAAACAGGATGGGGAGAAGGGACATCCCAGTGCGGAAACAGTCCCTCACATTTAAGAGCAGTTAGTTACCACAAAGCATTGAATAGAGATCCCTGTGCTATACAATAGGTTCTCATTAGTTATCGATTTTATACACAGTATCAATAGTGCATATACGTCTAAAGAAGAAGGGCTATATGCATAGTTGATTCACTTGGCTGTATGGTAGGAATGATCACAACATTGTAAGCAGACATACTCCAGTAAAAATTTTTAAAAATTGAAGCAATTGAAGCAATATACAACCACTACAGCACTTAAAGGTGTTTAAGGTTAAAAAAAAAAGCAGTTAGTAAACCATATTTGTGTTCCAACTCAGAGGCATACTTGACCATATGGTTCGCAGAGGGAGTTCCAAACTCCTAATTTATCCCTCTTCCCTCGTTCCCCTTCGGTAATCATAAGTTAGTTTTCTGTGTCTATGGGTGTATTTCTGGTTTGTAAATGAGTTCATTTGTGTCCTATTTTAGATTCCATAGATAAGTGACATCATATGGTGCTTATCTTTCTCTGTCTGACTTAGTATGCTCTTCTCTAGGTCCATCCATGTTGCAGCAAATGGCACTATTTCGTTCCTTTTTATGGTTGAATAATATTCCATTGTATATATGTACCACATCTTCTTTATTCGTTCACCTGTCCATGGACATTTAGGTTGCTTCCATGTCTTGCTTATTGGAAATATTGCTGCACTGAACCTTGGGGTGCATGTCTTTTCAAATTAGAGTTTTCATCTTTTCTTTATGCTCAGGGGTGGGATTGTAGGATCATACAGTAACTCTATTTTTACTCTTTGAAGTAACCTCCGCACCGCTCTCCATAGCGGCTGCACCAGTTTACATTCCCACTGATGGTGTAGGAGGTAGAACTTCTTCCTATATGGTGGTGGGTAGAGCAGCCCAGCTTGTGATCTAGCTGCCCCACCTCCACAGTCTTCTGGGATAGGAACTGTCAACATCTCCACTTTACATTAGCCAAGTAAGACCAAGAGGCAGTGGTGGGATTCGATCTGGCTCCCAGGGGCAGAGCCCTCCCTTTTTTAAAAAAAACTATGTATGCATTTATTTATTTATTTTTGGCTGTGCTGGATCTTCATTGCTGTGTCGGCTTTTCTCTAGTTGTGGCAAGCAGGGGACACTCTCTAGGGCTTCTCATTGCATTGGCTTCTCTTTAGGGTGTGGGCTTCAATAGTTGCGGCCCCCAGGCTCTAGAGAACAGGCTCAATGGTTGTGGCGCAGGGACTTAGTTGCTCCGAGGCACGTGCGACCTTCCTGGATCAGGGATTGAACCCATGTCTCTTGTGTTGGCAGGTGGATTCTTTACCACTGAACCACCGGGGAAGCCCCAGAGCCTTCCCTTTGGCCAGCAGCTGTGCTGGCGCTCGGGTTGGCTCACGGGTCATGGAAGGCGTCCACCAGGTGGGTGGTCTGGGACTAGGCCCTGCATCACACGTAGCACGCGGACAGGTATTAAGCGCAGGGCGGCTCCACCTCCTGCCAGAGGTGTTCACAGGTGGGCACACGGGGGACCTATTTCAGACGGCAATGAATTCCAATTTGTCATTAACCAAAACAGTTCAAAAAACATTTGGCAAAAGACTTTGGGCTCCAGCACTATTTATGAGAACGGTTTAATGGGAGACCGTGCAGCTGCAGCAGATGGATGTCGACGGGGCCTCTCCTGAGTGTTCCACTCTGTTTTCTTTTGTCTTTGAATAAATTCGGAGGGTGCCACGTGCAAGCCTGGATGGATGGTTTTGAACTACAGCTAATTAAAAGCAGGCACCTCCCTGAGGGTTGGCTGTGAAGAAGTAAAATCCCAGGATACATTCCTCACTGATTTGGGCTGTTCTTTTCTGGAACAGAAGGGCCTTTGGCCAGGGTGCAATTGCAGCTGGTGAGCCCTTCGGCAGGGAGTCCGTGATGGAAATGAGATGCACAGGATCTTGTCCCTCAATCCCCACGTGGCTGTGCCAAAGAACCCTGCTTCACTTGGCCATGCAGGTCAAGGGTTGAGGTGGCTCCTCTCCTGGCCGTGACCCTTCGCATCCTCAGAGAAAGGTCAGTCCACGCCCACAGGAGATTTCTGGAATCAGAGATGCTCACTCTCCAGGGCACATGTCTGCAGCTGATTTCCATGTGGGTAGCCCTGGACCTCCAGGGAGATACAGCCTTCAGGACCTAAGAAAGGCCTCTGGAAACTGAGATGTCCCGGAGAAATTCATCTTTTTCTCTGGTGGATGAAGCCAGCTTGCTCCTCAACCACCTTACTTTTGCATATGAAAGGCCTGGTAATTACTACTTTCATCCTTTAAGCGTGCAAGTGACATGCAAAATTAGCACTTGAGAGGATCCACTTTTAGACCTTGTTGTAAAGCAAAACTTATTATTTGAAGATAAATCAATTTCTGTTGCCTGTATTTGCAGTTTTCCCCAGATGGCTAATTACCAAAGATAAATGTGTATAAACACAAGGCTTATCCCTCTCCATCCATCTTCCCTGCCTGCCTGTTTATCCAGAGGTTAATAATCACAATCCTGTAGTGAATTGCCATAGTAATGGCTTTGATGGGCCCGACAAGTTTATGACCTTTTATTTCAAACAGAAGGACATGCGTTTCAAGAAAGGAAGGTCATTTTGGAGATGAATGTGCAGATAACTGGCCTCTCTGAAACTGAGCCAAAGGAAAAAGAAAATAGAAAACAAAGTATAAAGAGGTGTGCGTGTGTGTGGGGGGGACCCACACACAACTGCACAAAACAAACAGCATAAATGTCACGGAAATCGGTTTATAGCAAAATTAAATAAGGTTCCTGCAAGCATTAATTTTCATATTTTCTGTTTATGCACAGTTAGAATTATTCCTAGGCTTTGATTTATGAGAAAGTAAGACTGGTCATGATCAGTCAAGCCCTCAGCAAATCTAGTTAAGGGCTGGAACTTCCATTCAGATAGGACCAACTACCTCTCTGGACAAAAGGGCAGGGGGGGACAATGACTTGTCTCCATGGAGTGGCTTAGGTTGAGGGTCAGATTGTATTCTATCCTCCCTCCCCTGTCTGTCTGTTTTTCTCTTCCTTCCTTTCTTATTTCTTTTCCCCCTTCCTTCCTTCTTTCCTTCTTCCATCCCTCTCTATCATAATACACACTCATTATATCTGGACTGCAAGGAGATCAAACGAGTCAATCTTAAAGGAAATCAACCCTCAATATTCATTGGAAGGACTGATGCTGAAGCTGAAGCTCCAATACTTTGGCCACTTGATGCAAAAGAGCCGACTCTTTGGAAAAGACCCTGGTGGTGGGAAAGATTGAAGGCAAAAGGAGAAGGGGGCAGGCAGCAGAGGATGAGATGGTTAGATGGCATCACCGACTCAATGGACATGAACTGGAGCAAACTGCAGAAGATAGTGAAGGACAAGGGAGTCTGGCAGGCTGCGGTCCATGGGGTTGCAGAGTTGGACACCGCTTAACAGCTGAAAAACAACAACACATAACAATGAACTAACACAGAGACATAAAATCTGCCCCTTCCCCCTTCTCCCATCCCAGTTTTTGGAAAGGATTCGTGTTAAGAGTTGACTAAAAAAATACAGCTCCGAGATGTGCCATTTACAAATGTTAACTCATTTTTCCCTCGTAAAACTATGGAGTTACTATAATTATTCCCATTTTATAGGTGAGAAAACGGGAACCCAGAGAGAAAGGTAACACATCAAGCACCATGAGGGCAGTCCGTCAGGCTGCCGCAACAAAATAGCCTAGGCTGGTTGGTTTATGAACAACAGCAATGTAAAAAGAAGTTATTTATTTTATTTATGTGGTTTTGAATGTGCTGGGTCTTTATTGCGGTGCGAAGGCTTCTCTAGCTGCGGCAAGAGGGGGCTATTCTCTAGTTGTAGTGCTCGGGCTTCTCATTGCGGTCGCTTCTCTTGTTGCAGAGTATGGGCTTGAGGCGGGCTCGGGCTTCAGTAGTGGTGGTTCATGGGGCATAGAGTGCAGGCTCAGTAGGTGTGGCTCAGGGGCTTCGCTACTCCTCGGCATGTGGAATCTTCTCGGATCAGGGATCGAACACATGTCCCCTGCATTGGCAGGCAAAGGCTTATCCGCTCTACCACCAGGGAAGTCTGTAAACAATAGAAATTTGAGTTGTGTCATTCTGGAGGCTAGAAGTCCAAGATCAAGATGCTGGCAGATTTGGCGACTGGTTAGGACTCACTTCCTGGTTCACAGACGCCAATCTTCTCAACAGCAGAAGAGTCAGGGGGCTCTTTGGAGTCTCTTCCACAAGGGGAGTGAACCCAGTTATGAGCGGTCAGTCTCATGACCTAATCACCTCCCAAAGGTCACACCTCCTTCACACTGTGAGTTCAGGTTTCGACATACGAATTTAGCAGGGAGGAAATCAGATGCCCATTTTCCCTCACTTAAAGAGGAGGTCATCCGGAGATAGTCTCAATTTCCAGGAAATTTGCTTGTTTATTTGGTTTTGCATTTTTCAGCATCTGATAATTAGGACCTAGGGGAAACACAAGACCCCTGCCCTATTTGATAATTGTTTGTGTAACTTACTGCTCATTATATTTGGACATCCATGAGGTCTTTAGTTGCAGCGTGTGGGATCTAGTGCCCTGACCAGGGATTGAACCCAGGCCCCCTGCATTGGGAGCGTGGAGTCTTAGCCACTGGACCACCAGGGAAGTCCCCAGAACACAAATAGTCTTAAGGTGGCACAGTTGTTTAGAGCTTGTCTTGGATATAAGAGTTTGTCTTGGATATAAGTTATCAAGTCTTGGATATAAGATACTGAGGTCACCTGAAGAAGAACGCTGGGTAAGATCCTTGGAGAGAAACATGAAGGCATCTCTGGCCCCTTCATTCTGGTTCCCTGGCTCATATCATTTTTTAGTATAGGGTAGGGCTTCTCCACTGAACTGAATTGAGGGCTTCTCCAGTGACAGGGGTACAACACAGGGATAGGACATTTTTTCTACTTCTCTATTTTTTTAGTAGTGTCTTTTTTTTTTAATATATGTTCGCCCAATTTATTTATTTATTTACTTTTTGGCCATGTGGCATGTGGGTCTTCGTTCCCCAACAAGGGATCGAACCTGCACCCTCTGCACTGGAGGCTCGGAGTCCCACCCGGTTGATGACCGGGAAAGTTCCCTCCAGTCCCCCATTGTTGCCATCACAACCCTTAGTGCCTAAAACAACATTTGTTTTCCTCATGAATCTATTACATATAAGGGCTTCCCTGGTAGCTCAGCTGGTAAAGAATCTGCCTGCAATGCGGGAGACCTGGGTTTGATCCCTGGGTTGGGAAGAGCCTCAGGAGAAGGGAAAGACTACCCACTCCAGTATTCTGGCCAGGAGAATTCCATGGACTGTATAGTCCATGGGGTCACAAAGAGTCAAACATGACTGAGCAACTTTCACTTTCACTACCACATGTGCAAGGACTTGGCAGGGACAGCTCATTTCTGCTCCACTTGGTATCTTCCTGGGGTGACTGAGAGGTTGAAGATTGGGAGTCCCCTCTCCCCTCAAAAAAGCTCGCTTACTCACCTGCTGATGGCTGTTGATGGTGTCAGCTGAGACCTTCCCTAGGCTTTGGGCTGAACACCTATACCCAGCCTCTAGATAAAGGTGTCCTCAAAACATGGTGGCTTGACTTCAACAATAAATGTCCCAAGAGAGTCAGGAGGGGATGGTATTGGTGTTTTTTTTAATTTTTCAGTTGCAGCAGGTCTTCGTTGTAGCTCTTAGTTGCAGTATGTGGAATCTAGCTCCTTGACCAGGGATCGAACCCAGCTTCCCTGCATTGTAAGTACAGAGTCTTAACCACAGGACCACCAGGGAAGTCCCAGTATTGGCTTTTTGAATCTAGCCTGGGTGGTCACATGGTGTCTGCTTTGCTGCAGTTGATATGTTAGATACACACAGCCTGTGTTCAGGGAGAAGAAAGTCTGAGGCGTATCAAAGACTTTGCAAATGTATTTTAAGATCATCACAAGCTTTATCTGTAGAAGCTTGGTGAACACTTTTTTCTTCTGATCTGATTCAGGCTGAAGACGTTGCACTGTCTGTTCCCATGCTTCTATATGGCACCAGAGTAAAGGGAACGATGCCCGAGACAGTGTCAGCTGGGCTGGTCATTGCCATCAATAGGTGACCCTGCAGTACTAGAAATGAAGTGACTCTGACTGACTCTTTTCAACCTCATGGACTGGAGTTTGCTGGATGCCTCTGTCCATGGGATTTCCCAGGCAAGAATACCGGAGTGGGTTGCCATTTCCTTCTCCAGGGGATCTTCCTGACCCGGGTCTCCTGCACTGCAGGCAGATTCTTTACTGCCTGAGCCACCACGGTGGCCCAAAGTACTAGCGAGGCTCCAAATATTAAAGGGGAGTTTTGGTACCCATGGGCTTCCCAAGTGGCATAGTGGTAAAGTATCTGCCTGCCAATGCAGAAGACATGGGTTTGTTCCCTGGGTCAGGAAGATTCCCTGGAGTAGGAAATGGTAACCCACTCCAGTATTCTTGCCTGGAAAATTTCAAGGACAGAGGAGCCTGGCGGGCTACAGTCCATAGGGTCACAAAGAGTCGGACATGACGGAAAACACACGCTGGTACCTGTACATCACTCTTGGTGTCCCCTCTTTCCCAAGCATGGGTGCAGAGGGGAATTCAGCTCTTCCAGCCTGCCCTCCCTGCTGGTTCTGAGACCAAACCACAGCCTCTTCCTGATTGGGTGGTTTTGCAGCCAGTCATTGTGAGACTCTGAGAAGGCTTAAATAACACAGGCACGGAAGTCACAAGGGCCTGGGATCTCAGAGCACCAACTGGACTCAATGCCCTCCCAGGTGGTGAAGAGCCACATCTGCTTGTGCTGCTCCTCCCCACTTTCTTCTGGATGGTTCTACTTCCAACCATATGTCAGCAAGGCTGGAAGTGGGCACTTTGATGCTTTTAGAAAATTCAGCTCAGATCTCCCCTGGGAAGGCAGACCTGTGCCCGACCCAGCAGTGATCCCCCAGGGGCATTTCTGTCCCCTACTAAAGTGCCATTCCTTTGGCCCTTAACATCTTCTCAGTGTCTAAAGGCTTCTGGTTAAAAAGCACCAACCCCTGGACCCACCTTAGACCCAACCAATAGGACCCACCTTAGACCCTCATCAGCTAAGGGAATTAGTTGTCAAGCAGCTGATGCTGAGGCCTGGGACTGTAATCACAGTGGGTGTGTAGGGGGAACCAGGCCCCGAAAAACACTTGAACAGAGCTGGCAGGGCTCCATCAACCTGTGGCCGGAACCACCACCCTTCCGAGGAGGTTCTTGTTGATTTGTACATCAAAGACAGAGGCCGTGATTGCCTATGAGGCCACAGTTCTCATCAGCGCGGGGTCCCAGGTAGGGCCATCCTGTCCTGCGGGTGCCCAAAGGCCGCGGGTGCCCAAAGGCCATGGGTTCCTGAGCAGGCAGGGTGGCTCTGAGACATTTGGTGGGATCTCGGGCTATTGTGGCCCCCAAATCCATGCCTGTCCCTTCTGGCCTTGGGACCAGCCACCCACAGTCCCACAGAGCTGCAGTCTCTCCACCCCCACCAGACTGCAGCCCCCCCTGGGTGAGACTGAGCCTCATCCATCCCCTCTCGGAAACCAATCTTGGCTCAAATCTGTTTGCTTGGAGCCCAAACCACTACCTGGCTCCTTTCTCTCCATTCATTCCAGAGTTTTAAACACTTTTATTCCCCCAGCTGCTACCAGGCATCTGATATCAAACCTTCAGTCCCAAGTCTTTTCAACTTTCAGTATTGTCAATGTCTTTCTCTTTTGGGGGGGCTATGTCAAGTGGGATCTTAGTTGTGGGATCTTATTTCCCCGACCAGGGATTGAACCCACACCTCCTGCAGTGGGAGCACAGAATCCTAACCACTGGTCTGCCAGGCAAGTCTCAGTAGTATCAATGTCTTAAAACTCCTTTGCCAGCCTCCACTCACTTGATCAGTGCCCCATGGATGCCTGTCTCAGCTGAGTCAAACCTGAATTCAGCTCTCTGCCCTGGTTTACTATACAATGGGGGAAATGACAGTAGCTACTTGATAAAATCATATTTTGAACTAAGTGACTTAATTCATGTAAAGTACCTAAAATAGTATCTGACATACAGAATGGGCTTAACAAGTGTTAGCTATTATTATGGCAATTTTTGATGATGTTGTTGGCTATCTCCAGATTCCAGCTTTACATTGCCAGCTGTCCACAGTCCAAGTCTACCATCCAGGTGAATTCCCTCTGTAGCTGCTCTATCTTGAGTTCCTCTCCTTCTTCTCTGGGTGTGCGTCGCTGGGTAGAGGCCTGCAGGCGTCAAAGCTGTGTTGGCTCAAATTTCAACTGAATGGAAACCCACCGTCCCCCATGCCACCACCTCCAGCTCCTCCCAGTCTCTAGGAGCTGGGGATGCTCCTAGAAGGGCAACCCTGCGCTCAAGTGAGGATGATGTACTATGTGAGCTGGTGGAAGTGACATCGTTAATGAGGGAAATCAACTGCTCCACCCAGAGCCGGAATCTTGGGGAGGAGACGAGAGTGAAGCCCGTGAATATACGGTCCTGACCGGAGCCCTGCCAGAGATCCGTCGAGGCCGGAAAATTGAGCTGTGATTATTACAGAGAGTCAGAATGATAGCTTCAGTCACGACGCTTCAGGAGCTCCATAAAGAGCGGCCCAAATAATTTTGACATTAAGTGTTTAGAGAGAGAAGGATGGTTTGTAAAGGAGGGTCTTGTTATTCCCTGAAAAGCTACTATGAAGATGTCAGGCGTATGGAAATAACAGATGGGAAAGGCGTGCTGAGGTCATTACTCTGATCTCTGAGTGCTGTTATTGACAAGCACAGCCCACATTGCTGGGCAAATAGATGCTCCTGGGAGGAGGAGGGAGGTACCTAAAGAAAGAAAAGCGGAAACCAGATATTTCAGAACATCAGGGGGTGGAGAGACACGGCGTTAGGACTGTGGCGTGCTTCAAAGCAAAATAAAGGAAAAAAGAAGAGTTGGGGTGAGAATGTGAGCAAGGAAGAGCTCATCAAAAGTTAATGAACTGACTACTCTGTTTTCATGGATAGGTAACATAGTAGTTCTTTTTAATTAATTTTTGTTTATTTGATTATTTATTTATTTTTGGCTGCACTAGATCTTGTTGCTACATGCCAGCTTTCTCTAGCTGTGATGGGGGCTACTCTCTAGTTTTGGTGCGTGGGCTTCTCGCTGAGGTGGCTTCTCTTGTGCGGAGCATGGGCTCTAGGTACGTGGGCTTCAGCAGCTGTGATGCACGGGCTTAGCTGCCCTACTACATTCAGAATCTTCTAGGACCAGGGATCAGACCTGTATCCCCTACATTGGCAGATGGATTCTAAACCATGGAACCACCAGGGAAGTCCTAACATAGTAGTTCTTGATGTTGGGGCGATCGCTTTGAGAACTATGACCTTTCTTTCTTAAAAAAAAATAAGCCTTTATTCATGCACAATCCATTTTTGGTAAACAGTGTGAGAGTTATCACTGGATTTCCCAGTGGTGACTCAAACAATAGTTTCTTCTTCAATGCAAAGACACATGGAAATGACCAACATTCAGACCCTGGACTTCTTACCTAGCAGATTTCTAAGGACATCATGGTTGCAGGCTCTTATGGTCTTGCAGACATGTTTCAGTCTCAGACTGTGAGCCGAGTTTTTTCTTGATAGATGTGCTGGTGGGGTTAGAGGCTTCCTTGAATCCTCTTGCTTGAGCACTTGACTCAAATCAGGCTAAATGTCCTCTTTAATTCTTGCCCTAGCACTATGGATCAATGGAGGTACTATTAGAGTTGGGGGGTGGATGTGTGAGATTTTTTTCTTGGGACAAGACTGTCCCACAAATTGCATGATGTTTTATATCTTGGCCTCTAAATGCTAACCACCAGTAGGAATCCCTTCCCGATCATGGTGGCCACCTTCCACCTCCTTTAAAATGGCATGTAAGAGCCTGCAGGGTATATAACTAGAAAAGTTGTTTCAGAGATTGAAATTTAGAGATAAGCAGCCAGTGGGTGGAAGGCATGGGGTCTGAGCACATTTATCCATTCAGAGCTTCTAATAGGAAACTGTGATACATACAACATGAGTCTCCCAGGTTTGGGCACTTTTAGGCAGGTCTAGGCACTGTTTAGGCACAGTCTCTGTAAAGTAAGCTAAGACAACCTACATGCAGAATGTTGCTGTGTATTAATATTTTAAACATTCACTTATTTAAATATTTGGCTGCATCAGGTCTTAGTTGCAGCGTGCAGGGTTTTTCGTTGCAGAGCAAGGACTCTACCTGTGGTGTGTGGGCTCAGCAGCCGCGATGCATGGACTACAGACTGCCCAGGCTTCAGCAGTCATGGCACATGGGCTCTCGAGTTGTGATGCGTGGGCTCCAGAACATTCGGGCTCAGTAGCTGCAGCACAGCGGGCTCAGTAGTTGTACCCACCAGGGCTTAGTTGCTCCACGGCATGTGGGATCTTCGTTCCCCAACCAGGGATCGAACCTGTGTCCTCTGCGTTGCACGGCAGGTTCTTAACCACCGGACCACCAGGGAAGTCCCCATGTGTATTAATATTGATTTAAGCGGCAGAACCTAGACTCAGTTCCCTTGTTCTTGGTTCAAGGTTCTTCCAAGAACACTGTCAGTATCTGTCAGCCCTTGTTTCTGGGGCCAGGGAAGTAAAGAAATGATATTTAGGAATCCCTTAACCAAAAGGGCGGGTGACCTTATGATTTAAACATTCTAAGAGAGAAATTTCAGTTCATTGTTCATTTGTCCTTCACCAGGACGGGGATGTCCTGGAGCAACGCTAAACGAACGTTCAGCGGTGTCTACAAGATGACACACACGTGCTGAAAGGTAGGTATTAAAGGCTTTTGACAGCATTAGAAAAGGGTCACACAGCCTCCCAAGAGTGGTAAGAGCAGGAACAAATGTGAACCAAAGATCAAACGCCAGCCCGCTGCATAAGATGAGGCTGGGACGGGACCCGGAGCAGCCTCCGAGGGGAACCGGATGAAGATCAGTGCTCTGAAGAGGAGCGTGACTGATCTCTAGGATGAACAGATGGACCGATCACAGCCCCATTTTGATGCTACTTTGAGATGACGGCCACTAGGGTTTTGGTTTCTCTTCTAGAAGCAGTTCGTAGCTTTGCCGGTATATAAATAGAGAGTCCTGAGACTTCCGGCTCGGAGGGACTGAAAGATTTGCTAGCCCAGCTTCATGACTTTATCAGGAAAAACCCAAAGCTCAGAGAAGTGAATTAATTTGCCTAAGGTGACACAGGTAAGTTAGTAACAAAACAGGCTGGGAAGTCAGATCTCTTTCACTCAATTATTTGTTTGTTCTATAGACACTGAACACTTTCCATGCACCGTCCCTGGGCTTGAACCCAGTGGACTGTGGAGCTGGGTGGGGGCACACTGCTTGTTTTCTTGAGGTTCTCAGTCAACTGGGCAGAGAGACCTATGAACAAATAATGAGAGGACAGAACAGTAAGTGTAATTTCAAAGCATTTCCACGATGCTAAATGTTAGGTATAAAATGCGGAGAGCCACTGGCTACTCCCGGGGTGTTTAAGAATTGGTGGAGATCTTGTCCTGTATGTTTGCATCTACACCAGATGGACCCTGGACGAGAGCAGCATCTTTAATCACTCGTGCGTCTTCAAATTGATGGTAGCAGGCAGGTGAAACCTTAGCTGGGATGATCAGCAGGAACACGCAGAGGGGATCCCCCACATGGCTTGGGCTTCCTCACAGCATGGTGGCTGGGTTCCCAGGGTGAGCATGGAGTCAGGTGGAAGTCATGTTGCCTTTTATCACCTCCTCTTTGATGAGTGGTGTCAGTCCCCCTGCATTTTGCTCGTCAAAGCAGCCGCAAAGGCTCATCCAATTTCAAGGTGAGGAAAGACAGACTCCATTTCCAGAGGGGGAGTGACAAAGTTCTGAAACAGTATTTGGGACCAAATATATTGCTGTGGCAAGTTTTGAAAAAAAAATCCATTCTGTTATAGTGTTGTACTTTAATAAAAAGTTTTGTGTTTCATTTAAGGAAAAAAAACAACTTTAGGTACAATAAAATTAGGAGGAAAAAAAGCCCATCTAATTTGAGATAAATGTTGCTGTCAGTCGCCCAGTCACGACTGACTCTTTGTGACCCCATGGACTGCAGCACATCAGGCCTCCCTGTCCCTCACCATCTCTCGGAGTTTGCCCAGGTTCAAGTTCATTGCATCAGTGATGCCATCCAGCCATCTCATCTTCTGATGCCCTCTTCTCCTTCTGCCCTCAATCTTTCCCAGCACCAGGGCACTGAGTTATCTCTTCGAATCAGATGACCAAAATACTGGATCAGCATCAGTCCTTCCAGTGAGGTTTCAGGGTTGATCTCCCTTAAGATTGACTGGCTTGATCTCCTTTCTGTATAAGCCAAGGTGAGTAACAAACCAGGTCACCATCAAGAGGCCTAAAGGCACATCCCATATCTTAACCCACTCTCAATTTTCTAAAGAATTTTTCTATCATTGTGAAAATATTTGACTTGCAACCGTCTGATGTAGGCGAAAAAGAATAAACAGAAAAGGCGTCAGCAGCCCACATTGTGTGGTGGGCAGGTTATTACACAGGGCTGGTTGAGGCTTGTGTATTTATTCCCAGTCATTTGTAATCATAATGGAAAAAAAGAACATTATCTACAAAATAGGAGGTTGCAGTGTGCAGGAAATGGAGCGTGAAAAGGATTTGTGCTGTGATGTAGAGATTAGGAAGAACAACCCATGTGAATTAATAAATGGGATGCAAATACAGTACATTCAAGTGTAACTTCAGTGCAACTTCAAAGGATTTGTTACATGAAGAAATACAAATTCTCTGCAGCAGGATTAAATACTGACTCCCCCACCCCCCCACTCCCCAGAATGGAGCATGATTCCTTTGCAATGATTTGAAAAGTTTTTCAGTTCCAAGGCAATGCCAGAGTGCATCCCCGATGAAACATCCTGATGTTCTTTCTCCAGCCATCACTTTCTCTCGTGACTCTAGGTCACACCCAAATGTACATTTGTCCCTCTTTTCCCCAAGATGTCAGGCTTCCCAGGTGGGCTCAGTGGTAAAGAACCCACATGCTAACACAGGAAACGCAAGAGACACAAGTTCAATCCCTGGGTGAGGAAGATCCCCTGGAGGAGGAAACGGCAACCCTCTCCAGTATTCTTGCCTGGAAAATCCCATGCACAGAGAAGTTGGCGGAATACAGTCCGAGGGGTCGCAAAGAGTAGGACATGGATGAGCGCACACACAGCCCATGAGGTCACCTGAAATCATCCATTTAGGCATTTAACTTAAAACTTCTGGCCCTCCATCCCTGTTCTCAGACATTTTCTCTGCTTCTCTTGGCTTCATTGCCAGCTTATCTGGGCTTCAGGCACACAGCATCTTACCTCCTGACTCTCTCTATTTCATTACTTATGTCCTGCCTCAACTCAGCCCCTGAGCTTGAAAGCAGATCTAGTTTTCTGCAGTTTGTCTGTCTTAAACATGAGTCTCTTTTGTCCTAGGCTTTCTTTCCCTGGCTACTCTAAATAATGATTCCATCTCTTTGGGGTCTGGAACTTGAATCCCAGCCTAATATCTGTCTGAGCGCTCAATAGCTCTAATACGGGAAAGCAGACGCCATCTGGGTTGACAGCTGCCAAAACTGATGGTAGGGTAGGGTGCTAACTGTGACTCAAACAGTGCGGCAGCCACTCAGGATGACTGCCCACTGACGTGCTCACTGGCACTCCAGAATAGTGCTGAAGATTAAAAAAAAAAATTGAGAGGCTTCCCTGGAGGTCCAGTGGTTAAGACTCTGAGCTTTCAATGCAGAGAGTGTGAGTTCGATCCCTGGTCAGGGAACTAAGATCCCACATGCCACACCGTATGGCCAAAAGATTTAAAAAAAAGAAGTTGAATTTTAATGATTTTCAGAAAAGAGTGGGATGCAGACCCTCAAGGACACTATATGTCCCCTCAAGCTTGGGCCCAGACCCTAACCCAGCTCCTCTTCCCAAGAGATAAACCTCCTCCTCCCTGAACACAGGTGTTGAGTCAGGTCTGATTTTGTATATTCACTGCAACATCCGCAACCGGCAGTTTCTGGATTATCAATTTGTATTTCTTAAATGAATGAAAAATGACCTCATTTATCATTAACTTATTCAGATTCCCAATTGGATATGCATAAAAAAAGTAAGGGTTGCCAAAATGGATTGATATTTTGAGTGTGTTTCTTTTTTCAGCAGTGACTCAAGACAACCATTTGGTACCGTCAGCGTGAATGAAAATCATGCAGGGTTTCCCAAGCGTAGAGTGGTCAGGCACATCAGCATGCCATCTAGACTGAGTCCATCTGTGTCTACCTCCTTCACCACCCCCACCAGTAGCACTTCCTCTTCTTCTCTGCAAAGGAATTCAGCGATATTTGTGGTTGCATTGAGTAAAGGATATTATCCAGTTTCTCTAAGACAGCTGTTTTCTTAAGATCCAGAGCCTGGTGAATCCTCAGAGTGTCCCTATCCCAGGAGGAGCACACCCAAGCTCAGAGTAAGTCTCTTCTGTGAGTGAAGAGCAAGCATTTGCCCTTGACTTCTCCCTTCCTTCTCTGGGAGGAGGTCAGCACGGTATTTTCTCACCAGCTCTGCGTCTGTTACTTCTCTGCCAGCATTTCACTATTACTGTGCTGACCTCTTCTGAGGAAGGCCTTGTCCACTTCAAAACTGTAGGAGATGTATTTGACAACAGAGTCAATATAGGCTCTTCAATGGGTCTACAATAAAGCACTGTTAAAAAATCTGACACCCAACATTGTTATCTTTGAGTTCTTGGGGAAATTTTGAGAGGCCGTATCTGCATACACAGTCCAAAGTCTTTGGGAGGAACCACAGTTTAATTAATTAATTCCTCAGATATTTACTGAGATCATGGAAAAGGTGAGGCCCTTGGGGTCTTACTCCTGTCTTGCTCAGTTGTGAAGGGAGCATCAAGCCATCTACCTGGTAAGGATGAGGGTTAAACAGATGCCAAAGGGAAAGTGCCTGGTGCAGAATAAGGGCCCGGGAATGGCCAAGGTTTTCCTGGAGCGTCAAGAAGATTCCAGTCTAGCAAAGAGACTAAAAATAAGCTGTACCATAAGACAAACTATGGTAAAGCTGTAACAGAGGGCTAAACACTGTGTCCTGAGAGATCAGAGGGAAGGCAGACTCCTGCTGATCAGAGACCCCTTTGTGGTTTAGGCATCATTTGCCCTGCCTATTGGTGAACGGTGACATTTCCACGCGCGGGCACGTGGGTGGCTCATACATGCACGATTCCAGACTGCATACATGAAACAGGAGTTTCAACAGGAGTCTGCTGATAACCTGAGCTACCTGGGCATGCCACGGAGGGTGGCATTCATTGCACTCTAAGGACTAAGGAGTTCCTGCGTGAACTTTTATCCCAAGAGAGAAAGAAATGAAGCATGGACGGCCTCTAAAACCCAAATGTAGCAATGGTGTGATCAGAGCCCTATGCTAAGGAAGAACCATCTGCATCAAGTATAAGGCATTGCTTGGGGGGCAGACGGAGGGTTAGGAAGGTGACTAGGAAGCCACCGAGAAACAGCAGGTCAGGGGAAGTGAGGACTTCAGCTGGAGCTGCAGCCAAGGAACTTGGAGGCAACCGGTAGGTGGCGCTAGTGGTAAAGAACCCGCCTGAGAATGCAGGCGCCAGAAGAGACGCAGGTTCCATCCCTGGGTCGGGAGGATCCCCTGGAGGAAGGCATGTTTTTCCACGCCAGCATTCTTGCCTGGAGAATCTCATGGACAGAGGAGCCTGGCAGGCTACAGTCCACTGGGGTCGCAAAGAGTTGGACACGACCGAAGCGACTTAGCGCGTAGCGCGGCCCTCGCTGCGGCAGAATCTCTGTGTCGGAGGAGCTTGGGGCAGGCGGGCCGCGGGGAGGAGAGCGGGTGCCTCCGTCAGCTTCTTTCTCTGCTACATCAAGTCCTGAGACAGCAGAGCCTTAGAAAGGGGAGGGCCAGAATTCCTGAGTCGTTGCCTAAAGCGGACTGCCTTGGAGAGTTGACAATCGTCAGTAAACCTTGAGAAAATAGAACCTTGATCTCGTAAGCCCCTGAGATGCGGAGGCTTGTTGGCTACTGTCGCCAAGGTTTGCCCATCCTGACGGGTGCGCTCTAAGAAGACAATAGATGGTCTTCTATCGCCAAGAGGCCAGGGAGAGAACTCTGGAGTAGAGAGGGAAAACTTAGAATAAGCTAGGGAACTGAGAGCTAAGAAGGTTCAGACAGATAAATGGGAAGAAGGAGGGCGTTTGAGTAATAGGACTGTGGGGCAAAGACACAGAGATCATAATACAGTTAGCGTTCGCTTTGCGTAAGCAGGCTGGAACTGTGGTTGAGTATTAGGGAACCTCGCATGAAGGTGTGTATTTATATTAAAAAGTCTAGGCAACAGCCCCTTGATCTTTCCAGTTGCTGACTTGCTCCATCTCCAGACTTCTACATTCAAAATCCTTATTTTTTAACCTAGTTTGTCTTGTAGCAACATATTGTCTTCTTGTTCTTAAAATAATAGAAAAAAACACACAAAAACACAGTTGCTCACTATCACCCATAAAATATTGCTTCATTAACTTGAAGACTGTAATTAACTACATATAAGCCTTCTGGCTCCAGGCAAATATCCATAATTCCTTTAGTCTTTCCTCACAGTCTGCTTCTAACCTGTTAATCATTTTCCTTGCCCTCTTGCCATCATCCGTAGAAGGAAAAAAAACCCTTTAAATAGAAGCTAATCACCCATTGCACATTACAAATGCCCCCACATTAAACTGAACCAGATACACACATAAGCACATAAACACACACAGGTGTGTGTGTGTGTGTGTGTGTGTGTGTGTGTGCATGAGTATATAAACAGGATTTTTTAAAAAAGCTATAGATGAATAGTCTAGATGAGCAGGAAAAAATTATTTATTTCACGAAAGATTTAGCCTGTGATCATTTCCGATAACAAACTCCCCTCTGTGCCTTTAAAAATGAGATTTAATTTATCCTCCTCTAAAAACGCTTACAGTTGTTTATTTTACCAAGGTGCTGGCTGCAGATGCAAGTCTGTTTTTGCAGAGTTTCCTGCCCCCTGAAAGCAATTATAGGAAACATAATTGTAGCCAAACAGACAAACAAAAATATGGGAGAGAGAGAAGAGGGGGCCTAACCCTTCATCTGCTAAGGGAGGAGGAGGAAGAGGGGTGGTCTGATGGCCTCAAGGAGAGAAAGATGGATGAGTCACTGAGGGGGAGGCAGTGGAAAGAAGAAGGGGACTTATGCATAAGCCTGTGCTGTGCCGTGGTAAGTCGCTCAGTCATGTCCGACTCTTGCGACCTCATAGACTGTAGCCCGCCAGGCTCCTCCGTCCATGGGGATCCTCCAGGCAAGAATACTGGAGTGGGTTGCCCTCCTCCAGGGGCTCTTTCCGACCCAGGGATCGAACCAGGGTCTCCTGCATTGCATCCAGATTCCTTACCATCTGAGTCATGCGAGCTCTTTCTAGTGGTTACTTGTATCAAAGAAACTGGCCGCCCACACCCCAAACTAAGTGGACGCATCAGTAGTCACTGAGTGGCCCATACAATTCCTTTAAAGATTGGAACCAGTGATATTTTAAAATATAACTGTTTAACAAAATGTTCCACTTATCTGATGCATTGCTCTGTGTACATGCAAGAACTGAGATGCTTACTGTGTTTGAGCATCTACAACTGTCTGTAGAGATTAATTTTTAAAAATATTTATTTATTTTGGCTGTGCTGAGTTTTCGTTTTGGCACACGGGGATCTCTCTATCTTCGCTGCAGCATTTCAAGTCTTAGTTGTGGCATGTGGGATCTAGTTCCCTGACCAGGGATCGAACCCAAGCCCCCTGTGTTGGGAGCTTGGAGTCTTAGCCACTGGACCACCAGGGACATCCCTGTAGAGATCATTTTTGCCTTTGCCGCCCTGATATTCCTGAAAGCAGAGGTCTTCTATTTTGGTGAATCCATGATGCACAGAAGGTAGTAAGGTTGAGTGAAAAAGGCAAGGCCGTCCACTCTTCAACCACACATACATGTAGCCTGAGGCGCACATGATTATGTACTCCTCTCCTTTGTGCTTATTAAGCAATTACTACGTAAATTATTAGGATAATGTAATATGCATGACTTTAAGGAATGACAAATTGTAGCTAACTTTCTTAATTTGTTGCCATAGCTACACTTCTGGAAATTCTAAACTGTTCCCCTTCTCCTGTGTAAATGCCTGCCACCCTGCCATTTGTTTAGCTTTGATTGGTTAGATCGGTATGACCGACAGTGGGGCCTGACTGCTCTCTGCTCAAAAGCCAACGAAGAGGCCAGGTTGGTAGAAAAAGGAAAAGTTGCTTTATTTTGGATGCGGACAATGGGGAGGGGTTTGGTAGGATGCCTGTCCAAAGGCCAGTTCCCTCCCCTCTCCCCCCGACCCCTGCACTGACAATCAGGGATCAAGAGATTTTTTTGTAGGCTGAAGGCAGGGGCTCCAAGCAGAAACAGCCCGGTCAGTTCTGATAGTCCTCTTGAAACTGGTCCTCAGTGGTCTGACCAGCGTCGTCTTGACTGTTTAAGGTGCAATTACTCTTCAGGTCCAGGGTCGATTTGTTCCCGTTTCTTTGAGGCCGATTTTTGGAACTGTGGCAGCTTACGTCATGGCTACAGTCAGTCATCATGTAGGTAACTTCTTCCACCTGGTGGGGTTTCAGTATCTGTAAGACAGCTCACAGGGGGACCCAGAGCATTCTCTGTAGCCCCTGGTGCTCAGTCTCTAAGTCACGTCCGACTCTTTGCAGCCCCGTGGACTGCAGCCCGCCAGGCTCCTCTGTCCATGGGATTTTCCAGGCAAGGATACTGGAGTGGGTTGCCATTTTCTACTCCAAGGGATCTTCCAGAGCCAGGGATCGAACCCCTGTCTCTTGCATCTCCTGCATTGGCCGGAGGATTCTTTACCACTCGTGTCACCTGGGAAGCCCTTGAGAAGGAGCTGAAGGTCTTTGACTATGCCCAATGACTATATTATTGTTATTTGGTCTCCTTTGACAATTTTCCTATGTTTCTGCACGTTCTCTCTTTTCTGGTGAAACTTATTCTTTGGCTAAAGTTTGTCCACAGACAAAAGGCAGGCAGAGGGCAGAGAGGACAAGGACCGGAGGCCTGCCTGGCAATAAAGTGACTTGCCGTCCAGTGTGGCAAGTTTGCCTTGACGTCTCCTCCAGGGTCCAGAGCAGTTCCCAGTCAAGTCCGGGGTCTGAGTAGCCTCAGTCCCTGGGTGAGAAGAGCTGAGAAGCAAACCAGGAGTGGGCAGCCCATCTTTATCCAGAACAACCTTCCTTCCTTTTGGACACCCAGTTGGCATTTATCAGCTGAAGCAAGGGACTGATGACACCCACGTGACCTGAAGAAAGACCATGAGCTTTCTAAAGACTCTACCCCAGTGGATCTGGTCTTAAGAAAATGGGTGAATATCCTCTCTTGTTTTCCACAAAGCATTAAAGAATATGTTGGTCATATCTTTGCTGATAGGCAGAGACCTGCTGGAAGACAAGAAAATGTACTAGAATAGGGCCTTCTGACACTTGTGGATGGGGAGACCAATTTTATCACCACACTGCTCGTCCACCCCACCTTTTAAAGGATGGGCAAGGGCATATGGGGCATGTTGGGACAGACGCAAACAAACAAAAAGCACGATGAGGAAAGTACAGTGGAATGGCAGAACTCAAGGTAAAAGGCACTAGAAACAGTAGTGTTCCCGGCAAAATATGTTAGATAATAAAAAGGGGCATTTCATTTTGATAATAGGTATAAAATTCAACAGCATCAAAGTGTATAAAAAAAAGCCATAAGAAAAAGTGGAAAAAGGGGACTTCCCTTGGAGTGGCTAAGACTCCGAGCTCCCAAAGCAGGAAATCTGGGTTCGGTTTCTGGTCAGGCCTCCAGATCCCATACGCCGAAAGAGTCTGCACACCGCAATTAAGACCCAGCACAGCCAAATAAATAAGTGAATAAAAAGAAATATTTTTAAAAATCCTGTTGTATTACAGGGAAAATGATCAGCAAACAGTTAGTGTGGGAGAAAACACAGTTACTTAAGTGTCTCTGTGTTTTAATGATTAAACATTTGAATAGTACAGATGGATTAATTACAGAATAATTACAGACAGATTAACTGCTATCTATAATATATCTATCTCTCTACTACTGTCACATCTCTATGCTTCTATAGACCTTTTCGATCTACAGAGAATCAACCTCCTTCCTAAGCATCTTTGAAGGAATTGGCCATATACCAGGCCTTGAGGAAAACTAATAAATTTCAAAAAGCAGAAATTGCAGGGTTCCTATTTCTGATCACAAAGCAAATAATGATTGTAATGATTACAAATGCTTAAAATACCCACTTACTTGGAAATTAAAACAAAAACTGTAATAAGTTTTTGAGTCAAAGAGGAAATCACAACCATAATTATGGGCCATTTAAAAAAAATAATGACAACAGAACAATGCCTCGCAACTCGGATGGAATGCCACTAAAGTGGAAGTGAGCGTATAAATGTGCACTTGTGCACACTTAAATTTCTAAACAAGAAAGACTGTAAATAAACAAACTCATATTGCAACTCAAGAATTGTAAAAATGTCCAACTGGAGAAATCAGAAAGTCACTTTTTAGGCAAGGAGGCTTGGGGGAGCCTTGGACTAGAATTTATCTGTTCTTCCAAATGGGCCTGCTCTCTCTGCAAAGATGAGGGTGGGCAGTGACACATTATTTATATAAAACCTGTTCTTTATGCTTGCCCATCAAAGCCCGGCTTTCCTCCCAGCTTCTTCATTCAACTAGAACTTTCTTCCTGCTTCCCTTCTGCATGTATTTGGGACTTGCCATTCTGAGTTATGATTATTCAGAGGGGGTTTCCAATCTGACTAACTGCCCAGTGTGTATATACTCGCCTTCTGCAACAGACTATAATTACAATTAATAGCAGACACCCATTCCAGGCACAATTAATTCAGGCAAAGAGGCACATCTAGCTGATGAGCCTTTCTTAAGATGACAAATGGATTTAAGTGGAATAATGCTTGTACAGTGCAGGGCCTAGCTGGCATGCTCCAAACGTTTAATGAATATTAACCATTAGACCATTTTATTTCATTACATATATTTGTGTGTATAGAAAAACTATAAAGCTATTATAATGAATAATAGAGTTCAGTAAAGTGACTGAATAAGAGGCAAATAAACACACATAGATATATTTGCTACATTCTATTAATATGCTTAAAGATACAGTGAGAGAAACTTTTTCAGGAAAAGTTGCAAAAATGAAACAAAACAGAATAAAGTAAAGCAAGAACTAGTAACAAATACAATAAGCCAAAATGTGCCAGGCCTAGATGTAAGGAAATAAGAAACTTTACTCAAAAAATATTAATGAATGATGGAGAGATAATATTGATATATTGTTGATCAGAAGAGTGCATATTTTAAAAATGTAAAGTATTCTCAACTTAAGGCATATTTAGGGGGCTCAGATGATAAAAAATCAGCCTGCAATGTGGGATACCTGGGTTTGATTTCTGGGTGGAGGCATGTTCACACACTAAAAAATCAGTTTTTTAATAACTATCTGGGCTTCCCCAGTGGTTCAGTGGTAAAGAATTCACCTGCCAATGCAGGAGACCCAGGTTCAATCCCTGGGTCAGGAAGATCCCCTAGAGAAGGGAATGACAACCCACTCCAGTATCCTTGCCTGGGAAATCCCACAGACAGAGGAGCCTGGCAGGATAGAGTCCATGGGGTCTCAAAGATTCGCATAAGACTTAATGACTAAACAACAAAAATTACTATTTAGTGATATAGGAAGAGGTTCACAATGCAAGTGCAGGACAGAAACAGAACAGAAAATGGCAAACGAGGATTTATCCAGACCACATACCTGCACACACCTGTACATGCATGCATTCACATCTGCACATAGGAATACCTAATATACATACAGAAAGCACAGAAGGGAAATATCAGAATGTTTAGAATGGTTTATTGCTCTGGGGCGGTGATTTGCAGTTTCTTCCTTGCACTTTTTGTTGTTGTTCAGTCACTCAGTTGTGTCCAACTCTTTGCAACCCCATGGACTGAAGAACGCTTGAGTTCCTGGTCCTTCACCATCTACCAGAGCTTGTTCAAACTCATGTCCATTGAGTCAGTGATGCCATCCAACCATCTCATACTTTGTCGTCCCCTTCTCCTCCTGCCTTTAATCTTTCCTAGCATCAGGGCTTTTTCTAATGAGTCAGTTCTTCGAATCAGGTGGCCAAAGTATTGGAGCTTCAGCTTTTTAGTACACTGCTAATGTTGGACAATGAGAATGGCCACCTTCACAATCAAAAGGAGAAATGAGCTTTCTTTTTATTTTTAATTGATATATAGTTGATGTAAAGTAAATTACAGCGGTACAATATCGTGGCTCACACTTATTAAAGGTTATACTCCATGTATAGCTATTATCAGGGCTTCCCAAGTGGCGCTAGTAGTAAAGAACCCGTCTGCCAATGCAGGAGATGCAAGAGACGTGGGTTTGATCCCTGAGTCAGATCTCCTGGAGGAGGAAATGGCAACCCACTCCAGTATTCATCCCTGGGAAATTCCATGGGCAGAGGGCCCTGGCTGGCTGAAATCCATGGAGCTGCCAAGAGTCAGACACAACTGAGCGACTGAGCACACGTCATTACCAAATATTGGCTATATTCCCCGTGTGGTACAGTATATCCCTGTAGATTATTTTATGCATAATAGTTTATACCTCTTAATCCCTTACTCCTATCATGCCCCATGCCCCACCCCACCACTGGTAACCACCAGCTGGTTCTCTATATCTGTGAATTTAAATGCATGAGGAGTGAACAAAGAAGATCGCAAAATGGACGGGTCAGATTAAGCATAAAATTAATTAAAAAACAGATTCAAACTGCATTTATTGATCACTTCCTGCATGCCATCCCCTTGGCTAGGAACTCTTTCCTAGCGTGTCCATGTAAGAGACTGACCTCAAGGAAGGCATGTCCCCATTTTATGGAAGACAAAAGCAGTTCAGAGAGGTTAAGCAACTTACTCAGAGACACACAGCAGAAAGACGGCAGAGCAGGCACCCAGCCCTGCCATGCTGCTCCTGTTGCTCTTCCTACTATGGCACCAACCTCCTTCACACAGGTAGACAGGCCAGAGCTGCTGTGATTCAACCCAGAGAAGTGAAATTATTAGCTCAATTAAAAAGAAAAGATGGCTTATGAAGACTTTGCTATGAGAAATAAAGTGTTTAGAGCCCAGTCACATAGACATATGGGAACTTGAAAGCTACCAGCTGCACTGATTTCACTGATGATTTGTAAAGCTGGTATCTATTTAAATCTTTACTGTATAGTTTCAACCAGTCAAAACAAAGCCAAAGCTTTGCACATGGCTGGCCAGGAACTGTGAAGTGAGGTGGAGCCTGGCGTACCTACGAAATCCTGCTCTCCTCCTGCTTTGGACATTGGGTAACATTGGAGCAGAGAGAAGGAAAAATGAAGGAGGAAGTGGAGAGGTCATTGGCTATTTCTTCTTGGGCCCCAATCAATCATCTTGCTATCATTCTGTCACTTTTTTAAACCTCCACCCAAACTCCAGTGCCTTCCAGCTGCTTTTCCTCCTTGCTCAACTGTCCTAAACCTCCTCAAAGAGGGAGAGAACAAGCCCTCTCTCCGTAAGAGCTCAGCTGATAGAATGAAGGCACAGCAAGGCATTCACATGAAGGTCTCTGAAGCATTAACTCATGGGGGAAGTAACCCAGCAGAATATCTTGGCATCTGGGATCAAGAGACTTGGTGTGGTGGTTTGAAAACACGTCTGCAAGTTCAAAGACGTGTTTCCTATCAAGAGGAGAAGGTTATGTCTCTTCCCCTTGAAAGTAAGCAGGCGTTTCTGGTTGCCTCTGTGAATAGAATGTGGCAGAAGGGATGCTGGTTGATTTCAAAGGCTGAGTTGGAGAAGGTCAAGGTTTAGGCATCTTCTGCTCTGTCTTCTTGTGATAATTGCTCTGAAGTCTTGGGCTGTTAGATAAGAGGCTGGGCCACTCTGAAGCTTCCTTGCTGGACAGACCATGCAAAGCAATGAGACAGAGACAGACAGGACAGAGATAGGAACCCTGTCTTTCCCCAGCTCTGGGGCTTCCCAACTTCAGGGACCTGACTTGGGAGTGAGGCAGCTTTTAGATGATGCAGCCTAGCTATAGTCTGACTGCCATCCTAAGGGAGGTTCCAAGTGAGAACCACTCAGCTGAGCCCAGTCTGTTCCCAGAACCATGGCAGATAGTAACAGACTGATAGTCATTGCTTTCTCCAGCTAAGGGTTAGGGTTATTTGTTACTCAGCAGCATCTGGTTTCTGCTACCTACAAACACTGAGTGATGAGTTATGCCATTGCTTTGCCAACTCGGGTTTTTCATCGGGAAAATGTAAGATTTTATGCTGTGCTTAGTCACTCAGTCATGTCTCTTTGTGACCCAATGGACTATAGCCGGCCAGGCGCCTCTGTTCATAGGATTTTTCAGCATACTGAAGTGGGTTGCTATGCCCGCCTCCAGGGGATCTTCCCACCCAGCGATCAAACCCAGGTCTCCCGCATTACAGGCAGATTCATTATTGTCTGAGCCACCAGGGAAACCCCAAGATTTTGTGGTATTTACCATCAAATGTTTTTAAGAGTCGTCTAGGAGATAACGGGTATAAACCATTGGGTAAACTGTCATAACGTCACTAATATGGATGACTATTGAAGGCAACACCTACAGTTGGGGAAATATTCCCAGTGATGGAATTCTAGCCACCAGGGCTGGCTGGGCCATGGAACACATTCAAGCACGGGCCGTGGGTCTGGCCAGTCAAGCAGCATACCAGGGAGTGTTGTCCTGCCTGCCAAGATAGGACAACCAGGATGGGGCTCTGCGACTCCTGAGTTCTGGGAACCCACGAGGAGAGGAGTGTGGTCTCAGGGATGTGTGCTTTGTCAGCCTTGCCAGGTCCAGCTGCTGCACAGCCACCAGGGGAAAGCGAAAGTCGCTCAGTCATGTCCGCCTCTTTGCAATCCCATGGACTATCAACTCCACGGACTCCTCCAGGCCAGAATACTGGAGTGGATAGCCGTTCCCTTCTCCAGGGGATCTTCCCAACCCAGGGATCGAACCCAGGGCTCCTGCCCACATTGCAGGCAGATTCTTTACCAGCTGAGCCACCAGGGAAGCCCAAGAATACTGGAGTGGGTAGTCTATCCCTTCTGCAGGGGATCTTCCTGATCCAGGAATCGAACTGGGGTCTCCTGCGTTGCCGGTGGATTCTTTACAGTCTGAGCTATCCGGGAAGCCCAGCTACCAGGGAAATCATCCCGTTTCCTTTTGTAGCTCCCGAGCGCCCCCTGGAGGAGGGGACACAGCAACTCCAGGGGTCCCCGCAGGTGCTATAGGTCAGGGGTACCAACACGGCTCTAACACCCAGCTTATGGTAGGTCTTAACATCTTCCCTGGTGGCTCAGAGGGTAAAGCATCTGCCTGCAATGCGGGAGACTCGGGTTCCATCTCTGGGTCGGGAAGATCCCCTGGAGAAGGAAATGGCAACACACTCCAGTACTCTTGTCTGGAAAACTCCAAGGACGGAGGGACCTAGTAGGCTACATTCCATGGGATTGCAAAGAATCGGACAGGACTGAGCGACTTCACTTTCACTTATCATAAGCTTAGAAGTCACATCACCCCACTTGGAGGGCTGTTCTGTGGTCCACTTCCTCTAAGTATCAGAAGGTGGAAATCAATAAATACGTTTCTCTTGGGGACTGTGGACCGGAACAGACCAGCTGATAAAATGATCTCAAAAGAGGTGACGATAAAAGCGCTGATGCCTTCGTTTTGAGTTCCTCTGATCCTCTGCGCGTGATCTTTGAATCTCCAGGCTCAGTGCCAATCAAAGAGGCTCATGCGGGGAGGTCGTGGCGGAAGAAGGCCCCGCCTGCTGGCGGCGTGGGCCCGAAGACCCCAGCCTTGTGGAATTGCTTGGGAGTTTGAAAGGGACTCCGTTCTGTTGAACAGGAGGCGGGCTGTGGCGCTGGCTGCCCCTCAACCCAGGGCAAACCCTGGAAGCCTTGCGCTGCATGTCAGTCCCCAGAAGAGAAGAGGTTCCGGAAACTGGCCCATTTCAGAAATGCCCGGGAGTTAATCACAAACAAGGATGCTTCACCCAGAATATCCTGGGGTGAGGTCCTGGCTTCTTTATATTTAGTATGTGCCTTCTGTGATGCTACTGCAACTGGCCAGGCAGCTATTTTTTTTTTTTAAACAAGCCCAAGATGGTGCTTTCCTGTGATCTGCTCATGAATATTGAATGGAGATGTGTGTGTTGGATGGAGTTTTCTGGAGACCTGGGGGGTCTGAGTGACAGGGAGTGTGGGAGGGAGGAGAAGGGCATCCTGGGAGGGGGAGACAGGTGAAGAGATGGGGAGATATGAACACAAAGGACCTGCATGGAGGCATGGAAGGGGGCTTCTGCCTTACTTCAGCTCCGCCCCTGACACCCTGGGCCACTCTGAGCACCCGTGAGGGGAAGCCACCTGTGGTTGAGGTACCCACAGGGCTACACATTCTGGATCATTCTAGCATTGGCAGCTGCTGTCTTCCTAGCAGGTCAGGGCAGCATCCTTTCTGGCTTCATTGCAGGTTTTTTTTTTTTTTTTTTTTTTGGCGGTGCAGTGTGGCATGTGGGATCTTAGCTTCCTACCCAGGGACTGAACCAGAGCCGCCTGCATTGGAAGTCCTAACCACTGGCCCACCAGGGAAGTCCCATTGACTCTAGTTTTGCATAGATGTTGATGTCAGGAAGACTAGAACCTTCTCTGCTTACTCCTCGGGCCCCTGTGAGGGCTTTGCTAAGGTCAAGATAGTCCGTCCCGCAAACCAGCCACAATGGAGGACATTAGGTTACCCCTTGACCATGCAGCCCAGGGAAACCAATACTTTGTCACCACGTGTCCCAGAGGTCACTCCTGGGATCATCCTAGAGGCCACTCCCGCCTCTGCAAACCTGCCGACCGTGGCCCAGCCCAGCCTGGGGCAGTTCAGCCCGTCTCAGTCTGGTCACTTCTGTTCAGTGTAGTCATGCCGTTTTCAGCAAACACACGAGACTGAAGTCTTGGGCCAGGCTTGTTGGGTTTTCCTTCAAGCATGTGACCCAGTCTTTGCCTAGAAATCTGCTTCTGGTTTTCAGCCAACCCCACCTACCTCAGGTGAGTGAACACCCCAGGGAAGGCATCCCTGTCCTGCCCCAGCCACACCTCAATGGATGCTGACATGCTCATGGGGCCCCACTGGTGGCCCAACTGGCTTAATTTGAACTTTGGCCAACCCGAGACGTTGGCAACTTCTTAGCCTTGAAAGGCAAGACCTCTATCCATGGTCAAGGTGGCAGGGCTGATACTTTACCACTGACCCTCCTTGTTGCAATTCAGTGTGACCCAAGGGCCTGGCCGCTCCACGTAGCCCCTCTCAGGCCTGTCCTGAAAACCTGGCTGGCTTCAGATCAACTGGCTAATTACTTGTGCTGTAATGATCAACCTGCCTAATTTATCACCTCTTTGAACATTTAATTAGCCAGCAGTGCAAGACAATTAGGTTCTGAATTAGGATAAATTAAACTGCTAGCTTAGCAGCTCTGAGGACATGGAAACTATAACCAATTACGTCTGCAAAAGATTTGACAGAACCGTCAAAGAGCAAGAGCCTAACATGAGTGGATGGCCTGATGGGCCAAATACTTTGGAGAATCCAGTGGGGCCTGGAGTTTTAGCCAGGAAAACTAAGAGGGGAGGTGAGCGGTCTGAGACAAGAAGAGGTCTGCCTTTGCAGGACTCGGGGTCTTTATCCCCCTTGCTTGTAGGGTCTGTGACAAGTGACCATTTTATTTGTTTGTTTATTTATTCCTTCTCCTTCTTTATATGGTGATGGATGGTAACTAAATCACATAATGATTTTAGAAGATCAACTAGAACTAGGAACTTAGAGTTATTGGTTTGTTAGCCCCCAAATTATGGATGGAACTCCAATATAAGTATATATAGTATAAGCTTACACTAGAAAGAATGTCACTTCCCATCCAATTGTTTAAGCCTAGTTCTTCTTGAATATTTACACTCTTTTACACTCTTGGGTTGCCACAGGAAGAATATATTCTTGTGGATGAAGCAGTACAGCAGAGGCCCTCAAGTCATGTTGATTTAGCTTTTTCATGGGTTGTGACTTGGTCTTTTAATTGTCAATCTGGATTTTTTATCTTTTTTAAAAATGACTTTCCGTGGGTGTTTGAAAGCTGTTTGCACTCCCCAGGCAGACATGGAGCTGGGCATCAGCTGGAGAGGGCTGGGGACTGCAGGCCTCCTGGTCTGAGGTTCAGCTTGTGCTTTGGCTGTGGGGAAATGGGATGGACGGTGTGTGTGAGTTTTCCCCTCCAGACAGGGTTGTTGTTACTCGGTTGCTAAGTCATGTCCGACTCTTTGCGACCCCATGAACTGCAGCACGCTAGGTTTCCCTGTCCTTCCCTATCTCCTGGAGTGTGGTCAAATTCATGTCCATCGAGTCAGTGATGCCATCCAACCATCTCATCCTTTGTCGTCCCCTTCTCCTCCCGCCTTCAATCTTTCCCAGCATCAGGGTCTTTACTAATGAGTCAGCTCTTCGCATCAGTTGGCCAAAGTATTGGAGCTTCAGCTTTAGCATCAGTCCTTCTGATGAATATTTGGGGTTGATTTCCTTTAGGATTGCTGGTTTGATCTCCTGGCATTCCAAGGGACTCTCAAGAGTCTTCTCCATCACCACAATTAGAAAGCATCCATTCTCTGGTGCTCAGCCTTCTTCATGGTCCAACTCTCACATCCATACATGACTGCATCCATACAGACGAGGGGGTGAGAACCAATGAGAAGAGGGGTGAAGAAGGCAGGAGTGTAAAAGTGTCTGGGCTTTAGTTTCTTTCTGGGATTTTCTGGCTTCCCTTGTGGCTCAGCTGGGGAAGAATCTGTCTGCAATGTGGAAGACCTGAGTTCGATCCCTGGGTTGGGAAGATCCCTTGGAGAAGGGAAAGACTACCCACTCTAGTATTCTGGCCTGGAGAATAGCCCATGTATAGTCCCATGTATAGTCCATGGGGTCACAAAGAGTCAGACACGATTGAGGGACTTTCACTTTCACTGGGATTTTCTGAGATTTTTCAAGAATGGGGAGGACTTGAGAGACTTAGGGAGCAAACTGTATCATAAACCAGGCTTTCAGCTTCCAATGATTCTCTTCTGTTCCTTGTTCTTCGTGATTTAACACCTTTTGTAAAGCTTTGTACCCATGGATCAGGTTTGACTCACAGATGAGTTATTAAGAGGGAGGATGTGTGTGTGTAGGGGGCAGAGATTGGGCTTTGTTTTCCAGGAGTTCTTGCACCCTTGCCTTTCAAGCATGCCGTCCGTGGTAACACACAACGGAGTCACAAGAAAAATGTGTCAGTATAACAAGAACTGCTGAGTTTCCATGGCTTCGCTTGCAGTCTCCCCCTTCATGACCTTTCCTATCATATATAACTCATGTCTAGAATCTGGTACTGATCATGACCGTGGTGGATGCCAAAGTCACAGGGGCTCATTGCAGTCGGTGGGAAAAAAAAACATTGTGATGTGTGGGGGTGTGTGTGTGTGATCTGATGCAGCTTCCAACCAGCTGTGAGTCAGATAACGGGCTCAGCAAAGGCAGTGTCAAATGCCTGAAAAGAGGAGCAAAGAGACAACAGAGGAAGATGTTTGCTGCTTGATCAAAGGGCAGCTTGATCACTCCAGGAAGGGAAGTGCTTGACATGCTGTGAACATTTGGAGGGAAGTGACAGGTGCAAATACAGGAAACCTCCCCACATTTCCTTATAGTCCAGAAGCCTATTGAGTAGGCAGCAGCTGACAAGAGTCAAGGGGCTGAGTGGCCCACTGATTATCTCCAAAAGGCAGCTCTCCAGACATTTCCAACCCTTAGGATTGTCTTTGTTTGGCTTTTTTTATATCTAGGAAATAAGCAAGACTCCTTCAAGAACAGACTTTTGCATCCCTAATTCTAGAATAAGGGTGATATTTTCTGTCCCACCTCTCAAATTCCACGTGTGTGCGTGCTAAGTTGCTTCAGTCATGTCCGACTCTTTGCGACCCTATGAACTGTAGCCTGCCAGGTTCCTCTGTCCATGGGATTCTCCAGGTAAGAATACTGGGGTAGGTTGCTGTGCCCTCCTCCAGGGGATCTTCCTGACCCAGGGATTGAACCTGTATCTCTTATGTCTCCTGCATTGGCAGGCGGGTTCTTTACCACTAGCACCACCCAGGAAGCCCCTTAAATTTCACCCCAGACATTAAAATAGCTGTCAGCAAAGGAACTTCCTAAATCCTGATCATCACCTGAAATTGCCCGGGAATTCAGGCGCAAACAGCAGACGTAGTCTTAGGAAATGTTTCTGCAAGGAGCACAGGTTTATATGAAAGCTCTGAAGCAATGAGAGCTTAAACCAAATACCATACACCCTTCACATTATCTTAGAGAACGGTTACAAAGATACATTTCATTGACATATTTAGAACCAATTAGTCTGCTTGACATTGTTTCTCCAAATTGCATCATATCATTGCTTCATTAAAAATGCTCCAATTAAGGGAAAGAAAGAAGTTTCTGTAGGGTAGCTGCCTGGACCCATTAGGCTGAGGCTTTCACATTACAGACCAAATCGCAGGTCGCTGTTACCATGAGAACCACAGCGTTTCTCCGGCTGTTAGAATTATTAACTCAAAGAACATGCATCTTCTTAAACTCTGTCTGTTATTTATCTACTGTTCCGTGGGCTTGGCTCTGCTGAGAGTGAACTCTATTAATCATCAGTCGAGAAAAGCGTAGGGGCTGCAGGAGAGAGAGCAGCCGTGCCTTCCTTCCTGTAGGGAGTGGTGGTGGCAAGCCATTTCCCCGCATTGCCCCATCTCTCGTGGAAGGTAGAGACGAGGGGCTGAGAAGCCCTGGAGTGAAGACAGGCTGGAGGAGCTGGGACCATGTCTAGAGATGAGAAAGATGAGCTGTCAGGGGCTTTCAGGTCCCCTCTGCCACTGCACAGATGACATGGATGGGCGACCAGAGACCACCTCCGTCCACTTGCCAGATCCAACTCTCCATCTCGAAGTGAAGACTATTCATTGTGAACTAGAATGTGCCTGTCACTGTATACCTTACAGAATGCATTCTGAGCCCTTAACTGTTTATGTCTCCTATGCAGTACACCTTACACCCATTTGACAGAAAATGAAACTGAGGCTACAACCCTCTCGAGAAGCCAAGCCAGCATGTGGAGAAACTGGGCCTGCAAGTGTGATACTCTGTTTTAAAATCCCATGCTCCCCATATAAAAACTTGTGTGAAGATGTTTAAAGCAAGTTTGTAATCTTAATCACTCAAATTTGGAGGCAACCAAGATGTCTTTGGGTAGGTGAAGAGTTAAATAGACTGTGGTCCTTCCAGACAATGGAATGTAATTCAGTGCTAAAAAGGAATGAGCCTTCACACCAGGAAGAGAAATGGAGGAAACTTAAATGCATTTTACTAAGTGAAAGAAGCCAGTCTGAAAAGCCTATATGCTATATGATTCCGGCTATTTGATGTTCTAGAAGAGGCAAAACAATAGCATCAGTAAAAAGATCAATGGTTGCCAGGCATTAAAGGAAAGGGAGGGATGAATAAACTGAATGCAGAGGATTTTTAAGGCAGTGAATATATCCTAGATGATACCATAATGGTTTGATATTGTTGCTTAGTTGCTACATTGTATCTGACTTTCTTGTGACCCGGTGGACTGTAGCCCATCAGGCTCCTCTGTCCATGGAATTTCCCAGGCAAGAATACTGGATAGGGTTGCCAATCCCTTCTCTCTGGGACCTTCCCGAACCAAGGATTGAACCCACATCTCCTGCATTGGCAAGCAGATTCTTTACCACTGAGACACCAGGAAGCCATATTTGTCCACATCCATAGAATGTGCAACTCCGAGAAACAACGATAATGTAAACTATGAACTTTGGTAATGCAGGTCCATTGAGTGTAACAAATGTAGGGACTTCCCTGGTGGTCCAGTAGTTAGGACTTCTCCTTCCAACGCAGGGGTGGTGAGTTTGATCCCTGGTCAGGGAGATAAGATCCCACATGCCTTGTGGCCAAAAAAACCAAAGCATAAAACAGAAGCAATAGGGTAACAGATTCAATAAAGACTTTAAAAATTGTCCACATCAAAAAAAATCTTTAATGTACCATTCTGGTGGGGGATTTTGATAATGGGGGAGGATAGTCATGAGTGGAAACAAGAGGGTGTTTGGGAAATCTTTCTACCTTCCTCTCAATTTTGCTGGGCACCTAAAACTGCTCTGGAGTACAGTCTTCAAAGAAAAATCCCACGCTCTTTCCTCATTATCACCCTACAGAAGAACCAAAGCTATTGCCATATAAGAAGGTGGAAGAAGATGGCCATCGTGACCAGATGCTGCGATGGGAAAGATGGAGGGGAGAACTCAGGGTGTCACGGGGGGTGGGGCTCTGCAGGAACCAGGGGCCGAGGGGCAGAGGGCACAGAGCATCCCCCTCAAAGGCCCTGGCTGGGCTGCCAGCCTCTTGCTCAGCTTGGCTGTGGGCGTTCGTTTCTCAAGGCGCCTAGTAATGTGCCCTGCCTGGCGCTGACTCATGCTCCTAAGTAATTTGTTTGTTTATTGGCATCATGCGTATGGAGGTAGGTGCACGTTAAGCCTGTGGGCTGTGATGTGGTCTCACAAAGTGAGCACTACGCTCTTATATCAAAGCAGAATCCTGGAGGTCCCGATCATAACTTTTCGCGGTCACTACTTCTGCTGTGGTTTCTAATACCACATTATCAGTTTTGTATATTTTTGAGCTTTTTATAAGTGGAACCGAAGCTTCCCAGGTGGCGGTAGTGGTAGAGAATCCATCTATCTGCCTGCCAATGCAGGAGGTGAAAGAGACATGGGGTCAGTCTCTGGGTTGGGAAGATCCCCTGGAGTAGGAACAGGCAACCCACTCCAGTATTCTTGCCTGGAAAATCCCATGGACAGAGAAGCCTGTCGGGATACAGTCTATGGGGCCGAAAAGAGTTGGACACAACTGGGCAACTGAACACTCGTAGGTGGAACTGCATAGGATGTCCTTGTCCCAGACTTTAAAAAAAAAATACAGTTGATTTACAATGTTGTATTAATCTCAGATGTACAGCAAAGTGATTCAGTTTTACATATATATGTGGGTGTGTATTCATTTTTTTAAGATTTTTTTTAATGTGGATTACTTGTAAAGTCTTTACTGAATTTGCTACAATATTGCTTATGTTTTATGTTTTGGATTTTTGGCCAAGAGGCATGTGGAGCTTAGCTCCCCAACCAGGGATCGAACCTGCACCCCGTGCATTGAAAGGCCACTGGGCCACCAGGGAAGTCCCCTATGTATATATTCTTTTTCAGCTTCTTTTCCACTATAGGTTATTATAAGGCTACAAGGCATTGAATATAGTTCCCTGTGCTATACAGTAGGTCTTTTGAGTATCTCTTTTCTATATAGTAGTATGTGTCTGTTAATCCCAAATTCCAAATTTATCCCTCCCCCACTTTGCCCTTTGGTAACCATAAGCTTGTTTTCTATGTCTGTGATTCTCTCTCTGTTTTGTAGATAAATGCATTTGTGGTTTTTTTTTTTAGATTATACATCTAAGTGATATCATATAGTATTTGTCTTTCTCTGTCTGACTTACTTCACTTAGTATGATAATTTCTACGTCCATCCACGTCGCTGCAGATGGTGTGATTGCATTCTTTTTTGCGGCCGAGTAATATTCCATGGTCTGTATGTACCATATCTTCTTTACCCGTGCATCTGTTAAGGATGCTTAACCTTCTCTTTGTTCAGCCTGACACTCGTCAGTTCAGCCTAGTCTGTGTGTGGCTGTCGTTTGTTCATCTTGCTCCACTCTGCCCCTGTGGATGAGTGAACTACCATATATTGTTTTCTCCTACTATCATTGTTGCTCTTTGTCATCCTTTCCCGTTTGAGACTATAATGAGTCATTGAAGTGTAAATGTTGTTTGGAGTGTTTTTCAGGAATGCATGCAAGTTTCTTTGGGGGTGTATAGCCTGGAGTGGAATTGCCAGGTCATGGGAATGCAGATGTTCAGCCTTAGTAGGTTAGTAGTAAAGTCCTTTGGGGTTTATTGCTTTATATTTGTGTAAGTTAGTACACATTTGTAAATATTTTCTTGAGTGTTTTTGTAAATTATTCTGCTTCTGTGTGTCATAGAATATCAAAATGGGACTCTTTGTAGTTCAGTTTTAGCTGAAGCCCCGAAAGACAGAGAATGAAACAATAGGGGACCAGCACTTTACATTCCCAAATGAGGCTCTAGACAGCTTAGGAGTGTTCTCAGGACTTCCCTGGTGGTCCAGTGGCTAAGAATCACCTGCCAATGCAGGGGACATGGGTTCAATCCCTGGTCTGGGGAGATCCCACGTGCTGAGAGACCGTTAAGCCCATGCGCCATGAGTACTGAGCCTGTGCTCTAGAACCCGTGCTCCGCAACAAGAGAAGCCACCCAACGCGAAGCCCGTGCACCGCAGCTAGAGAGGAGCCGCTGCTAATCGAAACTGGAGATAACATGTGCAAAAACAAAGGCCCAGTGCAGCCAAAATATGAATAATTAAATAAAAATTTAAAAACAAGAATGAACTCAAAGTCCAAAGGTGGCTGACAACAGTTCTGGGGTCTGTTAGCCCAGTGCCCTCGTGGGGAATCTCACGGGATGGACGTGGAAAGGTCAGGACAGGTTGGTGATTGTGGGTCCTGCCCCCCAGTTCCATCGGGAAAGGGCGGGGTGTTTATTGAGAGGGGTTTCAAGGAGGCCACACAGTAGGTCCCTTATGGGTGTCCTGGGGCGCAGTGTCTCAGATGGCTGAGAGTGAAGGGAAGTGACCACACTGGGAGCGGGCACACCTGCTCTGATTCAGGGCAAAGACGCATGTTTCCTGGGAACAGTGGAAGCTGCTGGGAGGCAGTCTCCTAGGTTAAACAGGCGATTTCAGCAGAAAGAAGCTAGAGGAAAGCGGGCTGCTCACTCGGATCCTGCCCAGCTAAGGGAGCAGAATCAGGTGGGGTGCTGGGTGGAGCAAGGGACCCGCAGAATGATCCTTGAGTAAGTCGTTGTTGTTCAGTTGCTAAGTCATGTCTGACTCTGCAACCTCATGGACTGCAGCACGCCAAGCTTCCCTGTCCATCACCAACTCCCGGAGCTTGCTCAAACTCACGTCCATGGAGTCGGTGATGCCATCCAACCGACTCATCCTCTGTCGTCCGTTGAGCAAGGGGAACCTGTACAAGCCTGCTTCTGGGCTCAGGAGACCAACAGGTAGCTGGGGGCCCTGACCTGTCCTGCCCCGCCTCTCTCCTGGTTCCCCGAGGGGGCGGAGCCAGAAGCAGCCTGTGGATTGCCAAGGGAAGACGGCAGCATTTGATGGAAACGGAGAAGAACTCACCCGGCGCCACCCTCTCCCGCTGCTTTTTCATCCAGCAAATAGATAGCCGCTGGGCGGAGAAGAGTTTAACTTCATATGTAGTTAGGAGTTTGGACTTGACATCCTCCTGGCATGCTAACAATTGCAGTGAGATGACTCGAGAGTAACAGCAGCAGCCACAGGAGTTTTAGTTGATACAGGCGATCTGAACAGTCTGCGAAGTCCTGGCTCTGGAAGAGCGAGGCCCTGGGATGGCGCTTGGGGCTGCGGATGGGCTGGGAGGTGCCTTTGTCAAGGTGGATGTGTCTGTCTTTGTTGTGGTTGTTTCTTTCTTGGGTCACACTGTGTGGCTTGTAGGATCTTAGTTTCCCTGACCAGGGATTGAACCTGTGCCCCCTGCAGTGAAAGCATGGAATCCTAGCCACTGGACCCCCAGGCAATTCCCCGAGGCAGAGGTGTCATGACGCGGGGTGATGTTACAGGACTTTGGATGGGAAATGGTTATGGAGTCCCTCGGGCATACACACAGGTCTCCCTCCTGGGTCTCCTTGTAAAGTCTGGTTCACCCTGATGTTCTCATTCTCCTCTTGGGAGGGAGACAGCCTCTCACAGCATCCAGAGAATGGGTGCCCTCACGGGTGGGAGTCTTAAGACCCTAGCATCCCTGAATTTGCACCGAATGTTCTAGGATGGTAGGAGAGAAAGCACAATGACCCAGGAGGCTCAGTTACAAGCGCCCAAGCACTGCCAACAGTCAGGCACACTCAGGAAGCCTGCAGGAATGAGTTCCCTGAGCTGTACCCGAGAAGGACTTTCAGTTTTGACTCCTGAACTTGAAAATGTTAAGCAAGAGCAGTAACTCCCAACTGGTGAGACATGGGCCAATTGGGATGGTGTGTGGGATGAGGGATTGGGCTCTGCTCAGAGCATCTTGATCTATCTTGTGGTCAAATGTGGCCTGTAAACCAACCTAATAAAATGTATTGTGGACGGTGTTCAGCAAATAGCAAGATGCCCGTTCTTTAAATGCATTGCTGAATTTTTCACAATAACACTGTGCCATCAGGCCATTCCCCATCCCAAATATTATCATGGGAAGATCAGAGGTTTTCTTATGCATTGTTCCCTTAAAGAGATGTCCTTAAAGCAGATGAGAAGAAAGAGATACACAGGATTGCGATGCCATCGCGTTAACACTAAAATGCCATTTAGCCAGCATGCAGGCTGCCAGATAAAACTGTGAGGTACTAGGGGGATGAATTGAAAATTGTCATTCCGTCAAATCTAGTGACAACATTATCTGCAGATCTTAGAAAAATCAGCTCAGAAAAAATCCCTGGTTGGTAGTGATCCTCTTAGATAGATTGAAATCTTTCCAGGCTATTCCTCAGGGCTCATCAATCAAGGGCAGTTGTCATGGTGAACAGTTGAATAGATGGTTTCCATTTAATTATCTCCAGCCCTCCAGATATTGAAAGCACTTGGGGACACAGGCTCCACTGGCCCTTGACTCCATGGCTACAATAACCATTGCTCCCCCTCCCACCCCGCCACCACCTTCACCCAGAGGTATTCATTCATTCATTCATTCAGTAAATAAGTACCCAGTGTCTATTATATGTCAGGCAGGTTGTCTGGCCAAGGATGCTTCTGTGAAAATGTCAGGGGCTGTCCACGACTTCACACACTTCGAGCTGGACCTGCAGACAAGCAGGGGGGATGTGAGTCTGTGCTGCGTGTGTGTTCAGAGGCAGGAGCACTGGAGCCTGGGAAGGTCTCGGGGGTTGGCCAGGAGCTGGGAGTTGGGAGTTCCAGATAGTCAACAGTGAGATCACAAAAGTCTTGGTAGAGGAAGGAGGTCCAGGTCTAATCTTTCCACATCACTGGGGATGAAAGGAAAGAGCAAGAGACAAGGGCATCAATCAAAGCAGGCAGGTTACTACCTGCCAGTGAGAGGAAGCCAGTGATGAGGACCCAGTGAGTAAAAGGAGGGAAGTAGGAAGAATGGGAAAGGAAGGAAGAAGGGTCCTGGGCAGTCACTTGGACAGTATCATGGTTTCTGCACCTCCCATTCGTTTGATGTCAAGTGTATGGTAGACTAGAGTAAGAGTTCGTCTTAAAGAAGCAGAGTTAGGGTGGGGACCACCTAGACAGTGTCACAGCTATCTATTCTTCCATCCATCATCCATTCACTTATTCATCTATTCATCCCTCTCTCTCTCCATCCATCCATCTATCCATCCCGCCATTCACTGATACAGTCAGCTATGCATTCAGTCATTTGTTCATTTCTGAGCATCTACCATGTACCATCTTGTAGGGGTAATACACATGGAGCAAGTCACTTCACAGGACTTATTTAGTCATCAATGTGAGTTATGCTATGAAAGTCCATGATCAGAGTGTCATGAAAGGCTTCCCAGGGGCAGTGAAACTCTACGGAGATGTGGCGAATGAGGAGGAACTAGAAAGGAAACTCACTGGTGGAGGGGAAAGCAGGGATGAGGGCTTTACAGAGAAATGAGTGCCCAGTAGACAAAGGTGGAAACTGACCACATGCAGAGGGCCCCTGGGACTTGGTCCTATAAGCACAGGAGTTTGAATGAGTGGAGAGATGAAGGGTCTGCATTTTTAAGTGATCATTCTGCTGCTACAGGGAGAAGGTAGTGGGGGAGGGCAGGCAGGAGCAGACGGCTGAAAAGCTATGGACCTTGAGAATATCCATCTTCCCAGCCCCCTCCATCCTTCCAAGCTCCCCTGACTCCTAGGATAATCACATCTTTGGGTCGACTTGGGAGTGCTGCCATTTTAAGAGAAGGAAAAGGAAGCACAGAGAAAGAGGTGATATAATCAAGATCCCTGGCAAGATGACAGAAGCAGGACCAAAATTAAGGTTTTGAAATTCCAAGTCTAGGAATTTGTGCCATGAAATCTCCATCAATTTAGCCATCTGGGTGAGGGATGGGATACACGGACACTCCAAGCTGCTAAGTACACCATTATCTATGATGCATGGTCTTTTCTTTCTTTTTTTTTTTTTTTTACTGTTGTGGCTGCTACAGCAACAGATTTGACTTCCTAATTATGTTTTGCTTGGGCTAATGTAAAAATTAATTTTCATTCCCTGAACAACCATCAGCTACTGGTAAGAGGAGATAACTGAACAGAGTGAGCCATATATTTGTCCAATCTCAGGACCATCTACAAGCTGGGGCAGGAAGCTGTCATCTGTTACATACGCGTTCTGTGCTCTGTGCTTTGTGCAACGCCTTCTTCTTCCCAACCCTGTGACATAATTTTAATATTCCCGTTTCAAAGATGAGAAGATGGAAGCCACAGAGGTTAAGCAACTTGCTCAGAATTACTTGTGAAGTAAAGTGGTATGACAGAACTTAAGCTACATCTGTCTATGTCTAAAAGTAATTCTCTTTCTCCAACGTTGGACCGCTTCCGGTTCTAATATCCCTGCAGATTCCTGATGGGAATGTGAGATAGGGACAAGGGGGCCAGAGAAGAATCAGAAGGGTCTGACCTACAGTAGTATGTGTTGTGGTTACCACTGTTCAGAGTCTAGTTCTTAGCTTTGGTTCTTCTCCCTAGTTGTTTCAGGTCACAGGGAGACATGTGAGTCTTAGGAGAACTGATTCACATGGATTAAACTCACAAGAGCCTGATGTATAAGTCTGAGTGACAGTCTATTCTCTGGCCAGGGAAGGACCAGAATTTCCAGGTCTGTTTTCCAGGGCATGTCCTCCCCAGAAGACGGATAGACTGGCTTACTAAGCAGACGGCTGCTTGGCATGTGTAAAGTCAGAGCCAGAGTATCTGGGAGGCAGCTCTGAAGAATCCTATGCATAACTTGTGGATGACTTATTTCTGGCTTCCTTTCTCATGTGATGGGAATGCTTCAGTGTCTCTTTTCTTTAAACATAGTTGAGTATGTGTTGTCATGTTTTGCTCTTTGCTCTTGTTTTACTAGACTTTTCTTGATACCATCCATCCGTAGAAATAGGTTTTTTCTTTTTTTTTTCCTATGAGGGACAGTCTGGTCCTGGACACTCTCCCAGCTTCTGGTAGCCTCAATGTTCTCTGGGTTATAGATGGCATCCTCTCCGCATCTTTACATCATCACCCTCTCTGTGTCTTTCTCTCTGTCCAAACTTCCCCTTTCTAGAAGGACGCCGGCCGGTCATACTGGATTACAGTCCACCATCATGACCTCATTTAAACTTGATTACTTCTGTCAAGATGCTGTTTTCAAGCGAAGTCACATTCTGACACGTACTGGGGGCTAGGAAGCCAGCATCTCTTTGGGAGAGGGGGCACAGTGCTACCCATATCACTTCCTTTAGGGTCAAACCCACAAATAAAGTCAAGAGGGAGCCAAGTAAAGAAATGGGAGGGCTACAGGCTTCCGTGAGAGACCCCTTCCCTGGACTCCAGATAGTGAAAGCCTTGGGATTGCGCCCACCAGCTTCCACACGGCAGCCTCAGCATGGTGCCCGCAGCACCAGTCATGGGAGGGGTCTCGGCAGGGCCACCAATGGGGACAGTGAGGCACAGCAGAGAGAGAGGGGGACCCCAGAGAGAATGGCTGCAGCATTCCTGTAATCGCATCCCCGTTTTCTCAGGTGATTATGTGTCCCTTGCAATTAAAGAATCTGAATAAGACAGTGACCTGCCTCTAAGACCTGGGGTTACAGTAGTGGCTCCTTAATCATGACCAAACACACGGTCCAGGCATCAGGGCTGATAACAGACATTCTGAGCAGGACATTGCATTTCTGTTTCAATCGACTGACTGCCGCAATCTGTATGACCCTGGCTCTCATCCCCTCATGTCAACCAAGGGCTCTTCCCGGCTAGAACATTCTGTAGTTTTTACCATAATTGGTCAATTAAGCCCAGAGTCTCTCCAACAGGCAGCCTTAAAGATGCACTTTAGAAAACCCACCAAGTGGGTAAATCACGTGCCCCACAAGTGAGAGTTTATTATCTAACTCTCTGGGAAGCAGACCAGAATTCCTTCCCAAATGTGAGATTTACTTTAAGCTCAAGTTATTTTTAAAAGGGAGACAAAACCCATGATATCATCCCACTATTAATTTGTAGATGTGAAAAGATTCCTACCAATTCTGAGTCTTAGATAAATACACAAGAGTAATAATAACCTTCGCAGGAAGGTATTGAGCCCTAGACAGTTACTGAAGGCAAACGTTATTTGTTCCAAGAAACCTGCACAACTGGGTCTTTTGATTTTGCATGTAAGCTGCCAGAACAGGCAATTACGGTTCTTTTTCTATCTTGGATCTCAAAATACCTTAGAATTCTTTCCATTGTGGCCCAACTGTCAAGGGGAGCAACACAGACCAATGTGAGAAAGACTCCATGTTAGAATGCTTCAAAGAAATGAAAGTCTCAAGTTTGTGTTGGGTAGGAGCTGGGGGGAGCAGAAGGAAATTGTGCCCATAGCCTGCAGATTACTTGTATCTTGCTGTGCCCTGGGGCCTGGAAACCATAGGCCCTCTCTGCAAGGCCTTCATGGTGTAAGCAGGGGGACACGTAGGTAGTCAAATAATTTCAATGCCTTGAAATGGTTTCAGTGAAGGACTTCCCAGGCAGCGTGAGTGGTAAAGAGCCTGCCTATCAATGCAGGAGATATAAGAGATGCAGGTTTGATCCCTGAGTTGGGAAGATCCCCTGGAGGAGGGCATGGCAACCCACTCCAGTATTCTTGCCTGGAGAATCCCATGGACAGAGGAGCCTGGCAAGCAATAGTCCTTGGGGTCACAAAGAGTCAGACATGACTAAAGCAACTTCACACACACACACACATGTCCAGCAAGAGGAGAATGGTTGAATGCACCATGGCACATCCACAGAAGTGAACCTTTTGTGACTGTTAAACATGGTTTGGAAGAATATTTATTATTCTTTTTCACACTCACTAGTGTGTGTTAAGTAAAAAAAGGCAGGATACAGAGTTCTATGCAGTACGGACCTCAGTTCAGCTCAGTCACTCAGTTGTGTCTGACTCTTTGAGAACCCATGGACTGCAGCATGCCAGGCCTTCCTGTCCATCACCAACTCCTGGAGCTTGCTCAAACTCGTGTCCATCGAGTCGGTGATGCCATCCAACCATCTCATCCTCTGTTGTCCTACTTTATATATGTTATGTGATATACATACATATTTAAATATATGCATATACTATATATTTGCACATAGTTTATAATAATTATTATAAATTATTGTATTATTATACAATGTGTGTGTGTATATATATATATATGTATATGTACATATATTGTTGTTGTTGTTCAGTCACTAAATCATGTCTAACTCTTTGCGACCCTATGGACTGTAACCCACCAGGATCCTGTCCATGGGATCCTGTCCATGGGATCCTGTCCGTGGGATCCTGTCCGTGGGATCCTGTCCGTGGGATCCTGTCCGTGGGATCCTGTCCGTGGGATTCTCCAGGCCAGGATACTGGAGTGTGCTGCCTTGCCCTCCTCCAGGGGATCTTCATGATCCAGAGGTTGAACTCATGTCTCTTACGTCTCCTTCTTTGGCAGTCATATTCTTTACCACTAGAGTCAATTGGGAAGCCCTAATAATTTGTATGGTGGCTTAATGCATGCAATGGTCCGAATGTTTGTGCTCTCCTGAAAATTCGCATATTGAAATCCTAACTCTCAAGGATGATGGTATTTAATAATGAGGAAACAGAGCCCATATAACTGAAAAGACTGGTCCTGTATCACACAGTTCATGGCAAACAGGCCATCAAATCTTCACTACATCAAACGGGTACTAAAAATATAAAACCCACCGTATGTGTGTGCTAGTCACTGAGTCACATCAGACTCTTGTGACCCTGTGGATTGTAGCCCTCCAGGCTCCTCTGTCCATGGGATTCTCCAGGTAAGAATGCTGGAGTGGTGTGCCATTTCCTCCTCTGGGGATCTTCCTGACCCTGGGATCGAGCTCCCATCTCCCGTGTTCCCTGCATTGGCAGGCAGATTCTTTACCACTGCGCCACCTGGAGACAAAAACCCACCTTGAGAACACTTATTCCTGGTCTAAACAGAGGACATGGGGCTCAGTCCCCCAAGGCAAAGCATACTTTAGAGATCTAAACACTGAAGGCACGTGTCTTTTTTAAAATGTTTCATTTTTTTTTGGAAGCAAGATATACTACTGTGAAGTTGAGAAAGAAAAAATTAGAAATGATAAAAGTATTTATGATAATGGATGAGAAACCCATTAAGAATTTTATTAGATAAGGATGATAAAATTAACTTCCCCTGTTTTCATTTTGGTATCAGTGAACATTTGTGTTTCCATAATAAAAATTGCAATGAAAAGGAAATTGGACACAGGGCATTACCCTTTTCCCTCGGCAGGGTGGAGGAGGGTGATTTCTTTTCCCTTGAAAGATGAGGGAGGGCTACTGTGGGTTTAATTAAGGAGGGAGTTGTACGCAGAAAAAGAGCAAGGCTTAAGGTAACAACTGCCTGAGACTTAATTCCCCATGTAGAGTGGTACTCACACGCTTGGGCTCTGGCTAGTACGGATGATGTGATTTCGAAGGTGTCTCTGCTACTGGCTCGTGTTACTGGGCAGGGAACTTTACATCTGCATTTTTCACTTTTCCTTTCTGTGAAGTAGTGCTTCTAAGAGTACCTCACACCTGGGAGCTATGCAATGAGATGATCCATTCCTTGGAACAGTGCTTGGCACTTGGTGATGGAGCCATCAAATGTCACCTGCTATCTACCCTTGGCACAGAATGGCATGACTTCAACCACATTGGGGGACATTGACCCATCACATCTGAAAGCATTTGGGTTTTGAATATATTTATCCATTCAGTCTCTCACTCAAAATTCTCTGCCAGGCAGTCTGCATTCATCTCCTCCTGTGACACCAGAGACGAGATCCAGATACCAGCAACCTTTGTAGTTGCCACTGGGGCAGAAAGTGTAGCTATAAAGGATGCTGGGGGTAATGTGTTTGATGGAAAAAAAACCAAGAACAAAAGGAAACAGTGACTTTAGAGAGGAAAAATACACACAGAGAGATAACCAACAAAACAAAAGACGAGAAACACATTTTTTCTCCTTAACCAAACTAAGAATATCCCCAAGGATTTCAACTCGTAAAGGGTCAGTTCAGATGAACCTACATGGAGGCTAAGTTCACTGGGCCCTGATCTCTACCTCTATATTTATCTGCTTATACACAAGGGTGAATTGCTGTTCGTTTATTTTGTTTGGCTAAAGGCGAGAGAAAGCATTTTGCCATGGCTTCATGGGAGGATGCTGTTGAAATGGGGAATACAAGGTCCTAAGTGTGGTGGACCCTTACTCTGGACCCTGAAACAGGAGTGGGCCCAGTAGAGAGATGATGGGGGTGGTCAGAATTGAGAGAACCATCAGATATGGGATTTTGTTGGACTTAAGTCACAAGTTATGGGGAGCTGCAGGTGCCAGGTTTCACGATACGACATGGCCGACAGTCAGCTGTGCCTCCCCTACTCTGACTCTGGTCATGGAGGACTCTGGCCCCCAGCCAAGCAGGGTTCTGGGTCCAGCAGAGCAGAAGGAGAAACTCTGGCACACAGGCGGGGCTTTGAATGTTTATAGTTGTTATTTTCAGTGATTCCCCGAGAACACATTTACTCCAGTGCAGTACTGTTGTGTAGTCTATTTCTAGAACAGGGTTAGTTGCTGAGTTGTGGCCAGCTCTTTTCAACCCCATAGGCTGTAGCCTCTGATGCCAGGCTCCTCTGTCCATGGGATTCTCTAGGCAAGAATACTGGAGTGGGTAGCCATTCGCTTCTCCAGGGGATCTTCCCGATCCAGGAATCGAACCCTGGTCTCTCTCATTAGGGGCAGATTCTTTACCATCTAAGTCATCAGGGAAGCCCATTTCTAGAATATCCTTTTGCAATTTTTCCCAGAAAGGAGCAAGGAATTTTTCTCTCTAAAATTCAAAGAAAATTCACTACTCTACATTGTCTGTATTAGCAAATCAAGAACAAGAATTAAGCAACTACTGAACTCCAGCATCCTTAGAAGAATATACAATAAGAAAAAAAGAAACAGAGAGAAAGAAAACTAAAAAACTAAGCTAAATGGGATTATCCCTGAAGAGCTTGACTCAGCTCAAATTATTCATTGATTATAATGTTCTAAGAATTTATTTCCATTTATTTATTTGTTTGATTAGATTCATTCATTCATGTGAGTATAGATCCATGGACATTTATTCCAAGGGTTAGAATAGATTTTTGTTTTTCATTTTACTGCTGAAATTGTCCAAAGTTTGGTCATTAGGGGCTCCTCACATTGTCCTCTGTGCTCCTCTGACCTGTTCTTATGCTTCACTTTTTAAAACACTTAGAACGTGTTTCTAGCATCACAAGTTGTTCTGGGCTCATCTTGTTTTATTTTCCCTGCCTCAGTTGGGAAATCAACCATTTCCCCAAGGAGCTCTGATTCCTTATCTTGGACAAAAGTATGTAGAAAAACAAGATCTGGGTGCAAGGTATGGAAAAAGCACTTTGTAACATGTGATGGATAAAGAAAGAGCAGTGTGTCCGCAAAGATTATCATAGTGGAATCACTAGAGTCCCGATAAGTGGTTGTGGTTAATGCAGCCACAGTTTTGAGCATAATTTTATTTGTTTTTGGCTGTGCTGGGTCTTTGATGCTGTGCAGACTTTTCTCTAGTCGCAGCGAGTGGGGGCTAGACTCTAATGGCAGTGCGCGGGCTTCTCACTGTGGTGGCTTCTCTTGTGGAGCTCGGGCTCTAGGGCACGCGGGCTTCAGTAGTTACAGCATGTGGGCTCGGCAGTTGCGGCTCCTGGGTTCTAGAGCACAGCCTCAGTAGTTGTGGCACATGGGCTTCGTTGCTCCGAGGCATGTGGGATCTTCCCAACCCAGGGATGGAATCCACATTATCCTGCATTGCAGGTGGATTCTTCGCTACTGAACCACTAGGGTAGCCCCAGAGCCCAATTTTTAAACCAAATATAATCAAGTGGCAGAATGCTTAATCCACGCAATATGGTTTGCCAGGTCCTGAGGAATTTCCCAGGGCACTGGATTTTCAGTATGGAAACTGGAAAAGTCAAAGGAAAACCAGGAGGAGTCGGTCCCCTAATGTGGTGAGTGAGTGTGATGGTTAATTTATGTGCCCAGATGAAACATCATCTGGGTACCTTTAAGGGTGTTTCTGGATAAAACTAGCATTTGTATTGGTGACCTTGAAAAAGTAGATGGCCCTCCCTAATGACAGTTGGCTTCATGCAAACTGCTGAGGATGGGAAGAGTACAACAGACAGAGGGACAAGAGACTCACCCCCTTTTTCCTTTCTGTCTCACCATTGAGTTGGACCCTCTTCTCCTCTTCTCCTGCTCTTGGACTGGGATTTACATCACTGGCTCCCCTGGTTCTCAGGACTTTGAACTTGGACTGAATTACACTATGGGGTTTCCTGGGTCTTCCCTGATAGCTCAGTTGGTAAAGAATCTGCCTGCAATGCAGGAGACCCTGGTTCAATTCCTGGGTTGGGAAGATCCGCTGGAGAAGGGATAGGCTACCCACTTCAGTATTCTTGGGTTTCCCTTGTGGCTCAGCTAGTAAAGAATCCACCTGGCATGTGGGAGACCTGGGTTCGACCCCTGGGTTGAAGATTCCCTGGAGAAGGGAAGGGCTACCCACTCCAATATTCTGGCCTGGAGAGTTCCATGGGGTCGCAAAGAGTCAGACACAATTGAGCGCCTTTCACTTTCACTTTCCAGGTTACAGATGGTAGATAGTGGAATTTACCTTCTAAATCACAGGAACCAATTCATTGAAATAAATCCATGTATATGTGTATGTATGTGTATATATATAATATATATAATTGTTGTTGTTCAGTCGCTAAGTCACATTCTACTCTTTGCAACCTCACGGACTATAGCACACCACGCTCCTCTGTCCTCCACTATCTCTTGGAGTTTGCTCAGATTCATGTCCATTGAGTCAGTTATGCTATCTAACCTTACTCATACTCTGCTGTCCCTTTTCCTTAATATCTATGTATGAGATAGATAGATAGATATATACACCAACTATATTAGGATTATGATATGTATCTACATCCTTATATAGTCAGTGTTCTCTATGTATCTCTATATTTAGAGATAGTCAGGGTTCTATACATATATATCTCTTACTGATTCTGTTTCTCTGGAGCTCTTTGGAGAACCTGACTAATACCATAGTCAGGGACAGGAGAGATCTGCAAGCTGCATTCGTTAGAGGAGACCTCCAGGGGAGACCTTTGAGGCATTAAAAGATCCTAAGAAACCCCTCTTCTCTTCTTCTGCATCTCAAACTGTGTCACTCACTGTGAGTGTTTTTTTACAGCGTGGGTCTCCTCCACAGCTCCCGATTCTCTGCCTCCTCCTCACTGAGCTGTAAATAATCGTTTTGGACTTCAGACGCTGCTCAGATAAGCTGTGATTGAAAACACGGTCTTTGCCAATGGAACATGTCTCTTTGCCAGTGACAGCCTGTTGGAGCAGGAGGTGGGAAGCCCAGATGCACAATTACTTCTGGGCTTCCAACGGCATCCCATTCGAGGTTCACAGAAGCACAACTAAATCAACACAGATTTTGTTTCAGGCGTCACTGGTCACAGCTGTGGAGGTATCTTGGCTATTCCTATGAAGAATTTCCCATGAGGGCGAGATGGAAAGGCTGGAGGATCAGGGTAGGAAAGATTGAGAGATGAATAATACTAGGCTGAGAAATTCAAGCGTCTTGTCTTTTTCTGAAATGAAATCTTTTTGTTGTTATTATATTGAAGAAAGTACAAATTACAAACTGATTGCTCACATAAAGCAAAATTTTCAGAATCGTAGATGAAATTGCTAATTACAGTTGTAATATGATCAGCTAACTTAAAACTGTGAAATTTATTTAACCCTGTAACATTGAGGGCAATGTAGTTTTGTTTTTTAACTCCTTGGTTTTTATTTTACTTAATTTCACTCTATTTTATTTTGGCTTCGCTGGGTCTTTGTTGCAGCTTGTGGGCTCTTCACATGGTACACAAAGGCTTAGTGGCCGTGAGGCATGAGGGATCTTAGTTCTCTGACCAGGGATTCAACTTGGTTCGATTTCTATCAGTGATTTAGTGGCCCTGAGGCATGTGGGACCTTAGTTCCCTGACCAGGGATCCAATCTGGTTTGATTCCTATCAGTGATAAAAAGCAGCCCCAATAGAACAGTGGAGAGAGGTTGAGAAAGGGACATGGATAGAAGTGAAATCAACAAGATGAGAGCTCCAGGTTACTGGTGGTCAGAAACCAAAAAATGCTATTCAAACAACAGGGAGCTACCCCTTCCTGCCTATTAAACTGGTGGAAATTGGAGAGCTGGGTAACACCAGCATTGATGGGATAGAGGCTTTGGGTGATACCTTTTTCCTTTCTCCAGTTGGGCTTGCTCAGCAGAAATCATCAACTACAGGTCAGAAGGTAGGAGGGGAGGTGGTTGGGTAGTTGTGTATCCACCAGTCATCTCCCTGCAGGGACACTTGCGGTTGTTGGTGTCCCACTGCCAGAGGCCACAGCTGCTTCTGTACAGCCCTCCACACTGGACTGGTCCTGCTGGGCTCCACTGATCACTTCCGCCTCTTGCTCCTTCATCCTTAAGGTAGTGATGTTCCCACACTGCAGTTTACTCATACCTCTGCAGAGAAACCCTTTATTAAGCACTTTTTACCTACCCAGTTGGATGTGCTATCTTAGTCCAATTTGGATGGTGACTAAAACCTGGTCAATAGGGAAAGTGACAACGTTCCCAGAGCTACTAGTAGAAAAATTCAGTAAAATCACTGGTCATTGCCCCCAAAAACCTTGAAAAACTGCTGACCTTAAAACCACCTCCCAAGAAAGACAGAATACCATACAATTTCTCCCATGACATAAATATCACTGATCCCAACACCTGATTAAGATAACCAAAATTATTATAGAAATAATCTCAGGAGTATAGAACTATGTGATCAAAACATCTCAATCAGAATTTTAAAATACATCAAAATAATAAATATAATACAGTAAGAATAAACCATGAAAGGCTTACTCCAAGTATAAAAGTGATTAAAGAAACATATTAAGGGACTTTCGTGGTGGTCCAGTGGTTAAGACCCTCACCTGCCAACGCAGCCGGATATAGGTTCCATCCCTGGTCGAGGAGATAAGATCCCACCTGCCTCCGGATCAAAAAACCAAAACATAAAAGAGAAACAACATTGTAACAAATTCAATAAGACTTTTAAAATGGTCCACATTAAAAAATATCAAAAAGAAATCTATTTGTATATTAATATAGCTTGTAATGGACTTCCTGGGTGGCTCAGACGGTAAAGAATCCACCTGCAATGCAGGAGACCTGGGTCGGGAAGATGCCCTGGAGAAAGGAATGGCTACCCACTCCAGTATCCTTGCCCAGAGAATCCCCTGGACGGAGGAGCCTAGAGGGCTACAGTCCATGGGGTCTCAAAGAGTCAGACACGACTGAGCAACTAACACACATACACACAGCTTCTAACATCATCTACAAAAAGTGAGTGTATAAATCAATAAATGAAAGGATATAAAATAGCACTTTGTTAATTCAACTCATTATTATTTAAAAAGTGTCATTATGGGAATGGGAGACTACTTCCTTAAAGTAACAAGAATAATTCCAAACTAGTCCCTTTGACAGTATGCTCAAAGGAGAAGGAAGCCCTATAGTCAATCCTTTTCAAACAAAGTACATGAAAAAAAAAAAAAGCCTCATCTGCCTTATAGTTTATTGCCTTTTTGAATGTTACTAGATGTGGTTACAGGTGTCTTGGCCATCAAAGGGGCTGGAGTCTGGTTTTAACCTCAAAGGACCCCTGGAGGCAATAAGGCTCCTCCCTGCTGCCTGCGCTGCCGGGGGCAATGCTTGCTTCTGGTCTGGAAACTCACAGCAGCAGAAAACAGAAAGCTCCACTTTATTCCTTAGGGGTGCTCCTGTCCAAACCCCTCATTTTGCATGTAGGAACACTGAATTTCAGACAGAAGTGAATTCCTCAAGAGAAAACACCCACTGGCAGAATTAGGACAAATAACCACCATTTGCTGAGCACCAACCGCTCCATCATCAAACAGCCCTGGAAAAGTGATCTTACTGTGACCTTTTTGCTGGCCGAGAGGCTAAGGCTTGGAGACACACAGCTGGCCTGAGATCATAGAGGAAAGGGAGCCAGAGACAGACAGACAAGACACTCAAGACAAGCTTATCATTTTTATCTTTATTGCATTCTATAAAATAATTTTGTAAGTTTTGTATTCCTTTAAAATATTTGTTCCACATTTATTTAGAAGATAGAATTAGGGCTTCCCTAATTCTAGGGTGGCACAGTGGTAAAACAATCTGCCTGCCAATGCAGGAGACACAAGAGATGTGGGTTCAATCCCTGGGTCGGGAAGATCCCCTGGAGGAGGAAATGGAAACCCACACCTGTATTCTTGCCTGGAAATTTCCATGGACAGAGAGTCTGATGGGCTACAGTCCATGTGGTCACAAAGAGCTGGGCACAACCAAGCCCAGCACAGAATTAGGGTGCCATCTATCCCAGCGATGGCAACTGCATTTCTGACTTAGTCTGACAGGTTGGGCCATCCTTGGAAACCTGTTTTTGAGACAAGGCTTTGGATCGGAATCCACATTCAATGATTCTTTGGGCTGAGTTCTGGACCCCACCATCCAGTCTCCTAGTGGCCAGGCAAGACCACTTTCCTTGGGAACCAACCTCTGAAAATCGAAAATCAATATTGCTCTGTTCATCCCCTCCCAGGTCATTCAAAGGGTATTTCTTTTTTTTTTTTTTTCAGAGCAGGGTTTTTTTTTTTTAATTTTTTAAACTTTTAATTTTGCATTGGAGTATAGCTGATGAGCAATGTTGTGATAGTTTCAGGTGAGCGGCAAAGGGACTCAGCCGTACATGCACAGGTATCCATTCTCCCCTAAACTCCCCTCCCATCCAGCCTGCCACGTAACATTGAGCAGAGTTCCCTGTGCTATACGGTAGGATCCTATTGGTTATCCATTTTAAACATAGCAGGGTGTACATGTCGATCCCCAACTCCGTATCTCCAAGGGTATTTCTGATCCACCTGCTTTGTGTCCCATAATGAGCAAGAGACCAGGCCGTGGGGTCTAGACCAGCCTAGAAGGTGAGTCCACGCTCAAACAAATGCCACTGCAAGATTCCATCCAGCATATGTCTCTGGAAGTCCCAGCCCTTTCTTTTTTTAATAAGAATTTTTAAGTGGACCATTATTTAAAGTCTTCCTTGAGTTTGTTACAATATTGCTTTTGTTCAATGTTTTGACCACAAGGCATGTGGGACTCTTAACTCCCCGACTGGGAATTGAACCCATGCCTCCTGCATTGGAAGGCAAAGTCTTACCCAGTAGACCACCAGGGGAGTCCCTCCCAGCCCTTTCTGACAGCTGGCATGGGGTTCTTCAGAAATCCTTTCCAGGCTGGTTCCTGTGTTTGACCTCCTGCTGGAGGGATTCGATCAAGTCCCTCCAGTTGAGTTTCCATCTGGCTGCATCGGTCTGATTTTGGCTTTGGTTCCTTCCCTACAGGGACGGGTTTCCTCTGCAAGACTCCAAGGAACCATGGCCCTGAGTATTTCCACCTCCCTGCCCTCTGCTCCCCTCACTGGGATGCTCTGACCTCTCTAGGGACATTTCCTGGAACGTAACAGGAAGTGTCACCCTTTTCATGGGGTTCCCCTCACTCAGGTTCATGCCTTGCTCTGTCCACCTTTTGATGTCAAGGTCAGCTCCCCGCAGCACCTGTACAATCCCAAGAAGAGGTGCTGGTGACACTTAGAATTACTGAGACTTGAGGGCTTCCCTGGTAGCTCAGTGGTAAAGAATCTTCCTGTCAGTGCAGGGGACACAGGTTCGATCCCTGGTCCAGAAAGATCCTACATGCCTCGGAGCAACTAAGCTTGTACGCTGCTACGATTCAGCCTGTGCTCTAGAGCCCTCGAACTGCAACTCCCAAGCCGGAGTGTTGCAAATACTGAAGCCCACGTGCCTAGAGCTCATGCCCCACAGCAGGAGAAGAAGCCTATAAGAAGCTATGAGAAGCCCGCCCACCCAATGCAGGAGTAACTCTTGCTCTCTGCAACTAGAGAAAGCCCACACAAAGCAACAAAGACCCAGGGCAGCCAATAAATAAATAAATAAAATAAAATAAAATAAAAAGAAATACTGCAACGTGAGTATCTTCATTCCAATGACTCCTTGACACTTAATTGGCAGCAATAACCATAAAGCCTTATTTCTAAATATTTGTTCCACACTGTCCCAGAGGCCCCAAGCATGGACCAGGAACTTCAGGCTCACTGCCTGTCCCTACCGGCTGGTGTCTTCAAACTGGTGCCCTAAACTTTCTGGACTTTATTTACTCACCTTGCAGGGAGAAGGAAACAGAGGTTCCTGGCTTGCCCCCAGCCTTGCGTCCGTTTCTCTGATCCCCGCCTGCCTGGCTGCCTTCAACGTCCTTTGCTGCAGTCTCTTCTGCTCAAGCTAGACAGACAGGGCTTGCTGCCCATCAGCGCAGGATGCATTTGCCCCCTGCCGCACCTGGAATGCCCCTCGCACTGATCTGTGCTTCCCTGTATTCAGCGCAGGCTTCAAAATGCTTCCAAGGTGACACATGTAAGGATGCGCTAAGGCTCTTGGGTGACTGGAGAACACATCGAAAATTCTGGCAGTTTTCACGTCTGCCTCAGCTTGTACTTGCTGGCAGGCTGCTCGAGTCTCTGTTATCTGGGATGCCTGGAGAGCTTACACACACACACACACACACACTACATATCTCTATGTGCATAGGGACACATACATATCTATATATCACATACCTATCTATGAATGTGTCTCTCTATATCACTTATTCTTTATAGCGAGTCCATGTCATTTATCTCTGACTGCTCCCAACCACACTCTGGGAAATGAACTGTTGTTATTCTTACCTTTCAGAAGAGGATGCTGAGATTCAGAGATTAAGTAATTTGTTCCTTTTTCTTTCTTTTTAAAAAATATTTGTACTTATTATTTATTTCATTGTGTCAGATCTTAGAAGCAGCACACAAGATCTTTGGTGGTGGTATGCAAACTCTTAGTTGTGGTTGCAGGGTATTATTGCCCTACCAGGTATTGAAACCGGGCCCCCTGCTTTGGAAAAGCAGTCTTAGCCCACTGTACCACCAGTGAAGTCCCTTCTTTTTGCTTCTGAGTTTCCTGGTGGCTCAGATGGTAAAGAATTTGCTTGCAATGCAAATTGACCCAGGTTTAATCCCTGGGTCGGGAAGATCCCCTGGAGAAGGGAATGGCAACCCACTCCAGTATTCTTGCCTGGAGAATTCCAGTATTCTTGCCTGGATAATTCCATGGACAGAGGAGCCTGGTGGGCTACAATCCAAGGGGTCGCAAAGAATTGGACATGACTGAGCACTGACACTTTCACTTTCATTTAGTTTATTAGACCTCTGGGACCATATCTCTGATAAGCACCTTCTCTAGCGTGCTCGTTAAGTGAATAAACGCACCTTAAATAACTGAGTAAATGTCTACAAGTGCTACTATCTCATTATCCTCTAGGCCTGTGGCCTGGTTTCTTTTGGGCCCACATGTGCAGTGTCAGGGCTGGGTTTCTTGGTTTCAACTATGTATGTTGTTTGAGGAATAATTTAAAAGTGTGACCAGAAGATTTATCTGACTCTGGGTTAACTGGTGGTCCCAGTTAGGCCATGGAGTTCAGTGCTCATAGCTAAACATAGTGGTTTCAGAGATAACTCAGCTAATAGTCCACGGTCTCCCTTATCTCTTTCCCTGGCATTTTCCGGATGAGCGTATAAACCCCAGTGGAATCATGGCCTCCCTCTCTTTAATGAGGCCTTTAAAAACCAGAGAAAATTATAGCAGCAGATAAGATTGGCTTTCCTGTGTACCTGCTTCATAAATGTTTCTCCTCTCCCCAGTGACGTCAATGCCATTTGATAAACCCAGAAGTGAATTTCGTGTGAATTGGCTGGGTCACATGATTGAGTAGTAAAAGGAGTCTCCGTCTTTCCTGATCTGATGGGTAACAAAGATGAAAATATTCCTCTCCTCTAGTAAAGACGGGGTAGAGGGGAGACTGTGGCTTTCATAATCACGGACCAGATAAGAATCCTCTTGCTGCTGTCTAGTCACTAAGTCATCTCCGACTCTTGGTCACTCCATGGACTGCAGCACGCCAGGCTTCCCTGTCCTTCACTCTCTCCTCTAGTTTGCTCAAGTTCATGTCCATTGAGTTGGTGATGCTATCCAGCCATCTCATCCTTGGTCACCCCCTTCTCCTTGTGCCTTCACTTTTCCCAGCATCAGGGTCTTTTTCAATGAGTCAGTTCTTCACATTAGGCAGTCAAAGTATTGGAGCTTCAGCTTCAGCATCAGTCCTTCCAATGAATATTTAGGGTTGATTTCCTTTAGGATTGACTGGTTAGATCTCCTTTCAGTCCAAAGGACTCTTATACCTGGTGTTTACCAAACCTTAGGCCACGGGCCAGGTATTGAGTTTACAGCACTGACAAAGAAGCTTAGAGAAAATTCCACCCTTGCATGGAAGTACTGAGAAGGAAAAATAGAAGAGATACATAACCTAATAGGCGAGACACCTGTCTGTAGGCCCTGGGTATCATCTCCAGTTCCTTGTATGCTCTCCTTGATGCTAAAAGCATGGGGACCCACTTCCTCCAATCCCTTGCCAACAGGATTTTGGTTTACAGTCGGTTTTTAGAGGCTCACAGGCAAGATTTAGAAAAAGGGAGATAAGTGGAAGATATTTTCACAGTGACAAGTAGAACCAAAGGTTTGGGAGGAGGTGCCATTTTGCAGAGCAATCCTGTTGGTGGGACTTTAGGCAGCTGTGACAGGAGCTGTGGGTTCCTGACCCAAGGGACAGTGGAGTGGCGGTATCTTCTTTCCTTGAAATGTAATCATGTATTGTGGAGGTAGAAATGGTCTTTCATGCCCTCTTCTCTTTCTGCCCTTGATTATGTGCTTGGGGAAGACTGAGATTCTACGTATTGGAGATTCTAATGAAGGAGAAGTTTCCCCGGGCCTCATCCCTACCTGATTCTACTAAGATCCCTTGAAACCAGAATCATCCTTTCCATTCCGGAGGAGGCTAGGCTTCCATCCCTTAAAGTCCCTGCAATGACTTCATCTAAGCCCGTTACCTTGCCAAGAACCAGCCTCAAAAAGACCCCAAGAACCTCCCCTCCCACCCTTTTATTGTCTCCTGTCCCATAACTGGATAAAATCCTGGCATATCCCAGACAAATGTGTACAGGGGACTTCCCTGGTGATACAATGGCTAAGAATCCACCTGCCAATGCAAGGGACATGGGTTCAATCCCTGGTCTGGGAGGATCCCACATGCCTTGGAGCAGCTGAGCCCATGGGCCATAATTACTGAGTCCGTGCTTTAGAGCCTGAGAACTGCAACCACTGAGTCTGTGAGCCACATGCACTGAAGCACGAATGCCCTAAAGTCCGGGCTCTGCAACAAGAGAAGCTGCAGCGATGAGAAACCCACGCACTGCAGGTTGGGAGTAGCCCCCACTCTCCCCAACTGGAGAAAGACTGCTTGCTGCAATGAAGACCTAGCTAGTGCAGCCAAAAATAAAATAATAAATTAATTAAGAAAAAAAGAACTGTGTACAATGTCTGACTTGGGAGGAGAGTTTACATACCAAAATAATATTGTTTTCATCGTTGTTGGTAGATACTGAAGAAATATGTGTGTGAATGGGTTCCAAGGAGTATCGATCAAGGAAGTATCTATCTGAAATCTAGGAAAATTTATCTTTGGGGGGAGGTGTCTTGTAATTCCATCCTTGTATATCCATAAGGTATAGTATACCTTAAGGAGTGACTAAGTAAATACAGGCAGGATCATGTTTCAAGAGGGAAAGTTTGTCCCTCCATCAGAGAAAAACCATAGCACAGATGCAGGCTGAGGGTAAAGGGTTCATAGGTCAGATAGTGCAAGATGGAAGTTCTGAACACCAACAGGAGCCTGACTGCAGTTGCAAACAAGCAGAATAAGACTTTAAAATACATGCATAGTTTCTTCCTTGTTTTGTTACTCAAATATTTGGTAATAATTATGAATTTTTAATTTCCTCTCCTCTTCTCCTGGATATGTGCAGGCTAAGTTGCTTCAGTTGTGTCCAACTCTTTATGACCCTGTGAACCTGCCAGGCTCCTCTGTCCATGGGATTCTCCAGGCAAGAATACTGACATGGGTTGCCATGCCCTCCTCCAGGGGATCTTCCTGACCCAGGGATTCAACCTGTGTCTCATGTCTCCTGCATTGGCAGGCAGCTTCTTTATCACTAGTGGCACCTGGGAAGCCCTTCCTCTTCTTATACTGTCTCTAAAAGGAATACAGGTGATAGAGATTAAGAGTGATGGAGACTGAATGGAAGAGATGGAGACTGGAATCATCACCATTAATGATGAACCAGGACTCCAAAGTCTGTGTTCACTCCTCTAGTTCATGCAACCATCCGTGTAATAATTAAATGTCAGGCTCAGAGACCTGTACGTATTGCTAACACACAGAAAAATACCATGAGTGTATATTAGTCATGCAGTCAGAATCCATGAGCCCATCACTTTCAGATTCTGTGGAAGCCTTCCTTTCTCCAATGTGATCTGGAAAATGCTGGCAAAATTTTATATCTTTGCGAAAATCGTGATGTGATTTTCTGGTGTCTATTTAACCTCATCGCCATATCTATATCTCAGACAGAGCCTGTTTTTTCTTCTTCAAGTCTGTGAAAATAAGGAATAAACATTTCAAACCCTTTTTGGCAGAAAGGATAATACCCTCCTGGTAGTCCAAGCTATAAATGGATCAGTCTTGGGCAAAAATATAAATGCCCTGACATTTCTGCTCATCGCCATTAAAATATCCCTCTGGCAATATCAGATTGTGGCATTTCTACATCATCTATGTGGCATGGTTATGATAAAAGCTTGGAAACCTTGTTTTGGATGAACAGATGAAAGGAACCTCTTGGGAAAAAAAGTGCTTTTTCATAGTAGATAAATAAATAAGTGGTTAGTACGTAAATATTCTTTAAATGAGAGTAGATTTGTTAAACTTTATTCAAAGGAAATTATCTATCAAAGGACCTGACAAAAATCTAAATTAGAAAACAAGCAAACAAACAATTATCTCACTACTTAATTGCAAAATTTCAACTTTTTTAAAGCATGGGTTTGAACTGAACCAATCATTAAATGTAGAAAACTGCATTTAAATAGGCCAATTTGCTTACTACCAAGTTGAACAAAAAGTAGATTATGTAAAAAGCAAAAACAAACAAAATCTGGGAATTCATAAACAAGTGGAAACAAAAGCAAACAAAATGATTGAATCAATTGAAATTCAAAGTAAAAAGAAAAATTTGTTTCCTGAAGTGATTATCTTGTAACTGAAAAGGTATTCTCTAACATGAGCCTGAACTCAAACGCTCATGCTTTAAAATATAGTTAGTCGTTTCTAAAAGAGGTGACCATTTTCCATCCCAAAGGGCCAGTTAATGTGCAAAGTCTAATAATTTACTTTCATCTTAATTCAACATAAGTAGACAGATGAGTTCAGTTGCTTAGTCGTGTCTGACTCGTTGTGACCCCATGGACTGCAGCACACCAGGCTTCCCTGTCCATCACCAACTCCCAGAGCTTGCTCAGACTCATGTCCAACGAGTCAGTGATGCCATCCAACCCTCTCATCCTCTGTTATCCCTTCTCCTTCTGCCTTCAATCTATCCCAGCATCAGGGTCTTTTTCAATGAGTCAGTCAAGTAGACAGACAGATATGTAGACAGATTTTCTGTTGGGTGCTAAGGAGCTGGAAAGGAATCTCAGACATCTTGTAAATCTTCCATCCTGTGGCCTCTCATCTAAATACAGAAGATTCTCCCAATTCTCCCAACGCCCTAGGGAGAAAGAACTAACCACCCTTTAACTGTTTCTATGGTAGAACAGACATTTCCCTCCTGGTGGACTGAACCTAATGTGGCCCTCACAGGAGACCACCCATTGCAATTTAGACATCTCAGTCTTGAGGTAGAATTCCTTCTTCTCTGGGAAACCTGAGTTTTTGCCCTTAAGGGGTTCCATGGGTTGAATGTGGACCACCTACATTATAGAGGATAATATCCTTTACTTAAACATGAATCTGAGCAAACTCCAGAAGATAGTGAAGGACAGGGAAGCCTGGCATGCCGCAGCCCATGCGGGTCACAGAGAGTCAGACAGGACTTAGCAACTGAACAACAGCAACTGGCTGTAAACATTAATCCTGCCTACAAAACCCCTTTGCAGCAACATCTAGACTAGCATTGGAACAAGCGGCCAGGTGGCATAGCCTAGTCAGGATGACACAGAAAGTTAACTGACACAGAACAGTGAAACAATCAAGCTCTGGGGCAGGAGGTCATATTTATTTCAAAGCAACAGCTGGAGGAAGCAAGAAGCAGCTAGGGAAGGAGCGGCCTGAGTTAAGTGGGCTGGGACGGAAGTGGAAAGAGGGGCCATCCCATAATGCTCAGCCTGGAAATATGATCTGAATTTGGAAAGCCAGAGACTGAGGCGTTTATAAGACCTTTCCCCTCCACAGGTGAAAAATCATTTCACTGACTGAAGCCACAGAGTCCGTTTCAATTTGTAGGCAGCCCACGGGAAAACATCTTGCAAAGTTGCTAGATTGCATCAGATGTGAGGTTGCAGAATGAAAAAGATAGAGCTCCAAGTGCCCCCATCCTACAGTCTTGAGATATTTTATCAACCAATTATTTAAAAAGTGACCTCACCTTGTAGGGGCTTGTTCCCAACAGACCTTCCTGCTCTACCTCCAACCTGTCCTCATTCTTACTCCTGACGCATGGGTCCTTCTCTTTACCCTTTTCCTCCTGGTCTCTCCCTTTCCCAAGGTTAGCTGACATTTAGTACTTCATCTCCCTAGTGTTAGGACTTTCCTAGTGACTCGGTGGTAAAGAATTTGCCGGCCAATGCAGGAGACACAGGAGATGCAGGAGACACGGGTTCAACCCCTAGGTCAGGAAGATCCCCTGGATTAGAAACGACAGTCCACTACAGTAATCTTGGCTGGAAAATTCCATGGGCAGAGGAGGCTGGTTTGCTACAGTCCATGGGGTCGCAAAGAGTTGGACATGACTGAGCACACATATGCACGCATTCCCTAGTGTTACTCAAGGAGTGATGCAAGAAATTCGGTCAGATTCACCCAAGGAAATGGCAACCCACTCCAGTATTCTTGCCTGGAGAATCCCAGGGACAGAGGAGCCTGGTGGGCTGCAGTCCATGGGGTCACAAAGAGTTGGGTACAACTGAGCGACTAACCCTTACCTTCCCTTATGTAGTACATGGTCAGGGCTTCCCAGGTGGCGCTAGTGGTAAAGAATCTGCCTCTAATGCAGGAGACACAGGTTCGATCCCTGGGTCAGGAAGATCCTTTAGAGAAGGAAATGGCAACCCACTCCAGGCTGCAGTTCATGGAGCCACAACGAGCTGGACACAACTGAGTGACAGAGCACTTAATTAATGGTCAATTAATGCTTGATATTATAATAATAGTTAGTGGGGGGGGGGGACTGATATGATGTGGGGCTGAAAGAGAGAAACCAGAAATTAAAAACATTTAGTTCCCAAAATTATTAAGTAGGAGAGAGGCTCAACTGATGAGCCCAGAGGCATGGTCAGGCGAGGCAGCCACATTCTTAGTATGAAGAATCTGTAAACACAGCCGAGAAAATGGAACCAAGATGGAGGTGTCCAGGCAGAGATGGGTTCTTGAAGGAATAATGCTGAGCATGAACTAAAGATCAAGAGGAAGAAACCCAGGCTCAGCAGGGTAGAGGAAGTAGGAAGGTGGGAGTGACATAAAGACACCAACTAAAGATATCTGCCTTGGGCTGCTTTCCAGAGATTCTCCATGTCAGTTCTTTTTGTATATTTTAGCTGGATAGCTCTTAGCTGCATGCAGGCTCAGTAGTTGTCATGTACAGGCTTAGTTGCCCCACGGCATGTAGGATCTTATTTCCCCGACCAGGGATTGAACCTGAGTCCCCTGCATTGGCAGGCATGTTCTTAACCACTGGACCCCCAAGGAAGTCCCTCCCTGTCGGGTCTTATTTCTTGATGTTTTAAAAGGAACATAACGGTGCCCCAGAGTTAGAAATGCTTTGTTAAAAGGCCATGGATGGACAGTTGATTGGATTTTTTAGTTAGGATAAACAGTCAGGCACGACTTAGGCAGTAAACAACAACAAACTCTAGACAGAAAGCTCCTCTTACAGGTCTCATAGTGACCACTTTCACAGACACATCCCTTACTGAAAAGCGGAGGGTGTGCTTCTTCCACAAAATAGCGCTTCCTGTTCATTCTAGAGTTCTGAAAATATCACCCCGAATCCACATAAAATGCCACTGACCATTGCCTATTAATTGTGATAATGGTGACCCTCTCTCTTGGAATAAGTGTAAACTTCAAGTTGAAATTTGCACATGGTCCTCTCTGATAATGAGTTTGACCGACGCTGACGTTGGCTGGTTTCAGGGTTGGTTTCATTGCAAGACCAGGACTTTCCTTACTTCCAACTAGAGGTGAAACAGAAGAACCAATGTGAATCCTACTTTCAACGTGATCCAGCCATGTAAGCATAAACAATTCATTTACATTCTGTGAAGTTCAGTCTCAAAGGGATGCTGTTATAATTCAAATCAGCTAGAATTATCCTTCCCCTTAAACTCTAGATTTGAAGATTGGCTTGCAACCCCATTCCATAAGTTGTGGATAGCCCATTGTCCCTCCCAAGATAGAGTCCCAAGATTCTGGGTGGATTCCCTGGTCACCCCAGCTCTCAGCTTTGGTGTTTATACTGTGTAGTGTTGCTTCAGAGCAGACAGATGGGGAAAATCACTCCCTCTCCCTGACATCCTTTAAACCTCCCCACTTACAGAAAGGGCAGCTTTCCAGGGTATTCAAATTCAAACTATTGAAACAGGATATTCTGCATTCTTGGTGTCTAAACCCACAGTGAAACTGAAAGTTGCTCCACCATCTCTGATTCTTTGTCAGGCTCCTCTGTCCATGAGATTCTCCAGGCAAGAATGCTGCAGTAAGTAGGCATTCCCTTCTCCGGGGGATCTTCCTGACCCAGGGATCAAACCTGGTCTCTTGCATTGCAGGCAGATTCTTTACCATCTGAGCCACCAGGCAAGTCACAGGACCTCCACTAAGCCTGATCCTCTTTCTCTCTTCCTTCTCTGTTCCCCTCCTCATTTCTATTCATTCTGTTGCAGAACAGTTTGTCTATTTCTCTCCTAGCACAGTCTCCTTCAGATCTCTGCCAGGGTCTTGCTTTCTATACTGAGTGAGTCATAAGGTATTTTCCTAAGCAGACATGCACTCCTCTTTAAAAAAAAAAGACCCTGGCTCCAGTCTTTCAGTACTCAAATTGTTTTCACTCCCACTTTATGATGAAGAATTCATGATCCTAATCAACAGGAATGCATATTGGGAACTAGCACCCTGGGACTTCGGAGCAAGTGTAATATACTAGGAGTTATGCTAAGAACTTCCCCATCTGTCAATTCATGTATTGCTTTCAAATCTCCCAAACCTACAATCCACTTCCTAAACTGAGTTCACTCCAGAAATCTATTATGCTGCTTCCTTTTGAGGTCTGGAGATGTAGATCTGTCCTCAGTTGAGACTACAGGTATTAATAGATTCAATTTCCTAAGTTTATTGAATGGATTAAGTGAAATATTGCCTGTGATACACATACTAAAGAGGGAAGCACCAGATAAGTGCTCAGCAAATATTGTCTCTCATTATAAAAATATTTACTAAACGTGGCTATTTTCCTGTATTTCACTCTTACAAATATTCCTGAAATGACCCATATTTATACACATATTATTGTGCAGTGATGTTTGCAGACTAAAATCAGAGAAGTGTCAAGTTTCAAAGGGTATTGTGGTTGAACATTTCAATGGATATCGCATGATTTCCCCCTAAGAATTATGCCACGTTAACCCCTTCAGAGACTGTGTTTAAGAAAGCCTGATTCCAATTTCCACCAACACAGGGTGTTATCAACCCTTTTCATTTTTGTCAATATGCATAAGTCATATTTTATTTTAATTTGCATTTCCTTGTTAGTGAAGTTAAGCATATGTATATGTCCTTTGTCTTATTCACGTTGTCTACTCATTTTTCTTCAATTAATTAATTAATCTGGCTGCATCGGGTCTTAGTTGCTGCACAGGGGATCTTTGTTGCGATGCTTGGGCTTATCTATGGCTTTGACACAGGGGCTCAGTAGTTGTAGCCCTTGGACTTAGTTGCTCTTCAGCAGGTGGGATCTCATTTCCCTGACCAGGACTCTGAACCCTAGTCCCCTGCAATGCAAGGCAGATGCTTAACCACTGGACCACCAGGGAAGTCCCAAATCATTTTTTCTTTAGATTTATTTAGGCATCTGTTATATGCTGGATGTGGTCTCTGAGCATCGCGAATATAGTGGATATCAGAACAGATAGGTTTCTGCTCTTGCCAACTGAAAATGTTTACTCGTTTTTGTTCTTACTGACTTGTAAAGGCTCACTGCCTCTTTAGAAAATTCACCCTTTGTCTGTAATAGGCTACAAATTTGGGAAGGAATGGCATATTTAAGGCAGGAGTTGATAAAAGACATCTTCTCAGAGTGTAATAAAGTGTTAATTCTCAGGAGGCACATAGTGGTTTTTCCATACTTGGGGCAAGCAATTATCAGAGTGTCTAATGATTTTCCTGATTCTTTGGTAAGAATCAGATGGTAAGTTTCTTAACACTTTCTGGATAAGGGCTGGTACATGGTAGAGGACAGGAGAGGTAAAGCAATTCTTGAAGCCTGAAGAGATGCCCTGGTTTATAGCAATCCATTAAAAAAAAAAAAACTGATTAAAAAGCATTTACTACTATGGCCTGATGATGGAATCTCAGGCCCACATCCAAAAGACAGAATTGAAGCAAACTACATAATGATAAAGTCATTTGGGTAGGAGATTGGAAATCAATTTTCTTCTGAGTACGGAGTGCTCTTACTTCGGGGGACAATTTGTACCTAATCTGTGCCAAAGTCTTGGAAGCGAACATGCAGGACACCGAGACCTGATGCTCTTGTGGTCACCACCATTCAAGGCAGAGGGACGGGATGGTCACGGAGGCCCCTGCCCTGCAGGGGAGAGTCACAAGTGAGCTGAGGCTCTGGGGTCTTTTCTGTGAGATGTTTTCTCCAGGGGTGGCCACCTTCCCTGTGAGAAATCCAGGAAGGATCCAGAAGAGCAGAGCACAGTCTGTGTCAGGGGTCCCCAATCCCTGGGGTTCCCTGTTGGCTTGGAGGGTAAAGAATCCACCTGCAATGCAGGAGACCTGGGTTCAGTCCCTGGGTTGGGAAGATCTCCTGGAGAAGGGAATGGCTATTCACTCCGGTATTCTAGCTTGGAGAATTCCAGGGACAGAGGAGCCTGGCGGGCTACAGTATGGGATCGCAAAGAGTCAGACATGACTGAGCAACTGTCATAACCAGTCCATGGCCTGCTAGGAACTGGGCTAGATGTCAGGAGGTGAACAGCAGGTGAAACTGACACCATCTCCTGTCCGACGTCCGTGAAAAAATTGTCTTCCACGAAACTGGTCCCTGGTGTCAAAAGATTGGGGACCTCTGGTCTATATGACTTAGAGGGACAGGGTATCAGGGAAGGCTCCCCCCAAAACACTCACGTATACATACACACATATTCCCCACCTCTTCCATTCCCCATCGACACACCCTCCTCAGCACTTCTCTTTATAACTCAGAAACACCCCTCTTTAAACTGTAAGTATCCTGAGAGAAATGATTCCTTTAGAGTGTATCATCAGACCACACCTTCAAAGGAATCACCTCCAAGCTGATTACTGCTGCTTCCAAGGACTAAATGAGGACTCTTGTGTTTATTCCACGTGTGACCTGTATGCTAGATATATGGGAATATTTAATATGATATCGAACCAGTTGTGTTTCTTCATCTCACTCAATGTACTCACTAAACACTCGTAGCACAGAATCACATTCAGAGGTCTTTTCATTAGCAAGCACTGTCAGAATACAAATAAGGTATTACAGCATAATACATAATTACAGCATAATAAGATAATATTTACAGCATAATAAGATAATACAGCGTAGTGATCCCCCAAATATTCTTTACATAGGTGCCTCTCAGGTTTACAACATGTTTTTCTGACTTTAAATTTAATAAGAGATATTATTTATTTAGCTCCTACTGTGTATGTATGTAGTGTATTGCTTAAACTGTTCATATATGTATAGGCGGTAAAGAATCTGCCTGCAACTCAGGAGACCTGGGTTTGATCCCTGGGTTGGAAAGATCCCCTGGAAGAGGGCATGGCAACCCACTCCAGTATTCTTGCCTGGAGAAACCCCATGAACAGAGGAGCCTGACGGGCTGCAGTTTGCAAAGAGTCGGGCATGACTGAATGACTAAGCACATAGGTTTTATATCTAATAATCTTTGCAAAAACCCCAAATACATATTTATTATATTATATTATACATCTACACATACTATATATTATACATAATCATTTGTTGTTGTTGTTTAGTTGCTAAATCATGTCTGATGCTTTGTGACCCCATGGACTGCAGCACGCCAGGCTTCCCTGTCCTTCACTATCTCCTGGAGTTTGCTCAAATTCATGTCCATTGAATCGGTGGTGGCATACAACCATAATCATTAGTGTTTCTAAATATAGGCCCAGAAGTTTGACACTGTTATACTCATTTTGTGAATGAAAAAGGTTAGGACTTTCTTGGTGGTTCAGTGGCTAAGACTCCGTGCTCCCAGTGCAGCGGGCTGGGTTTGATCCCTGGTCAGGGAGCTAGATCCCACAAGCCTCAACTAAGAGCCCACATGCCACAGCTAAAGATTACGCATGCCACAGCTAAGAGCTGGCACAGCCAATAAATAAGTAAATATTAAAAAACAAACATAAGTGAAAGAAAGTGAAGTTCAGTAAGGATTGTTAGCTTGCTGAGTGTTGACATATAACCCAGCTTTGACTGAAACTCAGATCTCTCTACCTCAGTCACAATATTACTAAGAATAACAATAATAGCTAAGGCTATATAGTTCTACTGTGTGTCAGATGGTATTCAATATACATTTTAGATACTTTCACTCATTTAACCTCCATGAGATAGGAATGATCATCACCCCATTTTACAGAGGAGAAAACTAAGGCACAAAGAGGTGAAACAGATTGCCCAAAGTCACATGACCAATGCCTGGAACTGGTATTTGAACCCCCCTTTTGACTCCGAAGCTCAGTGGTTTTTTGCTACATCAAACTATGAATACTTCTCTAGAATATTTTAATTTTAATTATACACTAATTTAACTCTTTTTGCCAAAAACTTAGGAATCATGGAAGAGAAAAGAATAATAAAGCATCTATAATCCCAACATCGAGAATCATCCATGAATGGCATTTTCTTGTATTCTTTTGCCGTTCCGTATAAATGAACATTTCTATACTGGGACTGGGGGGAATCAGTTTCTATGGAGTGGAAAAAATGAATTTTATGACCACTCCAGAATTTATTTCTTCATTTCTCTCCTGATGTTCATTGTCTTTTTATGTATTTGAATCTCTTATTTAAGATGTATCTTTTGAGATAGAATTGAGGGTGAGGGAGAATCAACTTTAACCTTTGCAAGCATTCCTAGATTGATTTCTTAGCAGATTGTTCATATTCACCAACCCATCTGAAATGTATGTGAATGCTCATTTCAGCATACCACTATCAAACTTCACATTTTCCCTAAGAAATTTTAGCCACTTGGGAAGGCATAATATGGTATGTTGTTAATGTGACTTGGCATGGTTTTCATGGTTTTTTTTTTGTTGCCTTTTTTGTGTAGTCGCTAAGTCATATCTGACTCTTTGTGACCCCATAGACTGCAGCCCACCAGGCTCCTTCTGTCCATGGGATTTCCCAGGCAAGAATACTGGAGTGGGCTGCCATTTCCTGCTCCAGGGGATCTTCCTGACCCAGGGTTCAAACCCGAGTCTCCTGCTTGGCAGGCAGATTCTTTACCCCTCAGCCACCTATTTTTAATTGCTCTTGCTAGTGAACCTTTTCCCCTTCTCTTTGGAAACTGTCTTGATTGATTATTTACCACTTGAGATGAGTTAGTTGAGAGATATGGACTCTTTCTGACCTGGTCCTATTGACTTTGAATGTTTTCCACTTCCTTGCTGACCTCAAATGCTCCTGACTGGACCTGATGCCTCTTTCTGGATCCACCTATGTTAGTTGATTTTTTTTTTTTAATCACTTTGTCAGATTGGTCTTGTCACACTGAATCTACTTAATCCTACAGGAAGGAAAAGAAAATCCCCTCTCAGAGCTGTAAGAGTCACATTACCATCTCTTCTCTGCAATTTTTCTGCTTTCTTGTGTGACTCATTTAGAGGGAAAAAAGAACCATACCTATGGCAATTGAAATGTCAGGCAGGTGCCAGGCTCTGCTGGCATTTCTTTGATGAAGGACACAAGAAGGCCCCTCAGCGTTCTCCAGAGAAGGGCCAGCAGGGACTGTTAACACAGTTTTGTTTTCCTCTTCCTGGCTCACTTCACTCTGTACGACAGTCACTAGGTCCATCCACATCTCTACACATGACCCAGTTTGACTCCTTTTCATGGCTGAGTAATATTCCATTGTCTATATGTACTACATCTTCTTTATACATTCTGTTATTCATATATATGTGGAATCTAGAAAAATGGTATAAATGATGCTATTTTTGAAGCAGAAATAGAGACATATAGAGAACAAAACTATGGACACCATGGGGGATAGTGAAGGGAACGGATGAACTGGGAGATTGGGATTGATAAAATATATACTATTGATACTAAGTATAAAATAGATAACTAATGAGAACCTACTGTATAGCTGCTCAATGCTCTGTGGTGACCCAAATGGGAGGGAAATGCAAAAAATGATTGATTCACTTTGCTGGACTGGAGAAATTAACACAACAATGCAAAACAGCTGTATGCAAGTAGAAATTAATTAAAAGATGAAAAGATGAAAAAAAGACATAGTTTTGGAATCAGACAGAAAAATGGTTTGAGACCTGACTCAGTCACTCACATTTGATGTAATGTGGAGAAGGAGCATGCATGATAATTTAACACAGAACTGGTACATAACATGTGCTCAGAAAATGACAGCATAATCATCAGTAGTAGTAGTGTAGATTGATACCAGGGGCATATGGGAATTCGGTTGAAGAATATCACTTGCCATATCACTAGATGAAGCATGTTGTGCTGAGCAAGCCATTAACCCCTGCAGCTGCCCCCATGTGATGTACCCTGAGGGGATTCAGGCTGGGAATAAACAGTATACGGGCCCTAAATAGTTAAAAGAATAATTTCAACAAGCCAAGATGTTTGCATTTTCCTGTGCATAGAAAAGAACTAAATTCATTAACTCGAGATATTTGGTTTTCTTTATTAACAGTAATCTTTTGATGTTCCAACTACCTGGCTCTTTTGCAAATCTCATATATCCTGGCTCTTCCCCTACCTCTAGAGAAGGAACACTTAGAGTTATGGTCTCCAATCTTTTTGGCACCAGAGGTTGGTGTTATGGAAGACAATTTTTCCACGGACTGGGCAGGGGGATGGTTTTGGGGTGATTCAAGTGCGTTACATTTATTTTCTCCTTTATTTCTATTATTCTTATATCAGCTTCACCTCAGATCATCAGGCATTAAATCCTGAAGGTTGGGGGTCCCTACTTTAGAGCTATCTGAGAGGATTCACCCCTGGCTTAAGTCCTCAGTAAGTCTGCCTCAGTTCAGGTCAGTCGCTCAGTCGTGTCCGACTCTTTGCGATGCCATGAACCGCAGCACACCAGGCCTCCCTGTCCATCACCAACTCCCGGAGTTCACCCAAACCCATGCCCATTGAGTCGGTGATGCCATCCAACCATCTCATCCTCTGTCATCCCCTTCTCCTCCTGCCCTCAATCTTTCCCAGCATCAGGGGCTTTTCCAGTGAGTCAGTTCTTCGCATCAGGTGGCCAAAGCATTGGAGTTTCACCTTCAACATCAGTCCTTCCAGTGAACACCCAGGACTGATCTCCTTTAGGATGGACTGGTTGGATCTCCTTGCAGTCCAAGGGACTCTCAAGAGTCTTCTCCAACACCACAGTTCAAAAGCATCAATTCTTTGGCACTTAGCTTTATAGTCCAACTCTCATATCCATACATGACCACTGGAAAAACCATAGCCTTGACTAGATGGACCTTTGTTGACAAAGTAATGTCTTCGCTTTTTAATATGCTATCTAGGTTGGTCATAACTTTCCTTCCAAGGAGTAAGCATCTTTTAATTTCATGGCTGCAATCACCATCTGCAGTGATTTTGGAGCCCAGAAAAATAAAGTCAGCCACTGTTTCCACTGTTTCCCCATCTATTTGCCATGAAGTGATGGGACCGGATACCATGATTTAGGTTGTGCATTTTTTTTCAATCAACAGGAAGAAAATAGTCAAGAGAAGAACTTTAAGAGGAAAAGAGTCAGGAGTGAATCTCTAGGAGAGTTAATGTCCCAACCTTACAATTCTGCCAGAATTGTACTAATTGTACTCTTTCTCCAATTTTAGTTATTTAGACTCTTAACCTTGTTTCCCTTCTTCTGACTGTGGTCTTTAATCAGATGACTTGGTTTCCATCTGTCACCAAATGATGCCATTGACAGAAACCACCACAGTCCCCTTGGCTAATTGGACTACTCATCAAATGGACTGAAGCTGATCTGTTCAATCAGAAGACAGAGTAGGAAGATGTCTGACTCAGAGTCAATCCCATGACTGGCATAGACATAGCTAAAAGACAAGAGCACCAGAAATGTTCAATCATACTTCCTTGTAGGAGTTTCCAGAGAACTTTATTTTCTAAATGTGACTCTCAATCTCTCAAAAATTTATAAAGATGATTTAGTTCTTTGATGTTTAGATAAATACGCCTGGGGTTTCAGAAATGTCAAATACATTGCTTGAAAATGATAATTTCAGGCTGTCAACCTCATGGGCCACATGGGACCCTAGAACCAGTTTAGCTGATTCTTAACCATCTTATTATCTCTAGCAATCCCCTAGCCCACTTTCCTATACAAACAAAATTAAGCCAAGTCCTTCGTTACTCACACACATTTATTTATTCAGTGACCTTCTTGACTGATAGCACAATCAGTTTATGACTATCAGCATAGTGATAAAGCTTAGTTTGCTCCAAACTTTGCATGTCTCAAATCTGCCACCTTTATCCCATCCTCATTGTTTTTGCATTTTTGTGTCATCTTGTGTAGATTGGCATGCTATTTTTTCTTACTCCTTCTCAAATTGTCTTCCTGCACAAGGAGGTTTTCTAAAATGCAAATAACAACATAGCATTTTCCCACTTGCATTTTGAGGACTCCCAAAAATCTATGATAGTATTGTGCAATAAATAGCAATGAAGAAAAGTTCTGCATCTGAGCTGTTCAGTAGGGTAGCCACCAGCCTCATGCAGCTATTGAGTATGCTGATTTTAAGTAAAACATTAAGAAACCTCATTCCCTTAGCTATAGAAAAGGAGTTGGGGATGGCGTGAGAATACTGAATAAAAAATGAGCTGCAAATATCTAATATCTAGTTTCACCTGTTCATTCAGCCCAGACAATCTGAGAATCGAAAGCCATTAAAAGCACAAAGCCTCTTTTCACAAACGCCTTATTCAGTTGTCAGATTGTTTCTCTACAGTTACTTGCCAAATTTTAGCTGCATTTAAAATATATGTAGTGCCTGTGTTTTCAGAAAACAGATATAAATTAGAGCTGTCCTTTGCACAGTTTAAAATACTACAGCAATTTCTCTTTGTGGAGGGAAAAGACTTTTAAGCAAGTTTACTCCTTTACTAGATGTTCATACAATGAATAGAACTCCATGTGAGCATCTGTGAATTCTGACCGGGAAAACATTATGAATTTCTCTCTCAATTTTTCCCAGCTGCTCTTAAATCTAACACACAATATTAGCTTAGTTTTGATGCATGGAGTGAGACTTTATTCGCAGGAGCTAAAATACTATTGGATGCTGTCATCCAAATGATCCAGCCATCTCTGAAATGCAGAAAATAAGTCAGAAATAAGAACAAAGCCTCAGACCTGTCCAGCACTTCACAGTTTACAAAGTACATTTAACTCTATTGTCTCATTTAATTGGTACAAGAGTCTTTTTTGTTTTTATTTTTAATTGGACTGTAATTGCTTTGCGATGTTGTGTTAGTTTCTGCTATACAACAACACGAATCAGCTGTAAGTACGCATATATCCCCTCCCTCTTGAGTCTCCCATGCCCCCCATTCTACTTCTCCAGGTCATCACAGAGCACCAAGCTGGGCTCCCTGCATTATACAACAGCTTCCTTTTAGCTACACATTTTACACATGGTAGTGTGTGCATGTCCATGCTCCTCTCTGAATTAGTCCACCCTCTCCTTCTCACCCTGTGTCCACAAGTCCATTCTCTAGGTCTGAGTCTCTATTCCTGCCCTGCAAATAGGCTCTTCAGTACCATTATTCTAGATTCCATATATATGCATTAATATGCAATATTTGTTTTTCTCTGACTTACTTTATTCTGTATGACATACACTAGGTTCTTCCACATCACTACAAATGACCCAGTCTCATTCCTCTTTATGGGTGAGTAATATTCCATTGTGTATATGTACCAATTTTTTAAAAAATTGAGGTGTAGTTGATTTACAATATTATGTTAGTTTCAGGTGTAAAGCAAAGTGATTCAGTTATACATATATGTGTGTGTGTGTGTGTGTGTGTGTGTGTGTATGTGTATGCATTTATTTCTTTTTAGATTTGTTTCTTTTATAGGTTATTACAATATATTGAGTATAGTTCCCTGGGCTGTATGGTAGGTCCTTATTGGTCATCTGTCTTACATGTAGTAATGTGTATATGTTAGTCCCCAAATTCTAATTTATCCCTGAACCCCCACCCTTCCCCTTTTGTGTTACAAGAGTCTTTTGCAATAAGGAGGGCAAAAACCATTATCTGCATTCATAGGAAAGGAAGGGAAGAGCTGATCCTCTCTATTGCTGTTCTGACAAGCCCAAGATCTTAGAGCTCACACAACAGGGCTGGAACTCTTATTCAGTCTAATCACAAGTCCAGAGTTATTTTCCCTATACTCTCTGCTGCTCAGATTATGGGTTGGTCACCCTCCCTTGGGACTAGGAGCTTGCAGCAGATAGTAGAAGTCTTCCCCAAAATTGCAGTCTCAAAGCGAGAGCATGTTCTCACCCTGTCATCCCACTATTTTCTTTCTGGAATGTTGCTGCTAGTAAATGAGGGGGAAAATTGCCAGTGACAGCTTGATAACTACCCCCAGCCATGGTCGACAGAGGTTACCTTCATCCACAAGTTGGGAAGTGGTCTCCATGGAAACCCAGAAGCAAGCTATTTCTCAAATATGTCTCAACAGCAAGAGCTCAGTTATAAACTTTGTCAAGAGGTTGGGTGTGCTAAAGGTTGAGTGAGGCTAGTCATACCTCTGGATGGGGGAAAGGGCTCCATATAATTAAAAAGAAAAGATATTGGTTTGGTCGAAAAATTCATTTGGGTTTTTTTTTGGGGGGGGACTTTAACAATTTTTCCTGGAGAAGGAAATGGCAACCCACTCCAGTATCTTACCTGGAAAATCCCATGGACAGAGAAGTCTGGTAGGCTACAGTCCATGGGGTCGCAAAGAATTGGACACGACTGAGCGACTTCACTTTCACTTAACAATTTTATTGAAGTATATTTGAGTTATAATGTTGAGTTAGTTTCAGATGCACAGCAAATTCATTCAGGTTTTTCCTTAAGAGCTCATGGAAATATCCAAACAAACTTTTTGGCCAGCCCAATATTTGTGGAATCATCTTTTGGTCACTGATATTCTGGATCATATTTTACATCCTTTGAATGTCATTTGATGCAATGCTGCCTCTTCTTCATTGTCAACTGAATTTGGAATTTTCATAATACTTTATAGGTGAGAGCATGTTATCATGAATATTTTAGAAAAATTCTGTAACCAAACCTTTTTTGTATGGAATTCAAATTCAAATGGGACCGACTTCATAATCAATATGGCATTGTGTCAAATGTAATTCATTATGAGGTTTCCTGGTATTTCACATTAATGGATCAGTAACTACCAAAAACCCCAATGAAGAAATGTACTTTTTTTTGCCAGATGCCCTTCACAAGAAGAAAATTAAGGTACTCTCTATTTCCTGCCAAGTATCTGGAATGAAAAGGAGAAACATCTGGTCAATCATTTATTTCATCTGTCCCCAAATACCAATAGCTTGCTCTCCAAACATGAACTTTTTGCTGCATCTTGACTATCCCCCAGATCTAAGACTCTGTAAATTAATATTTTGCTCCATACAGAATAAGTAGCAGATAATTGGCTAAGTGCTCCCACTTCAATTCAGGTGTCCTGGCAGAATGTAAATACAGAATAAGACAGAGATAAATAAATGTGAAAAATAAATACAGTCGACTCTTAGTTATTAATGGAAGATTATCTACAACTTATGTTAAGCACCAAACAGGTAACCTCTCTCATTTCTTCTTCTAGATGGCTTACCGAAATCACGAGTTGTGAATCTGAGCACACAATATACTTTTAGTTATAAATAATACATTATTAGAATGTGTGTTGGTTATTTATTGTTATGTAACAAACAAGCCCAAAGTTTATGGCCTAAAACAGTGTTTTATTATTTTGCAAAATTTATTAGGTTAGCTCAGCATTTCATCTGCTCCAGGCGCTGTTGGCTGAAATCACTGATGCAGTTGCATTCCACTGGGAGATTGACTGGAGCTAGAATACCCACACGTGCCTGAGAGCTCATGTAGGGTATGGCTGGAATGACTGGTGGTTGGTGGGTCCTTTCTCTCTAACAGAGTAGCAAGGATCTTACATGGTGGTTTAAGGGAGCGAATGACATACTTTTAAAACTCTTAATGGTTAGACTCAGAACTGGCATGGTGTTATTCCACTGCATTCTTGGTCAAAGTAAGTTAAAGCCCAGCCAACCAAGATTCAAGAAGATAAGAGACAGGGTCTACCTCTCAATGGGAACAATTGCATATGCATACAGAATTGGGACATAAGAGGAGTTATTTAAGACCACCTGTGTAGATAACCAACCACTGTCTGCCCTACAGCCATAAAGATGTATGTCCTTCCCATGTGTGCGAAAGTTATCCACCCATCCCCCCCACCAAAGACCTTCAGTCTCATCCCAACGGTGCCTCAACTTCCGGTTCAGAAGCTAGGATTTAACACCAGGTCTGAATGCGGTTAGATGTAGATGATGTGACTCAAGTAAGATTCCTCTTAATCTGGAGACTTTGAAAACCAAGAGTAACAATAAGAACAACAAAAACAAGCCAAGTTATCAGCCCCTCACCCCACACAAATACACCCAACGCAAATGATAAGAACAGAATAACCAATAGACAACTTGCTCAAAAAACCAAGTGCATGTGGTCAGTTCCCCCAACTATGGAATGGGAAATGTTGCTTGATTAGGGCCCAGTTCTGCAGTCTGAGATGAATCCTTAATTCACAGCTCTTCTCTGCTCTAGGTTCTGCCTTCAGGATCATTCTTCTTGCATTAGCAAGGACTCATGCTTACAGCTGAGTAGTTTTTGCATCCTGCTTTCTGTTACTATGTCAGGTTGGGAACCCAGAGGACTCTTGTCATTTTGCACTTTTTATTTTAGTCCAAGCTGGGGATGTTTTGCTAGTATTATTACTTTAAACCTTTGTGGGTTTTCTATGAATCTTACCGTGGTTCCCAAAGCCACATTCATGCTTCTCTCTACTTTGTCAGGCTGAAGTGGGACAGTAAAATTCTTAGATACTTTATTGTCCATTGTGAAGGTCTACTGGTTATACCTTCATCTCTCAGAGATCTTAAAGAGGTTTTGCACCCCTGATTCAAGAGGAGGAGAACATATTCACTCTTTTACTGGGAGGAGTATGTGATGCACATGGTTGGGAGTGGCTAGTGGCTATCTTTGGGAACAATATACTGCAGACCTGAAGAGGACCTCAGAGACCATCTGATCCTACTCATTTTGGACCCAAATCAACCCACTTTAGAGATTAAAAAAACCAATACTGAAAGAGAACAAAAGACTTGACCATAATCATAAAGCAAGTTCTTAACAAAGCAAGAGAGAAATTTCATCTCTTAAAGTTCAGAGCGCGTTCTATTACATTTCCCTCTAAGTTTAGTTAGAAAGAAAAGCTAGCAACACATTATTAGGAATATCAAAGATAAATTATCTTTGAAGTATCTTTTTTCTTACTATTCATCCCACTGTTAGCTTCCTTTAGCATACATAATAGAGTTGATTGTTGGAAAGATATAAAATCAAGAACAGCAATCAGAGCCAAGTGGGAAACGAAGCTCCAATTCCTGTATTTCAGAACATCTAAAGGAAAAAGGAGGCTTCCCAGGTGGCACTAGTGGTAAAGAACCCAACCCGCTGGCCAATGCCAATGCCATGCAAGAGACATAAGAAATGCAGGTTCGATCCCTGGGTCAGGAAGATCCCCTGGAGGAGGAAGTGGCAACCCACTCCAGTATTCTCAACTGGGAGATCTCATGGACAAAGGAGCCTGCTGGGCTACAATCCACGAGGCCGCAAAGAGTCAGACACGACTCAGCAACTAGACAACAACAAGGCTCTTTTATTTTCCATTCATTTAGTTAATTCATGTAACACATGCTCTTTAAGCACTTTCTACATGTTATACTGTACATGCTCCACGCTGGAGAACTGACCTTTGAGACGCTCGATAGGTAGACGTGTGGGCAGCTGAGAGCTGGAAATATAAAAGTCACGAGAACAGAGAAAGCAGCTTTACTTGGGGCAGTTGATCAATGCCTTACAGGAATAAGAGGAGGCAGAAAATCATCAGGGTTTGGTAACAGCAGGCAGGCCCCAAAGATTAGAGGCTGTCCACAGTGGGATGCTGTTAGACTGTAGCCCGAATGATGGGCAGTTGAGGGGAGAGAGGCTCGGGGGAGGTCAGCGACATCACACAGCACTTTGAATTGGAAAAGGAAGCTGCAGAATCAGTAGCTTCATAAGCAAGAGTGGAAAGAAAGAATCACAGTGGTATTCTGTGCCAACCTCAAATCAGAGGCCATTCACCCTGGATGAGAATTTTAAGAGTTTCCAAGCTCTTAGTCAAGATAATGTTAACTCAACCAAGCATCCGTTTGCCTTTCTGTTGTTGTTCTGTACGGTCACAAAATCTGATGATGGGAGCTATCGGAGGGAGGCCACGCAGAGAAAGGCACACGGTCATAAAATCAAGCAATGTCAGTAAAGAGATGTGGGGGGCTGAGGAAGTGGCTGTCCTGAATGCATCATCATTTTCTGTTCGGGTCTTGCCTCACCCTCTAAAAAAGCATTTCAAGTTTGCTTTTACATCTTGTCCTTGTGTTGTAGGACCATTGGCGTGAGGCAGTTGGAACAGAAGTTGTAAAACATGCTTTGGGCAAAGCGAGGATACATTATTTGAAAACATCATTCATTTTGAGATCCTGTAGCATTTCACCAAAATGAACATTAATGATCATTTAGCTGAAAATACACTACCCAGTAAATTAAAAAAACAGAGCCCAATATCCTGTGCCCAGATAGACTTGGGCAGGGTGACTGCTCAGTTTTGCGTCTAACCTCCAACGGCTGGCTACCTGCTTCACCACCGTGGCTCAGACAGAAGGCTGGGGGCCAGACCTGTCATCTTCTGGAAGAGGCAATCGAGCTGCCTAGCAAAGAAAACAGAGGCAGCGAGAAGGCGTGATGCCATGAAATAAATTAGAACGAACATCCCATTTTTATCTCCATGGCAGTCAGCCCATTCCATTCTCTGCATGCTATTTTCATATGTTAACAACAGTTTGGAGAGCTGAGTAGGAGGAGAGGTGGAATGTTTAATGGAATGAGAGTGAGAGAGAGAAAGAAACAGAGAGGAAGAAAAACCCTCGCTGACTATTTATCCAGACCCAGTAAAACCCAGTTGTGTCTGTTGAAACCAAATAGAACTGGAAATTGATTCAGGGGCTCACCATTGAAATGAACAAGGCACTGCCCTCATCCTTCCTGGCCCTGTCTGCTCTCTGTTGAATCTGGCTTCCATTGCAACAGTCTTTATTGAAGGGGAGATGACCCTGGGTTTTCCCCCAGTGGTCTGGTCCAGCTGGGGCCATGGAACTCTGAACCAGGGGCTCGGAACTCTCCTGGAAGGAGAAGGGAGAGGCTTCTCCAAGCTCAGCGGTCCTCCGGTGCTCTCATCCTTCTTATCACGCAAGCTGGTGCAGCACTGCGGAAAGCATGATGCGTATGATGGGCTGGGTGCCAGGCACTGAGATCGCGTTAGAAAATGGCCAGTTTCAATGGCAGATTTTATCCATTAAAACCTATTACTAGTTCCCTCCCAGAGCCCAGCTGGTTCCATTATAGAAAATTGGAGTGAAATGATGTCAGGTTTGTGCCATAAAAATGAATAGGAATCTTGCTTTTCATTATTTTAAATTGCAGATTGTTGCACTGATATGTATTTATTTTTGTCATTTCTCTCTGGCCCTGGTTGAGGGTCTGACCCTTGAATAATGAATAAACAGAAAGACACATGTTGGCACTTGAGCCTCGCCTGTGTCACCCTGGCTTTTCCTTCCATTTGTGACAAATTCAAAAAATGCAGCGCTCTTAAATGGGTTTATAATCTGTACTCTTTAAGCTGTCATTCAATCTCTGTCTCGGAAAATAGGCTATTGAAACTAAGGAGGAAATATTTCATAGAGACCTCAACATAGCAAACTTGTTTCCAGGCTTAGAGGCAGCCCTATGGTAGCTTTAGAATTAAAATAAGAACTTGGAGTAATTGTTGCTTATTGAGATAAAGGAGGTTCATTTGGAAATGCCAAGTTTATTTTAGCAGACTTAAAAATGATGACTTCTTTTGTTTGGGTATAATTGAGTTCTCTAGATGTTGCTTTAAGAGTCAGGATTTTTACAGGATGAATTTCAAAAGTGGGCCAAAGGGCAAAGCAATGGTGAATATAGTAGTAATGACTGTGGATTCATTTTAAAAGTATTTTATTGTCAAAGGGGTTTTATATCTTAAGTGGCTACTGAGATACTTTAAGACCAAAAATATAGTAAGCCCTAGAATTACTAGAGATATCAGAAGCAGTTGAGGTACAGTAGAGATAAGAGAGCTTACACCCCAGGGCATCCTTGATCTTTAGCAAAATGTACAACTCACCAGGGCCATTCAGGTGTCTTTAGGTCACAGGACAATGCAGATGTCAATACAGAATGGACCTTGACTAACCTAGAAGAATGGGACTTAGTGGAGAATGTTTTTGCAGTTGGCTCTCATGCCACCATCTTTTCTGAAAGTTTAGAATAAAATAAAATTAGAAAAGGAAGTAATAAAGATTAAAACTAGTCAATTTTGTCAGATTCACAAAGACATTAAAATCATGGTTTGAAAGTAAAAGTGTTACTCGCTCAGTTGTGTCTGACTCTTTGTGACCCCATGGACTATAGACCACCAGGCTCCTCTGGTCATGGGATTTTCTGGACAAGAATACTGGAGTGGGTTGCCATTTCCTTCTCCAGGGGCTCTTCCTGACCCAGGGATCAAACCTGGGTCTCCCACATTGCAGGCAGACTCTTTATCACCTGAGCAACCAGGGATGCTCTTTTAAACCATACTGAATCCAAGTGTTTAGAATACTGCTTATGTAAAAACTAGTATAAAACTAATGTAAAGAGTACATATATGTCTGTCTACTGATATCATTCCAAATGTCATGGTAAATTGTAGACTTGTGGATTTTAGAAAGAAGTGCATAAAATTGGGGAAAGAGATTATGTTTTGTCTATGATAATGTATACTATGTGTGATAATAAACAATAAAGTAATTTAAAACTCAAAAAAAAAACACAAACCCAAAACCCACTCCAAAAACAGAAGTGAATGAGCTAGAGAATAAAAAGACTATAAATATCAACAAAAATAGGCAAAACAATCCTGATAAAGAAGAAAAAGTGCCCGGGGACTCGGGATTCCAAGTATATTATAAAACTACAGTAAACAAAACAGTATGATACTAGCATGACAGACAGACTAGACAGACACACAGACTAATGAGCCAGAATAGAGAGCCCAGAAATAAATCCTTGCCTGTATGGTCAAATGGTCTTCAATGAGGGTGACAAGGTTACAGGATGGGGAAAGGACAGTCTCTTCAACAAATTATGTTGGGGAAACTCCATGCCCACAAGCAAAAGAATGAATGAACCCTTCTCTGACACCATATGTAAAGATCAACCCAAAACAGATCTAAGACCTAAATATAAAAACCTGATAGAAGGAAACAGAGGAAAGACTTCAGGATGTTGGATTTGGTAATGATTCCTTGCATCTGACATGGGTACACATGACAAAAACAAAAATAAACAAATGGAACGACATCAAATTTTGAAACTTCTGTGTAGCGAAGCAGATTGAGTGAGAAGGCAACCCAAAGAATGGGAGAAAATATTTGCACACCAGATACTTGACAAGGGGTTAATATCCACAGTGTATAAAGAATTTTCACAACTTGACAACAACAACCAAAAAACAAGCAACCTGATTAGAAAATGGACAGATGACAGAATAAATATTTCTCCAAAGAAGATATACAAATGGCCAACAATACATGAAAAGATGCTCAACACCACTAGTCATCAGGGAAATGCAAATCAAAACCACAGTGAGATACCACCTCACCTACATTAAAGGTTACTGACCAAAAAGAAACAATCAAAAGAATCAAATAATGAATGTTGGCAAGGAGGTAAAAAGAATGGAACCCTTATTCATGGTTGGTGGGGATGTAAAATGGTAAAGTTGCTATGGAAAATAGAACTGCAGTTCCTCAAAAGATTAAAAACAACTACCGTGTCACCTGGCAATCTCACTTTTGGGTATAAATCCAAAATAATCGAACACAGAATCTCAAAGAGTTATTTGCGCACACATGTTCATTGCAGCATTATTCAAAATAGCCCCAAAGAGGAATCAGCCTAAATATCTATCAGTGGCTAAATGGATAAAGAAAATGTAATGTATGCATATAATGACATGTCTTTCAGCTTTAAAAAAAAAACTAGGAAATTCTATGATATGTGACAACATGATGAACCTTGAGGACAATAGGCTCAGTGAAATAATCTAGACACGAGAACACAAATTCTGCAACTTCTACTTACATGAGGGTTCTAAAGGAGTCCGGCTCTTAGAAAGTAAAATGGTTATTGACAGAGACCGGGGCAAGGGGGAAAAGGGGGAGTTGTTTACTTGGCATAGAATTTCAGTTTCAGGGACTTCCCTGGTGGTCCAGTGGTTAAGAATCCACCTGCCAATGTAGGGGGCATGAGTTTGATCCCTGGCCTGAGCCCATGAGCCAAAACTACTGAAGCTTTGCACCTAGAGCCTGTCCTCCAAAACAAGAGAAGCCACTGCAATGAGAAGCCTCCACGCTGCGAGGAAGAGTAGCCCCCACTCACCACAACTAGAGAAAGCCCTCACAGCAACGAGGACCCAGCACAGCCAAAAATGAATAAATTTAAAAGTTTCTAGAAAAAGAGTTTCAGTTTTGCAAGAGGAAAAAAAAAATCCTAGCTCTGTTATACAACAAGGTTCATGTAATTAACAATAACTATACTGTACACTTAAAAATGGTTGATGGAAAATGTTATGTTTATTTAACACAATAAAAAGTTGGCTTTGATTTGTTTGAGGTGATTATGATTGCTATTGTTTTAGTCACTAAGTCACGTCCAACTCTTTGAGACTCCATGGATGGTAGCCCGCCAGGATCCTCTGTCCATGGGATTCTCCAGGCAAGAATACTGGAGTTGGTTGTCGTTTCTTCCTCTTCTCAACCCATGGATTGAACCTTGCATCGGCAAGTGGATTTTTACCACTGAGTCACTAGGGAAGGCCTGTCCTCTAATAAACTCACTCCTCCAACAACAGATCCCTTGAAAATTGTTTTCTTAGCCTTTTGAGACCTTAACGAGATATCTTCATTGAAAATATCTGAGAAACAGAGAATGAACAGGCAGTTAAACTTGGCCATATGAAGTTAGACCCACAGAACCTTTAGATCGAGAAGCTGCTTGGAAACTCAGAGGTTCAATGTCATAAAACATATGAGTCCCATGGAGATAAAAGACTCTCTCCTATCTCCCTCGGTCATAAACTACAGAAGGAAGGATGCTGGAGACAGTACAATTTTGAGAATGTATCGCAAAATACCTTAATGCTAAATTCAAAAGAACCCTGGTTCTTAGTGTGGGATATAAGTCTGCCTCCAGTTAGGGGAAAAGTTATTCTGTTGTCTGCCTCTCTGGGAGCTATGAGAGGTGACTTAGAGACAGTCAAGTTCAGAAGAGAGCATTCTGATTGCCTAGGAACTAGGTATATCACGTTTCTCTCCTCCACCCAGCACCTTGGTCTCTAAGCATTGGTAGAATGAAGGAGAATGAGCTCCTAGGAGTCTTTAGAGTTCAGAGAGGATCCGAAGTGGAAAAGTGGCTGAGATAATGAAAAGAACTTGAGTTTGACTGAATGTCCTTCTGAGAGAGCCTCAGATTTTTATAACCAGACTGGATTGCAGAATTCATTGGACTGGACTAACATCTGAGTGGGCAAGAGATGGAAAATGTGATGCCTTTTTTTTTCAGTGGTTCATGTTTCAGAACAGAATGTGCAGCTGTGAGAATAAAGCTGTGTTTCGAGATGGCGGAGAAGAGATTCTTCATCCAGGCTGACAATTATGATGATTTTCTTATTATAAAAATAATATATCTTTCCTGCAGAAAATACACTTTGTCATGGCTCTTGATTTTTCTATATATTTGGCCGTTCATTTCAGCTTATTTGGGGAATTAAATAGAGAAGATGGGGGGGTCTGTTGTTTAATCCCTCTGTTGTGTCCAACTCTTTGCAACCCCAAGGATTATAGCCTGCCTGGTTCCTCTGTCCATGGGATTTCCCAGGCAACAGTACTGGAGTGGGTTGCCATTTCCTTCTCCAGTTGATCTTTCTGACCCAGAGATCAAACCCGTTTCCTGCCTCACACGGGCTTATTACCGTCTGAGCTACATAAGATGACTTTCACTGCTATATTGAGCCTGTGTGCACAAGTAAGATTGCCTTGATTTTTGGTGATTAAGAGAATCAAAAGGTGTTTCTAAAAATTTATTCATTTATTTTTGGCTGCCCTGGCTCTTTGTTGATGCGCCAAGGCTTTCTCTAGTTGTGGGGAGTGGGGGCTACTCTTCACTGCGGTGCGTGGGCTTCTCATTGCAGTGGCTTCTCTTGTTGCAGAGCACAGACTCTAGGCACTGGGCTTCAGTCGTTGTGGTTCACCTGTTCAGTCGCTCTGCAGCATGTGGGGTCTTCCAGGACCACGGATCAAACTGTGTCCCATGCGCTGGCCGGCGGATTCTTATCCACTGCCTTACCAAGGAAGTCCTCAAAATGTAATTTTTGAGGAGATCCATTAGGGGACACTACCTACGTGGAAACTAGAGAAGGAGCAGGTATTGACTGTGTTCACCATAGGAGGGCAGAGCATTTCTTTAGAAGTGCTCCATGGAACCCTTCTGAATTCCCTATGGGGAGAAGACATGGCAACTTTTCTTGGACGAATTCTCATACTTGGAGCTTGATGAACTAAGGATGATGAAGACTCTTTAGGGATGTTTCAGCTAATTCCTTCTATTCAGTGATGGCACATAAGTGGATCGTGTCATCATAGAAAGGATGACTCAGAAGGCCAGCAAGTCACAGAAAGATTAATAATACCCTGGAGTCCAAAGGTTTTGGATAGCCTGACTGGCATAAGAGTACATGGTGTTCTGAGCCCTTACTGTATTCAAGGAAAACGCATTGATCTAAAATGCCTCATTTAATCCTCACAAGAACCCTACTGCTACCTATGAAATGCTTTCATTTCATAGAGGAGTAAATCAAGGCTTCAAGTTGTTTAATAACTTTCTCAAAGCCTCTGAATAAGTGAGTAACAATTCAGCCCAATAACTTTGCTCTTAATGAGTTTTTTTTAATACTTGGCTGTGCTATGTGTAGTCTGGAATGTGATTTTGCTGTCAGATCATATTTTAATCTAGAAGCAAAGTTATATCCCCCAGAGATCTGGATGGTTATAAATGCAGATTTTAGAATAAATCCAGATTTTTAAATAAATCCAGATTCAGGAAGGGAGTTTCCTATTGCATAGTTTTGTGTCAAGCAAAGAAGGCATAAAGTAGTTTTTAGTTTTCAGGTATCTATCTAATGATAATAAGTACCAGGAGGAAGGGCTTCCTTGGTGGCTCAGATGGTAAAGAATCTGCCTGCAATGCAGGAGACCCCCTCCTCCCATCTTGAATTATTTCTTTAAGATAGAATTTTCAGAACCAGAATTTAGGAATAATGTTAATGTGTAGCCTTAATATTTTTTACAGTTATTTCTCAAATGTTGGAACCAATTAATATCCTCACTAGTGTACATGAAGATATAGAAAGAAAAGAAAGTGAAGTCACTCAGTCGTGTTCAACTCTTTGCGACCCCATGGACTGTAGCCTGCCAGGCTTATCTGTCCATGGGATACTCCAGGCAAGAATACTGGAGTGGGTTGCCATTTCCTTCTCCAGGGGATCTTTCCAACCCAGGGATCGAACCTGGGTCTCCCGCATTGCAGGCAGACGCTTTATCCTCTGAGCCACCAGGGAAGCCCCTGTGAAGCATCCATAGGAAGATGTGGATGGCATTAAATATTTACTAACATTTGGATCACAATTTTTGTATCTTTGCTAATTTTGCTACTTTTTGAAACAACAAAAAAAGTGGCCTCTTACTTTGTGGTACATTTCCACCCACCCCCACCCCCATTTCTGGTGTGGCTGTTCATTGTTTTCAAATTTATTTGTATTTTTTGTCTTGTGGGAGAATGTAAGTGTTTTTAAAATTTTTTAAATCTAATCTGTAGAAGATAATTACATAGTAAGGACATTGTCATATTTGTTGCAAAAATATTAATAATAAATTTAACTAAAAACTGGAGAGTGCCTTAGAGAAGCCTTAATACTGAAATAGCAGGTTAGAAGAAGTGAAGTCTGTACCTGCAAGAAATAAACATCTCTGCTGTCAGTTTACTCTATTTGCCTAATTTTCCAGATTTTATCTCATGTGTATATGGCTTTCTCCTCACCTCCTCCCCATCCTCCATTTTTGAGGTGTGACTCCTCCTGTAAGGGGGATTTAAAGTATAAACACATGGCGATCACCTTTGATCCCATCTTCATCTCTCTTTCTTCCCCCTCAAGACTCCTTTTACACATTAAGTATCAGAACATGCACAGGACAGGCCTGTGAACCATCTGCCACCAGAGAGAGAGCATTTGAGAAGAAGTCATGTGTAGATAGAGGCTGTCTCCTGTCTTAAATGAGCACATCTTAGATTCTGTCTACAGAATCAACCAGAGACTAAGCTCAATGTCCAGGCCATTTAAGTGCATAAAATTAGCATTGTGTGGTTGAAGAATGCCCCCGAAGGGACTAGGAGGAGCCTCTCTCCATGAATATCTCAGTGGAATATTTTATATGGAATGGAGGGGAAGTGCAGATCATACCATTAAGCAAGCAGAATGCTAAAGACAGTGACATAAAATATTTGTACAAAATCTGTTTTACATGGCCGTATTCTGCCACGTGAAAAAGCTACCTGCTCATTCATTCATTCATTATTCATTCATTCAACACACAGACACACATACACAGCACTTCCTGTGCAGGCAATTGCAGGTATGTGCAGGGGTAGATCAAAGGCATGGTTCCTATTGCAGCTCACAGTTTAATAGAGGAGACCAGACAAGTAAATAAATATTGGTGCACTATAACCTTAATGGGGATTCCCTGGTGACTCAGACGGTAAAGAATCTGTCTGCAGTGCAGGAGACCAAGGTTCGATCCCTGGATCAGGAAGATCCCCTGGAGGAGAAAATGGCAACCCATCCCACTATTCTTGCCTAGAGAATTCCATGGATAGAGAAGCCTGGAGGTCTACAGTCCATGGGGTTGCAAAGACTTGGACACGACCGAGTGACTAACACATGAACATAACACGTATAATCTTAATGATGACCTTTGCAACCTAACAGAGCTCAATTAGAACCCTAGCCTGGGGGACCTCCCTGGTGGTCCAGTGGTTACAAATACACCTTGCAATACAGGGGACATGGGTTTGATCCCTGGTCAGAGAACTAAGATCCCACAGGCTGTGGAGCCGCTAAGTTCACTCGCCACAACTACTGAGCCTGAGTGCCACAACGAAGGAGTCCAGGAGGCCTAAGGAAAGATCCTGCACGCCATAACTAAGACCTGAGGCAGACAGATAGATAGATACTTTTTAAAAAAGAATCCTAGCCTGGGAAACTCACTGACTCTGTGATCTTGGGCTTAAATTTTCTGAGACTTCAATTCATCATTTGTGATATGTGGATAACAACATCTATCATTAAGGAGTTTCCACCAGGATTAAATGCATAATAGCAACTTCAGGGACTGTATTCAAAAGGCACTTAAAAGATGATTGAAAACCAAGTTATGTCCAAAGTACAATGGTAATTCAGAAAGGATGCTCAACAAGAAAAATCATCCCAAAGAGAGGATATTTAAACTGGATTTTGAGGGAAATATAAGAGTTTGCTAAGTAGGTAAGGCAGAGAGGCAAAACTGCAGACTAGAGAGATGAGCATGCACATTATCAGAGAAGTACAAAACTACAACCAACTTGGGCCAATATTTGAAAGGAGGCATCTGGTGAAGGTAGAAAGTCACCAGGGGAGCGGCTGATTTGGTGTTAGGTGGCTTCACATAGGGTAATGGTCCATGAACTAGCCCATTAGGTTGAGCAAGCCTAGGCACTCTATTTTTGTCAGTGTACTGTCACAGGCTAACATCTTCAGAGACTCACATTAGCCCAACTCCTGATAGACTGAGGTATAACCAGAAAGCCTATGTAACTTTTCATTGAGAATTCTAACTAATAGTAAGGACAGGGTGCTTACATCAGCATACCAGCACCTTGTGTCCCTATACAAAAGCACAGAAAGTGGCTTCTCAGCTAAGATAGCCTGAGGTACACTTCTTCCTAATAAGCAGGGTCTAAGAGATGTTAGTATCCTCTCTCTCTCCTGGACAGACATGTCACCAAGGTCAAAGAATGCCTCCCTGAATCTTTGCCATGCTGATTAATGACTGCCCCTTCTGGTTGAAAATAGAACCCAAACTCCTTAAGATTGTCAAGCCATTCATTAGCTGTTGTTGTTCAGTCACTCAATCATGTCCAACTCTTTGCAACCCCACGGATTGCAGCACACTAGGCTTCTCTGTCCTTGCCTGTCTCCTGGAGTTTCCTCAAACTCATTTCCATTGAGCTGGTGATGCCATCCAACCATCTCATCCTCTGTCATCCCCTTCTCCTTCTGCCCCCAATCTTTCCCAGCATCAGGGTCTTTTCTAGTGAGATGGCTCTTTGCATCAGGTAGCAAAAGTATTGGAGCTTCAGCATTAACTCTTCCAGTGAACATTCAAGGTTGATTTCCCTTAGGATTGACTGGTTTGATCACCTTGCAGTCCAAGGGACTCTCAAGAGTCTTCTCCAGCACCACAATTTGAAAGCATCAATTCTTTGGCACTCAGCATTCTTTATGGTCTAACTTGCACATCCATACATGACTACTGGAAAAAGCATATCTTTGACTGTACGAATCTTTGCCCACAAAATAATGTCTCTGTTTTATAATATGCTGTCTAGGTTTGTCATAGCTTTTCTTCCAGGGAGCAAGCGTCTTTTGATTTTGTTTAGACATTCATTCAGGTGATGGTTATGTCTTGCTTGCATCTCAAGGACAGTCAGTACCCTGCAGATGAGCCTCTGTGTCTTTGTTCTAAGCCTTGTGCATCACTGAATGTACACTTACTGGAACAGTGTCTGTCCACATTGGCACTCAGCAAATATGCCTAACAAATGAACAAGTAATCACATTCACTCCACACTGATTTTATACCAAAACTTTCAGAAGGCTATCTTTTGGCTAGCTGGGGTGACCTCATTCTTGACCTCTTTTCCTCCATATACCTTCTATAACCTGCTGGACCTAGAATTTAGAGAATATGAGGGTGGGGAGACTGATGGCAGAGGGAGGGCGAGAAGGTTAGGTATACAGACTCCTGTATTGTAAGCCAAGGAATGACCATCAGAGGCCTAAGCTTATTGTTCCTTCCTGGTCTTAACAGAAACAACTATCTTTTTTTCTGTGTTCAGTAGTTCTAGCTTCTGTAACAGTTAAACTCTGAATTGTAGAGTTTTTAACATTATTAAGTTGGATTTTCACTCACTCCTAATCCAGGGTGTGTGTTTGGAGGGTGTCTTCCATGCAGTGATTGAGGATCCAAGCTCTTTCCATTACGCTTTCCCACCCTTGAGAGCAGTAGCTGTTGTTGTTCAGTTGCTAAGTTATGTCTGACTCTTTGCAACCCCATGGACTGCAACACTCCAGGCTTCCCCATCCTTCTCTACCTCCTGGAGTTTGCTCAAACTCTTGTCCATTGAGTTGGTGATGCCATCCAACCATCTCATCCTCTGTCAACCCCTTCTCCTGCCCTCAATCTTTCCCAGCATCAGGATCTTTTCCAGTGAGTTGGCTCTTTGCATCAGGTGGCCAAAGTATTGGAGCTTCAGCATCAGTCTTTCCAGTGAATATTCAGGGTTGATTTCCTTTAGGATTGACTGGTTTGATCTTCTCTCAGTCCAAGGGGCTCTCAAGAGTCTTCTCCAGCACCATAGTTCAAAAGCAGCAATTTTTTGCCACTCAGCCTCCTTTATGGTCCGATTCTCACATCCATACATGACTACTGGAAAAAGCATTGTTTTGACTATGTGAATCTTTGTCCACAAAATGATGTCTCTGCTTTTTAGTATGTTGTCTAGGTTCATCATAGCTTTTCTTCCAAGGAGCAAGCGTCTTTTATTTTCATGGCTGCAGTCACCAACTGCAGTGATTTTGGAGCCCAAGAAAATAAAATCTGCCACTGAATCCAAGCTTTTCCCATCTACACTCTGCCACCCTTGAGAGAAGTACTTATTTATATATATACATTAAAAATTCCCAGTCCAGTGGCATCAGTACTATGCAGCACATGTATCAAATACTCATTCCTGGGTCCTCAAGCAGATTCTCTTGGGATGGGGCCCGGCCATCTGTGTGTTAACAAACCATCCTGGTGATTGTGATAAACACTAATGATTTAGAACCACACTGCCAAAGGAAGGGGCTTCTCTGGTGGCTCAGATGTTAAAGAACCTGCCTGCAATGCAAGAGACCCCAGTTCAATCCCTGGGTCGGGAAGATCCCCTGGAGAAGGAAATGGCAGCCCACTCCAGTATTCTTGCCTGGAGAATCCCATGGACAGAGGAGCCTGATGAGCTACAGTCCTTGGGTTGCAAAGAGTCGGACACAACTGAGCAACGAAGCACGCACGCCAAAGGAAGGTGGCGTAATTTTGGTGACTCGAGCTGGAATTTGTTCTGAGGAGATAACGTTGCTATGAGAAGTTAGAGGCAGTAGGAATGGTAACTGTGTCATTATTTAACAATTTTTGTGTGTTCCTACTGTGTATCAGACCCCATGTTAGGCACTGTAGATACACTGATAACCCTGTTGGTGATCTATTACTCTTCTCCTTCAGATACTTTGGATTAAATAGGCTTTCATTGGCTTCCCTGGGCACTTAGACTGTTATCCAATTAATAGATGTTCAGGCAATGAATAGATATTTATCAAAAGAAAATGATGAATGATGAGTGAGTCATTTTGCCCTCTTGGGATACTGATTTCTCACCTTGGAAAAGAGGGCACTGGATTGCCAAATTAATCCCTTGGGTGCCTTTCAGATGTATTCTAACAAAACACATCTCTAATATTTGGGAGGAAATCCCCTTGGTGGGTAGACTTCTTGGCTCTTGCTGCTGCCTAGAGTCACAGACAGTGTTTAAAGGAATATTCTGGGGACTTCCTTGGTGGTCCAGTGGTTAAGAATTCGCCTTCCATTGCAGAGGACGTGGGTTCAATCCCTGGGCGGGGAACCAAGATTCCATACGCCAAGTGACATCTAAGTCAGAGCGCCACAACTAGAGAGAAGCCTGGATGCTGCAACCAAGAACCATCACATGCCCGTGAAAATCCCACATGCTGTAACTAAGATCCCACACAGCCAAAAAATAAAATAAATAAACAGAGATTCACAAATTAAAATAATTCTTAAAAAAAAGAAAAAGAGAATGTTCTGGTTCAAAGCCCATCCACCACGATAGGGGATTTCCTAGTTTAAGATAATCGTAATAAGGTTAACGGTAATAATAACTAAAGTTGACAATCAGTGGTCACTGCCTAAGAAGCAGGCATTTTACATGCATTATTTTACAGAGTCGTCACAATCTCTGCGGTAGTTACTACGGTTTATCTATCATAGAGATCAGGTTACCAAGATTGAGACGTTCAACAAATTGACAAAAGTCACGCATGTAGTCAGTGATTGGGATTCCAGTTCAGGCTTTGTGTGTTTCTAAAGCCTGGGTGCTTAACTTCTAGCTTAAACTATGAAACCCACTTTAAGCTTATGACAATGGAAGTAAACCCAGAGGCTATGGTGGGAAGGAACTGGATTAGAGTGGGAAGAATGTTCTTTATTAAAGCTTCTGTAGCATATTGAGAGCAGATGCGAGGAGTAGGGAGAGAGAGAGAGAGGCCCTTTGGCAAAGTTTCGCAGGAAGAATGGAGTTTCTATACCCGTCGGAGCCAGGTTCAGGCATTTACGTGCCCAGCCTACAGACTATATGGCTTTGGACAAATCAATTAACCCTTGTGAGCTTTACAAGCATGTGGTCTGTAAAAGAAGGGTGATGCCTTTAATGACTGTCTCACATGGCCATTAGGAAGGTCCAATGAAAATAATATGGTGCACATAAAAATGGTACCCGTGGACAGTGTTCTTAGAAAGTAGGGCCGTGTTCCAGACCTTCACGCAAGCCACGGATATTGTCAGGGCAGGTTGGAAAAGGAGATACTGGAGGCGGGCTTGAGAATTTGTACAAATTCCATGGAGAGATGAGAAAAGAGCAGTCACTGCAGAGAAAGCCTAGCTTGGGCAGAGACGTGGAGGCGTGTAGCAACATGATGTGTCTGGCAAGCAGAAACTGACTCGCTTTGGTGGGAGAATGAAATGCAGCTGGGGATGAGCAGGAACTAGGGACAGAGACAAACAAGGCATAGCGATGCTTCTGATAGTTCCCCCAAGAATGAAGTACCAGTGTGCTTACACTGAAATGAAAACAAAAACAAAATTTTTTTAAATAACATATATATTTTGACCGTACCATGCATCATGTGGGATCTTAGTTCCCCAACCAGGGGTCAAACCCACATCCCCTGCAGTAGAAGCTCAGAGTTTTAACCACTGGGCCACCAGGGAAGTTCCCCAAACAAAAACATTGCTGAAGTGTAAGTGAGAAAATGTTTTGTGCAAATCCTTTGCAAGCTCCAGGGCACCAGTCCAAACATTAGTTATTGCTTCTGCTACCGGTATTGTCAAGTTATGGCAACCTGGGGCCTCAGCATCCTTGAAAGACTGCGTGTCATTTCAAACTGTCACAGGAAATGCTAAAAGGGGGCGGGGGGTGGAAAGGATCTAAGGGGAGGAGGGAAGCCATCTCCCTCCAAATTGAGGATGATTTATTACCGTGAGTAATCAATAGTAGTAGGTCCACATCAATTTTATATCTAATTTAAAATTTTGAGGTCTCAATGTGCTCATTAAAGAATATAATGGATTTACATATTTTAATTATGTTTTATGGATTGTGAACATAATGTAATTAAGAGACTTTTCAGGAGGCATGATGAATGAACAGGGTGGCCCAGCATATGGCTGGAGACGCCACGCTGAGTGAACTCGGGTGAAGTGGAGACCAGCCCAAGGGCTGATGGCCCGGGTCAGAGCATCAGGACGGTATTCACAGTGATGGGAGCCTAGTGATGCTCCCTCTCTGGCCCCTCTCGTGTCTGTCTGCCCCTCCATACCTTCTCTGCTGCTGTCTGAATTTATGGCTCTATCACCTCTTTTATTTTTTTAAAAATATGGTTTAAAAAAAAAAACCCAGACATCCCTTGTGGTCCAGTGGTTAGGAATCTGCCTGTCAATGGGACATGGGTTCTATCCCTGGTTGGGAAAGATCCCACATGCCAGCTAAGGCTGTACATCACAACTACTGAAACCTGTGAGCCCCGGGAGCCTGCAAGCTGCAATAAGAGAAAGCCCGCAAGGAAGACCCAGCACAGTCAAAACTAAGATAAAGGGAAAAAAATTTTTAAAAGCCCTATGTAACATAGAACTCTTGGACAACAAGGAGATCAAACCAGTCAATCCTAAAAGAAATCAACTCTGAATATTCACTGAAAAGACTGATGCTGAAGCTGAAGCTCCAACATTTAGGCCACCTGATTCAAAAAGCTAATTCACTGCAAAAGACCCTGATGCTGGGAAAGATTGAGGGCAAGAGGAGAAGGGCACGACAGAGGATGAGATGGCTGGATGGCAACACTGACTCAGTGGACATGAATTTGAGCAAACTCCGGGAGTTGGTGAAGGAAAGGGAAGCCTGGCGTGCTGCAGTCCACGGTGTCGCAAAGAGTCAGACACACTTAGCCACTGAACAAGCAACAACATAGAACCCACCATCCCAACCATTTCTAAGTGTACAGGCGGTGGTGGTAAGTATATCCACATCATTGGGCCACAGATCTCCAGAAGTTTTTTCATCTTGCAAAACTGAAACTCTGTGCCCATTAAGCAAAAAACCCTTGTTCACCCCTCCCTCCAGCCCCTGGCACTCACCCTGCGACTTTCTGTCTATGCACTTGACTATTCTAGGTGCTTCGGGTAAGTGGAGTTACTCAGTATTTGTGTTTTTGTGTGTGACTTGCTTATTTCACTCAGGACCCTGTCCTCAAGGTTCACCGATGTTGTAGCAACTGACAGGATACCCTTCCTTTTCAAGGCTGAGTAATTTTTATTCGTTGTATGTATATGCCATATTTTCTTTATCCATTCATTTCTTTCTTTTGTCTGCTGTGCCCCAAAGTGCATGCACGATCTTACTTCCCCAACCAGGGATCAAACCCCTGCCCCCTGCTGTGGAATCTCAGTTTTAATCAAGGAACTGCCAGGGAAGTCAATATCCATTTATCCTTCTGGGGACGTTTAATAGCACAGTTCTCTGCATGGTTATTATGCCTCTCAACTTGCCCCCAGCCTCTATCTCAGGGGGACTCACATCAGCCCACAGAGGGCCTTTCTAGGATGGCCACGTCACTCCCCGATTTAAAATCTGTTGATGGTTGCCACTCTTTAGCGTGGTTTATGCTGCTCTCTGGCTTCCCCTGTGGCTGAGTGGTAAGTAAAGAATCTGCCTGCAATGCAGGAGCCACAGGAGATGTGGGTTTGATCCCTGGGTCAGGAAGATCCCCTGGAGAAGGGCATGGCAACCCACCACAGGATTCTAGCCTGGAGAATCCCATGGACAGGAAAGCCTGGCGGGCTATAGTACATAGGGTTGTAAATAGTCATAGTCAGACACGACTGAAGCAACTTACCATGCACGCACGTGCGCATGCTGCTCTCGCCATCTGGCCCCTTTGCCTGCAGTTCTGACCCCCTTGAGCCACGCAGTCCCCCTGTCCAGGCTCAGCCACCTCTACCCAACATTCATCATTTTCATCCTCATTTGCACCTTCATACTTTTGCACATCTGATATCTGTGCCTGCAATGACTGAGTCCACCACCTGTGAGGCCCTTCTGGATTCACCAACTTCTAGGTCATCTCCTAACCAAACCGAGAGGAGTCTAGGACAGGGGTTGGTCAACTATGGCCAATGGGCCAATCTGGCTCTCTGCCTGTTTTTATAAAGTTTTGTTGGGACCCAACCACGCCCAGTATTTCATTGTTTATGCATTATCTGCAGCTGCTCTCCCACCATAAATCAAAGCCCTTTTTCCTTTTACCTTAAAATTTTTTTTTTTTTGGCTGCACCCCATGGCATGTGGAATCTTTGTTCCCCAGTCAGGGATCGTACCCACATCCCTTGCGGTGCAAACATAGAGTCTTAACTGCAGGACTGCCAGGGACATTCCCAATTTAAACCTCTTTAAAGAAAACATTTGCTGACCCCTGCTCCAGGCCATCTCTTGTGTTCAAATCCATCTTTGTTATTTCCTACCTATGACCTTGGGTAAGTCAACATTTCTGATATGGGATAATGGTGATAATAATTTATAGCTTTGCTTATTATTATTACTACCACTTTTCAGCTGTATTGTGAAGACTGAGCTAATATCTATATAGCCCTTGGCACACAATTACCAGCATGGCTGTTAAGGCCATGAAGGCATCTATTTTGGTTTGTAGTCAAAAACAGACCCAGCACAATCCCAGGCAGTGGCTTCAGCCCAGACTTTTCTTCTCCCGAAGGCAACGTGGCAAGTACAGAGTGTGAGCTTTGGGATTTAAAAATTAGGGTCCAAAATTCAGATCACACCTATTTTTAAAGTGAACTTGGGCACTTTCCTTGTGACTCAGATGGTAAAGAAACTGCCTGCAATGTGGGAGACCCAGTTTCGATCCCTGGGGCGGGCAGATCCCCTGGAGAAAGGCATGGCAACCCACACCAGTATTCTTGCCTGGAGAATTCCATGGACAGAGGAGCCCGGAAGGCTATGGTCTGTAGGGTTTTAAAGAGTTTGACAAGACTGAAGCAACTGAACGCGTCCATTATGGGTGAAAAGCCTACCACACAGGGCAGCAGAAAGCAGACACTCCGAAGAGGGCTCTTCCTTTCTCCCTCCTCCCATCTGCTTTCTAAGGCTGAAATTCACAATTCACGGCTCTCTGATCACCTGCTTGCCTCAATTATCTTTACGACATCCTTCTGCCTTTGGAATGAATCCTGAATGGGCTCTTGGGCTATGCCCTGAGAGTGCTCCCTCTACCCCACAGTCCTGTGCATTTCACTGTTGCTTCTCTCTGGGAATCATCTAGTCATTTATATTGACCTGCAGAATCTTAGCCATTTCCCTTCGTGCCAATTACTATTGACCTCTAGGGGGAGCTCAAGACTTCATCATTCTTACTGGCCTGTGTCAAAGGCAAAGATAACTGAGTCAGAGTCAGCTAACAAACTTGTAAATACCTTTTGAATGAAGGGAGAGATGCAAGGCGGGGTGGATGTCAGGGAAGAGGATAAAGCTTGGCTTCTGAAGGCTTTTTCTCAGTTAAAATTGTATGTTTTGGGGATTTTCTTTTCTTTGTTTCATGTTTGGCTCTGGGGGCACTCATTTGAAGGTGTTCTTCTACTTGGATGGAGGCATATCCACCCTTTATCCTGCTCCCGTTCCTCATTGGAAAGATGGGTGCTAAAGAACAGCCTGGTGAGCATGGGTGCTCAGGCTACTAGCTACTCCAAACTGTGTGCAGAAACTCTCCCAGCCCAGAAACGTTTCCTTCCTTTTCTTTGCCTCAGATCATCTTTAGCATGGGAGGTCTTGTGAGCCAGAAGTGGCATCTTACAGAAAAGAGAACAAGTTGGCCATTGAGCCTTGGGTCCTTGTTCAATTTGAGCAAAAACATCCTGTAATACAGAAACTGTCTAATCCAGTTTATCTGGTGGCTATGCTGGTGTTTGAGAACATAAGTTCCAAGTAGAAATAAAATGTTTTATAGAGCCTGGCATTTTCTTCTGTCTCCTGAGGATTACTTAAGCCATGGTTCTTGGTTGGTCAAGGACATAGGGTACTGACCTCTTAGCTCACTCATACTTTTTGTTGTCTCTCACTATCTTGGAAGAAAACAAAACAATGGTTCTATGGAGGGGGGATCATTGTCACAAGGGCACCAGGGAAACAGGTAAAGTCAGAACTGGGTTTTGAGTGGGAAGAGGGGGTTGTCAAGTGGAAGGTAGGGGAGAATCATCCCACCACATGGGAACAGCAGGAACACAGGTGGGAGTTGTGATGAAGACTGGGACAAGATGTATTGATGCAAAAGACGATTGCCCCTTGGGGTCTAAAGGAGTCATGGGAGATAAAGCTAGAATGGAATGGTTTTCACATCATGGTAAGGGTGGTATTCATCCTTTCAACAAGTAGTTTTTGAGCATCTATCATGTATAATGGGGGCTTTCCTGGTGGCTCAGCCATAAAGAGTCAGCCTGCAATGCAGGAGATGCAGGAGACTTGGGTTTGATCCCTGGGTTGGGAAGATCCCCTGGAGGAGGGCATTGAAACCCACACCAGTATTTTTGCCTGGAGAATCCCATGGACAGAGGAGCCTGGCGGGCTATAGTTCATAGACTGCATAGCATTGCCTTCAGGTTGGACGATACTGAAGTGACTGAGCACCCACGCATCAGGTATAATGTTCTAGGGGCTGTGAGTATCTGAGTAAGCGGGCTCATTCTTTGCCTCCAAGGAGCGTGAATTCTCCTATACAGTCTGTGGGTGATTGCACCCATCCTAGGGTATTGAGGAGCAATTAGAGACAATGTGAAGTCAAATGGTTATGTGATCAGAACTCTGGTTCATAAACATTGCTGATGTTGGTGGAAAGGATGGACTGGAAGAGGGTAGAGGTTCAGATGTGGGAGTCAGGAGGGAATTGCAGAGCCAGGAAGAGGAGCTGGAAAGAGGGGTGTAAGAAGTAGCACTCAGGGACTTCCCTGGTGGTCCAGTGGTTTAGACTCAGTGTTTACCATGCAGGGGGCACAGGTTCAATCCCTGGCCGGGGAACTAAGATCCCACATGCCACGTGATGTGGCCAAAAAATAAAACAGAATCACACTGCTCAAAAATTTTAAAAAACAATAACAATTTAAATTTTTTAAACAAAAGAGGTAGCACTCAGAGAAGGGGGAGCAGGGCTGAGAGTCTGTGGGGGGCAAACGGAGGGAAGGAAGCTTCACGGAAGGAGTGGCAGAAGGTAGCAGATTCCATGGAGAGAGCTGATCCAGAGACAGGTGGGAAAGACATTGGTGGCTGAGCCGGTGACGACGTCATCATTCTTGAGGGGGCAAAGGCCTTATTGCCGCAGACTGAGGAATTGGGGAAATGAGGGTAACAGGGACCCTGGAGAGCTATGTCTTCAAGAAGCTGGGTAAGGAAGGGAGGGGGGTTTAGGCTGGTGGCTGGGGCAACAGGAAGAAGTAAAGGCAGAATTTCTTTTTTTAATGGAAAGTGATGTGGAAAGCGCTGCCTTTAATTGAAAGCATTGCCTTGCTGATGAAGCCTGCTCAGTGTCACCAAGTGGAAGTGTTAATCAAAACATTTGTTTTCTCGAGTAGGTCTGCTCCATGGCTGGCAGCAGCAGTCAGAGCAAGGTTCTCAGGGGACATCTTGCTCTCCTGTCTAAGGTGTTATGATATGTGGCAAGAATATCTGTAAGCACTGTGATATCTGGGGAGTTGGATACGCTCTCTGAAAAAAATATTTGTTATGCAGAAGGATGGTCTTTATCACTAAAGGAAATCAAGACAGATGGAAACCCCGCTTCTTGACTTTCATGGTCATCTAAATATCTTCCTTGTATTATGTGACAGTGGGCCAGTACTTACTCTGAGTCTTAATGACCTTATTTAGACAACAGCAACAATATGTCTCTAATACTTTGGCCACCTATTTCAAATAGCCAAATTATTGGAAAAGACCCTGGTGCTGGGAAAGATTGAGGGCAAGAGGAGAAGAGGGGCAAAGAGGATGGGATGGTTAGATGGCATCACGGACTCAATGGACATGAGTTTGAGCAAACTCTAGGAGATAGTGAAGGACAGGGAAGCCTGGCGTGCTGCAGTCCATGAGGTCGCAAAGAGTCAGCATGACTTACTGACCGAACAACAGCAGCAACAGTGTGTTATCACAGGATATTCTGGAGACTCAAATTCTGCACCATTAATTTTCTTGGAACCAGCACAGTTAGAGACACTCAATAACCATTAGCCCTCTCTTCCCCACACCCTCCTGGCATGTGATTGCCATGCATTTGATGACTTGGCCTGAGCCAACTCCCTTAACAAATGTTTCCACCTTAGATTGAAATTAATTCAAAGACAGAGACCAGGAACGCATCCTGTAAGGGACTAAGAAAATGGCATTAATTTTGTAAATTAATAAATATGCAAATGGAAGCTTTGTATGGAATCGGCTATATAAGCAGGAAGTAAATTGTGTTGTAAATTATGCATTGCCATATGGAGCGGATCCCCTTGACTTAGCATGCAAGGCAGGGAATGCTGGAGCGGACCCTGCCGTAATGGTTTCTGAGAGTGACTGGTGTGCTGGTCCAACAGCAGCCTCGGGTGCTGAGTCACTCGGCTGGCTCCGGGGTCGGGGAGAGGCAGTGGAAGCCCCTCGGTGAGCAGGCTGCTGCCCTGATCTAGGGACGAGAATGATCTAGGGATGACCACCCTGCTGCCATCAAGAGGGTGGGCAACCTTGAGCTTCTGGGGGACAGCCCCCGGTGTACCAAGCACTCTGCCCGAGGTTACAGGCTGGGAGGGCTTTCCTGGGCTGCCAGAGCCTTGGCTAATGGCACCACGGTCCCAACTCTGAGGCAGGTGTGACTGGCCTGGGGAGACGTGCCTGGTTGCTGGATTGATCCATCAATCATGAAGAAACAAACAGTCTGAGAACTGTCCAAGTGTTCCACGTCGCGCTACAGAAAGGCTGGAGGGCAGCGCGTCCCTCGGATGACGACTCAGCAGAATCACCCAGGGAGCTTTTCAAAAATAGATTCCTGGGCTCCTTGTTCCAAAATTCTCCTGCAGCAAATCTGGGCTGGGACTTAGAAGCTGGTTTTCAAGCTCCCAGGTAATTCTGGTTATCAGTTATGCCATGCTGTGCTTAGTCGATCAGTCATGTCTGACTCTTTGCGACCCCATGGACTGTAGCCCACCAGGCTCCTCTGTCCATGGGGATTCTCCAGGCAAGAATACTGGAGTGGTTCGCCATGCCCTCCTGCAGGACACCTTCCCAACCCACGTCTCCTGCATTGCAGGAAGATTCTTAACCGTCTGACCCAAAAGGGAAGCAATGATCAGTTGGGTTGGGGGGGCACTGGGAAAGATAAAAGGCAGGAGAAGAAGGAGATGACAGAGGATGAGATGGTTGGATGGCGTCACTGACACAGTGGACATGAATTGGAGCAAACTCTGGGAGATGAAGGACAGGGAAGCCTGGCGTGCTGTAGTCCCTGGTGTCATAAAGAGTTGAACATGACTAAGCGTCTGAACAACAACAAATGGGTGCAGAGGAAGTTCCTTGTTGGTCCTGGCCTTTGAGGGTCTTAAACTTCGTTGAGAAGGCACAGATCGGCTACCAGACCCAATCCTGGCTGGTGTTCTTCTTTCTCTATAGCTCAGTAGATGTGCAGATAGTGTGCCTCAAGCAGACATTTTTAATAGCTTGGCAGGTTTTCGGGGAAGGTTTCAGGGGGCTCTAAGACATGGCTGGCTCTGAGAAACAAGGAAGGAGAAGGCAGAGGAGCAGTTGAAGATGGAGAAGCCCGTTGCCATGGGAGATGGGAGTCAGGCATTATCCTCTGGTGTGGGGACACACAACTCAGAGCTGGATCTGGCTGGTCTGGGATGCCGGTTGAAGATGAGTTTGTTGCCTTTGGGGGTTATTTTATTGATGATTGTTTTTCCTATGGGTTTGCTAAATAGTTGTACCTCTCCAGGTGTGACCAAGACCTGTGTACTCAGGGCCTGGTGTTTATAAAGCTCTGTGAAGATGCTCAAGTGATAGTCTACACGTTTCAGGCCCAGAGGTCACACAACCCAGAATAATTTGGAAAAGAGCTCATTTATCTTATATGATGGTGATGCACTAGACGGAGCTGTGGTCCTAGCACACTGATTTTCTCTTTCTCTCTAGCCTTCTTCTCAAAATAAAATCTCTCCATTCCCCCTATCCCTCACCTCTTCTTGTCCCTCATCCCTTCTTTTCTCAGGATGAGAATCAAAGGTTGGTCTGATAAGGATGAGGAAGTAATAAGACTGGCCCCACCGGCATCCTCTTTAAAGTCCAAGGGACTCTGGGAACTTATCATGGTGAGCCTTGTCCCATCAATTACAATGATCATCAGGGGGACTTCCCTTGTGGTTCAGCAGTTAAGACTCCTTGCTTCCAATGCAGCAGGTGCAGGTTCGAAGCCTCGTCAGGGAACTAATCCCATGTGCCATGAGACCAAAAGTAAATAAAAAAATAAAATAAAATGAAAGGCTTTAACAATTTCAAAACTTTAAAACAATAAATAAAAAGAAAATACAAAATTTAAAACTGTGAACACTAAAGTTGCCCACTGAACCTTGGATGGTTCTAGATGCTGCCTTGCGGCCGTGGCTCTCGGGAAGAGCAGGTCAGTTCCCCTGGGGAAGCTTCAGAGATGCACATCCCCAGCTCCTTGGATCTGCTAAATCCGAAGCTCCAGAACAGGGCCTGGGACTCTGCATTCTCAGGTCTCCCCACTGGGGTTAGGATGCAGTTCATCCCTCCACATTTCTGCAATAGCTCCCTATGGGTTGGCCTGGCCCAGGCTCAAGCTCTCTACGTGATGGAAAAATTGTCTCACTTTTAACACCACATGGAAACAATGCCTCAGCAACCACGCTCTTAATGTCATTACAAATCAGCCTGATGTGGTAAAAGCATGGGCTTCATGGTCATGGCGATGTGCCAGGGAATCTTGTTTGCTTCACATTCAAAGCTGTGTGACTTTGGATGTAAGCCTCAGTTTTTCCATCTGTAAAATGGGAATGATAAGAAAACCGATCTTGCAGGGCAGCTGTGAGTGTGAGAGGAGGCAATACATTCAAAGGCAGAGGGGCTGGAAGAGATGATTCCATGTTAGCAAGTGTCGCCTTGAGCCAAACATGCCTCCCTGGGACTCGTGTTGAACCCAGATGATGGGTCTGTCCTCTGGGCCAACCCCCCTCCACTTAGCACATCCTCTCTGGTGCCTGTGACCTCAGCCCCATGGATATGTGAGAGCCGCTGTGCTTGCCAGCCCTGGGGGTATCTCATTTTACAGCTGGGCAAAGCCCAGCAGGCAAGGTTTGCGTCTTTGCAAAGTCACGCAGTTACAGAAATGTCTGGGCAGCAGGTGGCAAAATGGTGTTGCTATCTGCACCACATAGATGATCATGCCTTGCTACTAATCTCTCTCCACCTCATTCACGTCTTAGCACTTACAAGGGGCTTCCATTTCCATCAGCTCATTCACCCTCCTGACCCCCTATGCAGGGTGATTCACTGGAAATGCCAGCGCCTCACACTTGGGTAGCACATTGCCCTTTTTCAAGCGCTTTCGCACCCTTAATCTCACTGGCTCTTCCTCACGCCCTCAGGAGAGAGAAAGGGGAGGAATGACTAGGGGAAGAAGTCAAGGAACAGACAGGGCAAGTGCTGGCCCAGAGCACGCAGAGCAGCGATACATCAGGGCCCCTCACTGACCCTTGGCATGTCTTTCTTCTCACGGGTCTCTGGATCGTGTGACCTCTTTTGCCCCTTCTGGGATGTTAGGACGAAACTAGCAAATGGCATATGAAACCACTGTTTTCATTGAGCTGAGACGTTATATCCTTCCATCAAGGTCAAGGTCAAGATTTAGCCACCACCATCACGCCTGTGCACACCTGCTGAGCAGCACAAAGCCCCAGAACAAGCACTCGGGGCTCCCAGGGCAGACGGGATGGTGGCCGTGGCTCAGGTCCAAGTCTGAGCTGAGCACTCCTCTACCGAGAGGAGGTCAAGAGCCTCGGCCATCTGTGGACTTCTTCCTTCTGCCTTTGCTCATGGGGAGACCCTGAGCTTGGAGTCGGTGGTCCTATGTTTAATGAGCGCTGCTCAGGCCTTGGCTGGCCTGAGATTACCCAAGGGAATGAAGAGACCCGAAATCCGGGAAACCTCATGTGCCTCCCAAGTCACAGAGAGGGACGTTCATGCCAGGACGCAACTAGCATGTGTGGTGTGGTCTGCAGGCTCAGGGGCTGGGATGGGGGACGGGAGGCTAGGCCACGGATAGAACCACTGTACGGGAGTACCAGTCTCTCCTTCTTGCATGATTATGGGTTTGGCGATATCTTCTGTAGAATTTAGGACTTCCCTGGTAGCTCAGATGGGAAAGAGTCTGCTGCAACACAGGAGACCTGAGCTCGATCCCTGGGTTGGGAAGATCCCCTGCAGAAAGAAATGGCAACCCACTCCAGCATTCTTGCCTGGGAGATCCACCCTGGACACTGTGTGTGACGTGAGGGGTTGGGGCCGAGGAGGCCTTGGGGGAGCCTTCTGCCCCGGCCCCTCCTTGCACCTCCAGCTCCACCCGCTGGCTGCTCCTCTGCAGATCTGGGCACTCAGGCCTCACACTCCAGCATTCTTCCCCCTAGCTCAGTGCCTCTGTGCACATCCTGTTTCCCCTGTCTTAATGCTCTGTTACCTCTCCAGACCTGGAAAAACCCTATTCCTCACCCAAGAGCCAGCTCTTCCGTCTTTATCCTCAGCTTCCAGGTCGCTCAGCACGTCCTAGTGTCTGTTTGCGTGACTCTGAGCCAAGGCTGGGGCTGCTGCCTTGTCTGTCTCTGCACCTCCAGGGCTGGCATCCAGTAAGTGTTTCAATGTTGGTTGAACGGATGAAAGAGTCAGTAGGTGAATCCATGTGGCATGTGGACCTCTGAGGATAAAGGCCAGGAGCTATTTCTTCCCAAAGCAGAATTACAATACCTGGAAATTCCTCATCTTCTCAAAGTCCCAAACTATGAAATTTCCGACAAAAGTCTTGAAGTTTTACTTCAAGCAGGATTCTGAATGATACTAACAAAACACTTCCAAGGACAATGGGGTGTCACTTTAGATTAGTTCTAGCCAGTGAGCTGGCTGCATTAGGTCCTAGGGGTTTCCATTGCTCCCAGGGGATGATGTACATGCATGTGTGTGTGTGTGTGTGTGTGTGTGTGTGTGTGTGTGTGTGTGTGTGATGGAGGAGCAGCTGGCAGACAGGCAACCAAGACTTCCTACAGGGCTCTTAAGAAGAAGCACTATATTTATACCATGATCTGTTTTCTATACTAAGAGTTCAGCACCTCCATCAATCCACTGCATATTCCAATCAGTCAAGCCCAAAGCTGGTGGAAATGGAGACAAGAAAAGCTACATCAATGGCTTGATTCATCTAGGGACAGTGAAGATTTTTTTTTAAATTTATTTATTTTAATTGGAGACTAATTACAATATTGTGGTGGTTTTTGTCATACCTTGACATGAATCAGCCATGGGTGTACATATGTCCCCTGGTCCTGAACCTCCTCCCACCTTACTCCCCATCCCACCCCTCTGGGCTGTCCCAGTGCACCGGCTTTGAATGCCCTGTTTCATGCATTGAATGGACTGGTCATCTGTTTTACATATGGTAATATACATGTTTCAATGCTATTCCCTCAAATCATCCCACCCTCGCTTTCTCCCACAGAGTCCAAAAGTCTGTTCTTTATATCTGTGTCTCTTTTGCTGTCTCAAATATAGGGTCATCATTACCATCTTTCTCAATTCCATATATATGCGTTAATATGCTGTATTGGTGTTTTGTTCTGTTTTTTTACTTACTTCACTCTGTATAACAGGCTCCAATTTCAATGAAGGAAACTATAAACAAGGTGAAAACACAGCCTTCAGAATGGGGAAATGGGAGAAAATAATAGCAAATGAAGCAACTGACAAAGAATTAATATCAAAATATATAAGCAGCTCATGTAGCTCAATAACAGAAAAATAAACGACCCAATCAAAAAAAATGGGCCAAGGAACTAAACAGACATTTCTCTAAAGAAGACATACGGATGGCTAACAAATACATGAAAAGATGCTCAACATCACTCATTATCAGAGAAATGCAAATCAAAACCACAGTGAGGTACCATCTCACACCAGTCAGAATGGCTGCTATCAAAAAGTCTACAAACAATAAATTCCGGAGAGGGTGTGGAGAAAAGGGAACCCTCTTACACTGATGGTGGGAATGCAAACTAGTACAGCCACTATGAAGAACAGTGTGGAGATTCCTTAAGATACGGGAAATAGAACTGCCATATGACCCAGCAATCCCACTGCTGAGCATACACACCAAGGAAACCAGAATTGAAAGAGACATGTACCCCAATGTTCATCCCAGCACTGTTTGCAATAGCTAGCACATGGAAGCAACCTAGATGTCCATCAGCAGACGAGTGGATAAGAAAGTTGTGGTACATATACACAATGGAATATTACTCAGTCATTAAAAAGAATGCATTTGGGTCAGTTTTAATGAAGTGGACAGTGAAGGTTTTAAGTGTCTTATAATTCTCCCAAAATATCAGAGGACAATCTGTATTAATATTTATGCCTATATCCTATCTACTCTTGTCACTGAAACATTAAGGACTTTGGGTCACCACATGGGCCAATTTTTGTATTTTGCTCCTTGGAGGTGAGCACTGTGGGCAATTGCTCTGAATTAACTGGCTTCTTCTCAACCCAGCATCCCCAGCAGCTGTTGGGAACAGCACCCCTTTCTTGGGGTCCAGAGCTACTGCGAGTTCTGCTAGGGTTAGCTGTTCTACTCTGGCTGTCGCAGCTGATCTGATCTGATTCTGGCGGACTCTCATCAGGAAGATTTCCCAGACAACGTTTGAGAAGATAAGACACTGGATGAAGATGGAATCCAGAATCTTCCATCTCACTAGACTGTTCTTGGTAGGCCAGGCTCAGATGATGTGGGCAGCCACCAGCCCCACGTCCCAGAAGACACAGATCTTGTGATGTAATTCCAACTTGTCATGAGCCCAGAGGCCATGGAATCTGTTACTTTGATAGACTACATTGTTTCCAGATCTTTGTAATCTGTGCACAAACTTATTTTGGGAGGCTCCATCCTATAATATATAAAAATGTACCCAGATCCCATAGGAAACACACACACACACACACACACACACACGTTTGTATGAATGTCATTAAAGATCAAGTGTGTTACAGTTGTATCACAGGTGGCGCTAGTGGTAAAGAACATGCTTGCCAATGCAGGAGACATAAGAGAAATGGATTCGACCCCTGGGTCATGAAGATCCCTTGGAGGAGGAAATGGCAACCCACTCCATTACTCTTGCCTAGAGAATCCCATGAAGAGAGAAGCCTGGCAGGCTACAGTCCACAGGGTCCCACAGGGTTGGACTGAAGCCAATTTAGCACACATTTAATTAGACACATTAATGTTTGACTTTCTAGTTTTCTTTTCCCATTTTGAAACCAAGAGATCTTTTTCAGGCACAGCTATGAGGCTCTATGGGACTTTTTGTCTTTCACCAAAGTATTTCTATGGAATATTTCCCAACATGAGCAGCTATTGTTTGGCCAAAAATTTGTTCAGGTTTTCCTGTAAGATATTATAGAAAAACCCAAAGGAATTTTTGACCAACCCAGTATGTGTGAGTCTAACCCCAGGCTCTGCCCTGCGGAACTGCTTGCACTCTGATCGGCTTCCCTCTGGGTCCACAATACACCTTCTGAGCTCTCCCCCAACCAAAATCCCAGAGCAGGCATCTACCTCTTTCATGTCACTCCATTCCTCCCTCTTTCATATTATCCATAATATACGGGCAAAACACGTAATATAGCAACTCCTGGAGAAGGAAATGGCAACCCACTCCAGTATTGTAGCCTGGGAAATCTCATGGACAGAGGAGCCTGGTGAGCTACAGTCCATGGGGTCTCAAAGAGTCAGACATGACTGAGTGACTAAACAACAACTTGGAAGCCTGGAAAGAGATTTCCTTTTGATTCTCAGACGTGTCTTCTGTTTTCAACAATCCCCTTTATGAACAAACACATGGACACACATGCACACCTTCTCTCCTTTCCATCAGACCAATTAAAAACTTTGCTTTACACAATTTTAGTTTTGATCTTGGATTCCATTTACATTTTCTTTAAAACAATCTGATTTGCCTCAAGGCGACATGGATGACTTTGATTGACTGCTATAAGGCATCTACAACAGAGTGTAGAAGAGAAAAACACAAAAGGGGGTGTTAGGAACTGAATTATGTCCTCTCCCAAACTCAGATGCAGAAGCCCTAACTCCTGCCGACTCTCTTCAGTTGCTCAGTGACATCCAACTCTTTGTCACCCCATGGACTGTAGCCCGCCAGGCTCCTCTGTCCATGGGATTCTCCAGGCAAGAATACTGGAGTGGGTTGCCATTTCCTTCTCTAGGGGATCTTTCAGACCCAAGGATTGAACCCATGTCTCCTGCACTGGCATTTGGAGACAGGGCTATAAAGAGGTATCTTGGGTTAAATGAGGTCCTAAGGGTAGAGTCCTAATCCACTAAGACTCATGCATGCTCAGTCTGGTGCCCGGATAAAAGACACCAGCGACCACTCTCTCTCTCTGTATTTGCACAGAAGAAAGGCATGTGAGGATAGAATGAGAAGATGGTCATCTGCAAGCCAAGGAGAGAGGCCTCCAGAGAAACCAAACCTGCTGGCACCTTGATCTTGGACTTCCAGCCTCCAGAAGTGTGAGCAAATAAATATCTACTGTTTAAACCACCCTGCATATGGTATTTGGTTATAGCAGCCATAGCAGCCTAAGAATTGATGCTTTCTTATTGTGGTGCTGGAGAAGACTCTTGAGAGTCCCTTGAACTGCAAGGGGATCAAACCAGTCCATCCTAAAGGAAATCAACCCTGAATATTCATTGGAGGGACTGATACTGAAGCCAAAGCTCCAACATTTTGGCCACCTGATGCAAAGAAATGACTCGTTGGAAAAGACCCTGATGCTGGGAAAGATTGAAGGCAGGAGGAGAAGGGGATGACAGATGAGATGGTTGGATGGCATCACTGACTCAATGGACTTGAGTTTGAGCAAACTCAGGGAGATACTGAAGGACAGGGAAGCCTGGAGAGCTGCAGTTCATGGGGTTGAAAAGAGTCAGACATGAGTTAATGACTGAACAACAAAGCGTGTGTGCATATGTGCTAAGTCATTTCAGTCATGTCCTATGTCCAACTTCTTGTGACAACCCTGTGGACTATAGCCAGCCAGGCTCCTCAATCCATGGGGATTCTTCAGGCAAGAATGTTGGAGTGTGTTGACACGCCCTCCTCCAGGGGATCTTTCCAACTCAGGGACTGAACCCGCATCTCTTACTTCTCTTGAATTAGCAGATGGATTCTTTACCACTTGCATCATCTGGGAAGTCTGAACAACAAAGCCACCTAACACAGTGAGTATTTTAAGATTTTATCTTACTCTGTTGGTGATATGTACTCAGTAAACCTTCTCTTATCTGATGTGGAAGAAGTTCATTGAAATGAGAGCAATTTTTGCAGGGCTGGGGGCTGCTCAGGGTCTTCCTTGCAGCATGGGGTCTTCTTGTTGCAGTACATAGGTTTCTCTCATTGAGGTGCATGGGCTTATTTGCCCCACGAATGTGGGATCTAGCTCCCTGTCCAGGGATCAAACCCTTTCCCCCTACACTGGAAGGTGGATTCTCAACCACTGGGCCACCAGGGCAGTCCCTGAAATGAAAACAACTTTTAAAGGGACCAAATAGGAGACCTATTTGAAAGGATGTCGGGACTTGCTGGGGCTTCCTGGGTGGCGCTAGTGGTAAAGAACCCATCTCCCAATGAAGGAGACATAAGACAGGTTCGTTCCCTGGGTTAGAGATCCCCGGAGGAGGGCACAGAAACCCACTCCAGTATTCTTGCCTGGAGAATCCCATGGACAGAGGCGCCTGGTGGGTTACAGTCCACAGGGCTGCAAAGAGTCAGATACGACTAAAGCGGCTTAGCTTGCAGGCCCATGGGACTTGCTGACTCAGCTGAAACTGGCAAGCAGAACTGCATGGAAGGAGGCTCCTCCAGACTCTGGCCTCCCACGTGGCGGCCACCTGGAGTTTTCCAATCTGTAGATTTCACCTGCGGGCCTGACTGCTGAGTAAGTGTTCTTCGCACTGGCGGGTCTGCCGTGGTGACTTCTGCTCTGCTGGAGTGATGTCGGTGTATCCCCAGCATCTTCATTCCCACGGGTCACCGGTTTGTGGTTTGAAAGTTAAATCACAGCCCCGGAGGTGGCCAGGTGTGGGGGCTCCGGTTCCCATCCTCCTCCTGCTTCCCCTTTGCTACCTGTTTGCTTACTGATAGACTGAAGTGCTCCCTGCTGCGTTTCCCAAATAATCCAGCAAGTCCTGGAGATTTATTTTAACAGTTGATTACAAGACTCAATGTTGAACTTGTGTTAAAAAAAAAAAAAAAAGAAATATTTGGAATCTACCTAAGTATCTGTTATCTCAAAGGCAGTCTTGACTCCTCCAAACAGATACTGTCACAGGCAGAAAGGGGTGGAAAATGCCTATGTAGATAGTGTACTATCTATACAGAGGGAAGTATGCAGGGCTGCCCCCCTCCACCCAAAGAAGACATTGCTCCTGACCCGAATGTATCCACTGATGGATGCTGTGACCTCTGTCTAGTTACTTAACATCAGACTCCCTGCTGGTCCAGCAGTTAAGAATCTACCTGCCAATGCAGAGGGCACGGATTCGACCCCTGTTCTGGGAAGATCCTACATGCCATGGGGTACCTAAGCCCGTGCCCCACAACTACTGAGCCCATGCTCTAGAACCCCTGCTCCGAGACAAGAGAAGCCACCACAGTGAGAAGCCCACACTCTGCAACAGAGAGTAGTCTCCGATTGCTGAAACTGCAGAAAGCCCGTGTGCAGCAACCACGACCCAGCTCAGCCAAAAAAATAAAAAATGTTACTTAACAAAGGAAGGTCCGAGGACCGGAGTGAGGACCTCAGGTAGAACAAACAGCACTCATGGCTAGCTAGCTAGCTAGCTAGCAAACCCCAGTTTGCTTATTTTCCCATTCGGTAAAAAGACACGACTTAGTGACTGAAAAACAACAAGAAAAAGCACATAACTGAAAACTTTCCATCGCGACCATGTTTAAGTGTATAGTACAGGAGAGTTAACACGTGACTTCCCCTGCAAGAGCTCCAGAACTTTTCTATCTCATGAAACTGAAACTCTGTCCCCACTAAACAACTCTCCACTCCCCTCCCCCGCCACCCCTGGAAACCACCGTTCTCCTTTCAGTTTCTAAGAATCAGGCTACTTTTTTCATTATTAACTGTCAGGGGCGTGTGTAATTTCCTCGGTTCTGTCTCGTCACAACAAAAACTTGAAGCAATGGACGTTAAAGTCCTCAGCGTGGCACAGTTCTCAGACAGTGTTACAGCTCCATGTTATAGCTGTTTTATTTAGAAAATAAAGGAAAATACATCCTCGAGGCTTGAGGGCATGCTGACCCAAAAGACACAAAGAGAAGAGAGAGAGAGAGAGAATGGGAGAGAGAGACCCCCGGCCCTTTGGCTCCTCGTTTTATGTTTTTTCCTCCTCCTGGGCCTGCCCTATGTACTTGGGCTAGCCAGGAGTGCTGTTTGTTCTACCTGAGGTCCTCGCTCCGGTGGTCCTCAGACCTTAATTCGTTCTATTTTCGCGGGCTTTCCCCTTCCTTGTCTTTTAGCCACAGCCCGTCTGGACTCCTTTTTCCTATTCTAACTACCTAACGTTAACCACGCGCTAAGTCACTTCAGTTGTGTCTGACTCTTTGTGGCCCCATGGAGAGTAACCTGCCAGGCTCCTCTGTCCCTGGGATTTCCCAGACAGGAACACTGGAGTGGGTTGCCATTTCCTCCTCCTGGGCATCTTCCCAACCGAGGGGTCGGACCCACGTGTCATGTCCCCTGCATTGGTAGGTAGGTTCTTTACACTAGTGCCACCTGGGAAACCACCTGTGACCCCATGGAATTCTCCAGGCCAGAATACTGGAGTGGGTAGCCGTTCCCTTCTCTAGGGGATTTTCCCAACCCAGGAATTGAACCCAGGTCTCCCACATTGCAGGCGGATTCTTTATCATCTGAGCAACTGGGGAAGCCTATTATTAACAATACCCATCTATGTAGGGCCATTTAGTCAAGTGTTATAAAACTGCTTTGGAAGCTAAGTCACTCTGAATGCCAGGAATTGTTTCAAACCTGAGCCAAGTTTCTCGTGGTGGGTGAGGATAATCTTGAGATAAATTATCAGCTGGCTTAAAAAGCCTAGCAGTCTGGTTATTTTTGGATGTCCAGAATTCTGATTGTGTGTATACCTTAACAATTTTCAGGACAACTGGAAAAAAAAGTATTGAAAGGATATATACGGGGGGGGGGGATTTTTTTGTTTAAATACAGATTACATGAATGCTGAGTACAAATTATTAATTGACTTAGTTCCTCATCTTAGAGTTTCCCAATTCAGCCCTTAGTACATTGTATTCTTTCTCATCTCTCACCCTAGCCAGTTGATTCCCAAGACTGATGCCTTCCCAGATGCAAGAAGAAAAGCTACATATTTGATTTCCAGGTCTTCTTATAGTTCATTCTTTAAAACCTTGCATTTTGTATTTTGTCATGTGTACATGATATTAATACTCGGGTGTGTGGATGTTCTAAGTGAATTCAGTTGTGTCCAACTCTTAGCCCACCAGGCTCCTCTGTCCATGGGATTCTCCATGCAAGAATA